>NC_137811.1:17517263-18097263 GCF_963921795.1 Nannobrachium achirus | reverse complement strand
TGAAGTGCAAAATTGAAAACACACCATTGAATTGGAACCCACCATGAATGACATTGACTCTGGAGAATGAGCTATTTCTCCTTTTGTAAAATGACTCAGGCCTACTTTGTTCATAGTCAAACATAAAACAGCACAAACATAAAGGTTCAGACCTGAATGTGTAGAGTTTTGAATAGTTGTGTGTTGTGTGTTGATACTTTGAGATTTTACGTCAGAAGTGTGTGCAACAACTGAACATTGAGTGTAGTGTTTCGACAACAAGGTGAGGTGTAATTGACATCCGAGCGTGTTAGTTTGATGCTTTGAGATTTTACGTAAGAAATGTGTGCAACAACCCAACATTGTGTGTAGTGTATTGTATAGAAGTAGACTATAAGATGATGTGTAATTGATATCAAAGTGTAAAGAAGGAAAATCCAAGTCTAATGCATGAAAAGGGAGTGTAAAGTAGTGCCAAATCGGGTCAAGCTATAGGTACATGAAGTTAAGGTTGTGAAAATTGTGCAGAATTTTTGATTTTTGCGCGTTAACAATCGTGAAAAACTGTAACACTGTTAGATACCTGGGCTAGAGGTGAGTTTGTTAAATAGACTTTTTAGACCTTTCTAAAAACGCCTTCGAAATCCTCTACCCCCAAAAAAGAAGACGGAAAAAGTATCTATATCTATATTTATATAGAGCAAAATCTAAAATAACACAGATGCTGTACCAGATTGAAAGCTATAAAGACGTATGTTAAACTTGTCTAAATGAATGGGGAAAATACTGAAATCTCATCTTTAGCAGATAAAGTCTGATAAAGACTGTATTTTTGTTTAGGGGACAAAAGGTGATACATTAATAAAGTTCTTCTTATTAGTTGTTATTATAAATGTTACCCTGAAGTTGTCGGGGTCGACTTTCAGCTTCTCGGAGTGCAGAATGCTCAACTCCTTATATGTGTCCTTGATGTTGTCCATGTTCTGCATAGCTCTGTCCAGACCGTGCACAATCTTGATACCGTGGGCTCCGATCATTGGGTTGGCCATGATGTCCTTGGCGCTGTACAAGTTACCAAAGTTGCCGAAATACCGCAGGCACCAAGGGTACACGATCAGACACCTGGGGAAATTATGACAGAGCAGGTTGAAATTATGTTGAAGGGAACGGTCATAAAACATGTTAGACATAACATCTGATAATGATCTGATTTTGTTGGAGACGAACACTATACCTGCCCAGAGCCTCGGGTCCGACTTCTTCATAGTTCAGACTGTTGAAGATGGATTGAATTAAGCTACGTTCGTTAGCATTAAAGAGCACATCATCATCCATGGTTGCTTCTTGGTGATTTCCTTCAGTCTCAGAAGAAATGCAGACCTACAGTTACTAGAGCCCCTCTACTCTTTAAGTACCTGCAATGTCCTCCGCCCCGACACGAGAAGACTGGTTGGGATAGGTTGGAGATGACAAGTCTCCGATTAGTCTCTGCTTTTCTAGAATATTCTAGTAGATTTTGGCCAGTGGTCACTCAGTGCTTCCACAACATTCTATTTATAGAAACGTCTTATCTCTAGCAGTATACAGTATGACCCACACCCTACGTACATGAGGCCAGTAGGCCAGTTGTGTCATATTTAGTTTCCCAGGGGATGACATTTTTAACATATTTAACCTACTGTGGTACTTTAAGTATTAAGTACATTTTGATACCAATACCGTTGTACTTTTACTCAAGTACATTTAAATTCTGAACTTCTACTTGTGCCAGAGTATTTCTGAATTACAGTACTTAAGTAAAGATTTTTTTTTTCTTTTTTTACTTTTCCCACCAGTGTTCATTAGTGTCCCAGCACCCCTGAGAGCCAGTCATCTCGGGGACTGTCATTATTCCCTGCAGCCAAAATGTTTTTTTTTTTTTTTTTTTTGCTCTTTTTTTTTTAATGCCACAACAGCATCTCATAATATCTAGGCTACATTTCACTTAAACGCCAGAGCTTAACTCTGCATGTAAATAAGACTTTTTTTAATTAATGTGAGAGATCGGTACATAATTCTGTTAGTCCTCCCAGTTTATATTAGCTAAAATGCTAACTAGCCAGCCTTTGTTAGCCGTTTGTAGCCAAATGCGGTAATATCGGGACTCCATTACTTAGTGATGCAACCCACAGTATTTATCCCATTAATTTAATGCCACGTGTGTTCCAAATGAACAATTATTAACCACGTAATGTATGATTTTGTGTATTATTATTTATTATTCTTCCGCCGTTCTTCCGCTGTTTCTTCTTCTACGCTGGTGAAATGATCCGTTCCTGCCTGGAGGCGTCTGTGACGTATGCGTTTGTCTTCTGTGAAGCTCCGGTGCGGAAGCTTCCTTTGTCACTGAGTTAGCTTAGCATTGAATAGATCATGTCGTCCTAAACTATCTAATTCTAACGTTCAGGGTGTTTGTTTTTTTGGACAATAAATTGACAGCCAAGAAAACATGGATGGAATGCAATCGTTCACTCGCCGTCGGAAAGTTGACTTTAGAGTAGACTATTCTGGTTGACTGGCTATGAGTGGCTAACGGCTAACGCTAGCTAGCGTTAGCTAGCGCTAGCTGCAGCGCTAGCTGCAGGCTATAAACAAATAAAACGTGACCCAACTCTATTGTTGCTCTCTTCTACAAGCTCACAACGCGAGGCGGTTAAGCCTGTAGATTGTGTTTTATTATCAGGTCAAATAATCCTTCTGACTGAAGTTACACAAACACTGATTATGCTACATTTAGCACAGTTAGCCCTGTTGCACACGTAATACATTCACTTCAACCTCGTGTTGAGCAGTTAATCCTATTTGCTACGTACGTCTACAAAAAACCTTCATATTTCAAAGATAACGTGCTTACTGAAGTCTCACAGATGTCACAGTATGGTACGCTCAAGCAGAATTACCCGTATCTTTCGTATTGTTTAATAAACTGCATTTTAATCCGATCAGATGCCATTTTCTGTTGTTTTTCAGCCATGCGACCCCATCGGTTGCGAGGTGTACTGCACTTAGATACATTAATACCTTTTTAAGGAAACGACGACCGATCGGATTAAAATGCTCCTCATTAAATAATACGATCATTACGGGACATTCTGCTGGAGCGTACCCTATGGTGACATCTGTGAGCCTTCACTAAGCAATTTATCTTTGTAATCTGACCGTGGTTTGTGTAGACGTATGTAGCAAATTGGTTAAACTGCTTCACGGTTGGCGCACTGTAGCGTCTTTACATTTAGCCCAATAATGCTTGAGATGCTGTTGTGGCATTATCTTTTTAGAGAGCAATAACTAAAGTTTAAAACATACATAAACCACTTTAGCCCTATGTTATACCAAGGCTATTTGAAAATAGACGATCTACAAGCTCACAACGCATTGCGGTGCGACGCGTTGTGAGCTTGTAGATCTGCTATTTTCAAACATTTTGTACTTTTACTTTTGGTACTTTAAGTACATTTGGATACCAATACTTTTGTACTTTTACTCAAGTACATTTTTTATTCTGGACTTTTACTTGTAACAGAGTGATTCTACATTGCAGAATTGATACTTTACTTTATTATAAAATGTTGGTACTTTTTCCACCACTGTGTAAAGGTTTGTGTTCTCATGCCAATAAAGCTTCTTTGAATTGAAGATTGAATTGAAGATTGCTCCCCATGTGGCGGAGTCAGGTCATTGCAGGTTAGAAATTTATTTAAAACTTGAATATCTCAAAAGTACTATTTCAGCATGGCATCATTCTATAAGCCATATCTTCAAAACTGTTGGGTCAATCTCCACAACCAATATATCATTTTGTAGCTATGATCCCCAGCTTTCAAATGAAATGAAAACATGAAAATGAAAAAAATTGCAATGACTGGCTCTCAGGGAGATTGGGACACTGGAGCTAAATTTTAGCTCCAGTTTGCTCCCTACTGCAAACTGGATCGCATCGTTCATTTCAAAGAGCCGTTCAAAAGACCCGATTCGTTTGCAAATGTCCCACCTCCACACCAGATCTTAGCTGCTGGGCACAGAGGGACCTCTGTACTCTTAAATAGCTAATAATAATTAAATAGAGCCTGCCTGCTTTCTCAGGGGATCGGCTATTTTCAAAGCATTTTATATATTTGGAAACGTGTGAAATGGGACATGCTGCATAATGAGTACCGGTACAGGAGTATATTAATGCAAAGAGGTTTTTGTAATTTTACTCAATACATTTGTAATTCCAGACCTTTACTTTTACGTAACAGAGTAGTTCTACATTGCAGTAGATGCTTTTACTTAAAAAAACGAAGAGTACTTTTTCCACCACTGGTTTAGCTACCCTTTGTGGCTGTCACACTGTGATATTATCATGATGTAATGTAAGACAAGTTGAATAAAACAGTGAAGATGACTGCAAGAGCACCCAGAGAGACTTTGTTCCACAGAACTGAGAGCTGCTGCGAATCCAACAAACCCAACCCTGAGTGTAACGTGTGAAATCTGCAGTGGCCCCAAAAATGGAGGAATTCGTCTATATTTCAGCGGCTGTCTCTCGTCTGGACTTGTGTCCATTAGATACCAATATTTCTAGTTATGATGACTCATGGGGTAAGTAATTGATGGAAAATACGTTATCTTTTTGGGATAGCTGGGAGGGAATTCGTGAAAATCGTGCACTTGGTGATACGTTATGGTTATGAAGTTTTAAAAAAACAGCGCAAACAAGTTGGGCTCGCTCCCTACATTGGTCTGTTTGCAATGAATCAAATATTAGATAGGTCAGTATGAAACCACAGATAATTAATGTTAGAGATTTTTCAATGGATTCTGGTGCTATTGGATATGTTAATTATTAAATAACATACTAAAAAGGTAGGAAAAAAATAAATGTAAAGATGGCATCCACAATGGCTGCAAGGAGGTTAAAATGCATATAAACTGGGATTTAATATATAAAAAATCATAACAATTGTGCACTTGGTGATAAGCTTTAGATTTTTGGCATGATGTTAGGTATGGGCATACGGTTTTCAAAAACCATCGCAAACACGTTGTGCTCATCCCCTAGTGGTCTGTTTGCAATGAATCCAATATTAAATAAGTCGATAAACCCCACATAATTGATGGAAGAGATTTTCAATGGATTCTGTTACAGTTGGGTATGCCAAATATCTTACTAATAGTTTAGGTAAAACTAACTACTAGAAAGACATTTTTTCAAGATGGCGTCCACAGGAGCTTAAAATGAATTAGGAGGAAATATGTGCCATTTTGAAAATGATACCTTTCTGGGGGTTAGTTTTTCTTATTTGTTTGGATCGTAACAATGACAAGCTTTTTGCCACAATATGAATACACTCCAAATGTCCGTTCATTTCTTCATCCAATTACTGTAAGGCCTGAGGCCGATTCTACAAATGTCTGCTAAATCCAAACAGTTTTTTATAAAAACCTATGTTGATGCTATATCAGTGGTGCTCAAACATTTTCAAGTCAAAACCCCTAAATGATATGTAGGCTAATTGGCTGCAGAACCCCTCCATCTAAAAATATTTGGTTCCATATTTGGAAGCAAACATTTGGGTTAAAAATGTTCGCTTTAAAAATATCTATATTCTTTCAAAACAAAAGAATTGCAGATTAGCTTCAGCTTTTTCAGCTTTATAGCCAACGCTAAAGTCTAAAATGACACAGATGCTTATCCAGGTCTGAATCGGTCCCAACCCTTCCAGGAGAAGACTGACAAACACACACACACACACACACACACACACACACACACACACACACACACACACACACACACACACACACACACACACACACACACACACACACACACACACACACACACACACACACACAAACTATTTCCACTGAGTTTATTACTGTAATAGACAGACAATTACTAGTAGTTATTTAAATCTTTGTTTTCGTATTTATTTTCAAATTGTGCCAATTAAAATAACCCAGTGGGCAACGAGTGCTGTGCACCGCTTTGCGAGATTTTAGGCCAAAATCTATAGGAGCCGTGTCCAAAAATAAGTTTTGCAAAAATTGGCCTGATGGTGCAACCCAGGTGGCACTAGAAGAGGGCCATGTGAGAAAACACGCACGCACGCACGCACGCACGCACGCACGCACGCACACACACACACACAGTAACACAGTAACACATTACCAGTAGTTATCTGCTTCTCAAGTTTTTATTCAGATGTTGTCATTTCAAATAACCCTGTAAATAACAGTTCAATGAATGATCTTTTAGGCGTACTGCCTGGACAGAGCGGAGCACACTACAGACAAGAACTTCTGCCAGGCGGCCTGCATTTCAGGAGTGAAGGTTTGGACGCCCAACTTGCCGGCAATGACGATGGAGAGGACGTCAGAAAACAGCTGTGGGCAGAGAATTACAGTTTTTCACGATTGTTAACACACATTTTTCACTACAATAACGGCTTTCTCAAAACTGCACACACAAAACTGAAAACCTCACACACAAAATGCTAAACCTCACACTCCCTTCCCAAGATATGACTCTTTGCCATCAAATCACTTAACTGTGTTCACAAAATGGAACTCATGTTTTCATTTGGTCAAAAGGTGATACATTAATAAAGTTCTTCTTATTAGTTGTTATTATAAATGTTACCCTGAAGTTGTCGGGGTCGACTTTCAGCTTCTCGGAGTGCAGAATGCTCAACTCCTTATATGTGTCCTTGATGTTGTCCATGTTCTGCATAGCTCTGTCCAGACCGTGCACAATCTTGATACCGTGGGCTCCGATCATTGGGTTGGCCATGATGTCCTTGGCGCTGTACAAGTTACCAAAGTTGCCGAAATACCGCAGGCACCAAGGGTACACGACCAGACACCTGGGGAAATTATGACAGAGCAGGTTTAAATTATGTTGAAGGGAACGGTCATAAAACATGTTAGACATAACATCTGATAATGATCTGATTTTGTTGGAGACGAACACTATACCTGCCCAGAGCCTCGGGTCCGACTTCTTCATAGTTCAGACTGTTGAAGATGGATTGAATTAAGCTACGTTCGTTAGCATTAAAGAGCACGTCATCAGCATCCATGGTTGCTTCTTGGTGATTTCCTTCAGTCTCAGAATAAATGCAGACCTACAGTTACTAGAGCCCCTCTACTCTTTAAGTACCTGCAATGTCCTCCGCCCCGACACGAGAAGACTGGTTGGGATAGGTTGGAGATGACAAGTCTCCGATAAGTCTCTGCTTCTCTAGAATATTCTAGTAGATTTTGCCCAGTGGTCACTCAGTGCTTCCACAACATACTATTTATAGAAACGTCTTATCTCTAGCAGCATACAGTATGACCCACACCCTACGTACATGAGGCCAGTAGGCCAGTTGTGTCATATTTAGTTTCCCAGGGGATGACAATTGTCACCCTTAGCATTCATATTTAACCTAAAATTCATTTTTGATATGCCGCCATTTGAAAATAGTCGCAACTCGCAACACAACGCATTGTGAGCTTGTAGATCTGCTATTTTCAGATGTTTTTTCTACATTTCATAAATTGGAAAACTTGTGAAATGGGTCATTTTGCAAAGGCCAAATGAGTACTGTGGTACTTTAAGTATTAAGTACATTTTGATACCAATACCGTTGTACTTTTACTCAAGTACATTTAAATTCTGAACTTCTACTTGTGCCAGAGTATTTCTGAATTACAGTACTTAAGTAAAGATTTTTCTTTTCTTTTTTTACTTTTCCCACCAGTGTTCATTAGAAAGGAACGGCTCCCTACTGCAAACTGGATCGCATCGTTCATTTCAAAGAGCCGTTCAAAAGACCCGATTTATTTGCGAACGTCCCACCTCCACACCAGATCTTAGCTGCTGGGCACAGAGGGACCTCTGTCCTCTTAAATAGCTAATAATAATTAAATAGAGCCTGCCTGCTTGCTCAGGGGATCGGCTATTCTCAAAGCATTTTATACATTTGGAAACATGTGAAATGGGACATTCTGCATAATGAGTACATGTACAGGACAGGAGTATATTTTAATGCAAAGAGGTTTGTAATTTTACTCAATACATTTGTAATTCCAGACCTTTACTTTTACGTAACAGAGTAGTTCTACATTGCAGTAGATGCTTTTACTTAAAAAAAAGAAGAGTAATTTTTCCACCACTGGTTTAGCTACCCTTTGAGGCTGTCACACTGTGATATTATCATGATGTAATGTAAGACAAGTTGAATAAAACAGTGAAGATGACTGCAAGAGCACCCAGCAGACAATTGTACAAGTCCCTCTGATCCGAGTCCAAGTCGAGTAGCAAGTCATTTGGTCCAAGTCTCAAGCAAGTCTCAAGTTTTTTCTGTTGTGGGCAAGTCAAGTCGAGTCGAGTCACAAGGTTATGTCAAGTCAAGTCAAGTCGAGTCGAGTCACAAGGTTGCCATGTCAAGTCGCGTCGAGTCAAGTCGCGTCGAGTCAAGTCACAAGGTTGTCAAGTCAAGTCACAAGGTTGTCAGTCGAGTAAGTCACACGCTTTTCAAGTCGAGTCACAGGTTATATCTCAGGTTTATATCTTGAAGAGAGAAACCTTTCTTCCTAAAGTAAATGTCAAAAAATAGCATGCAGATTAGTCTGCAACTCTGCATGAATTAAACCAGTATACAGCTTAAAAGCTATTAATTTATCCATTACATGTCTGATCATTTAGAACCTAGGTAGATGGCAAAGGCTACATTCCATTAAAGAAATGGCATGTTTGACAAATGTTTATTTTCAACATTTTGCAACATTTATTTAAATGTATTTAATACTGCTACAGGCCTATTGCTTTAAAAACAAAAACAAACAAGACACAATAATCTTAACGTGCATGCTTTGTTTTGTACTACTAGTACTGTATATTAATGTCATTTCTCATCAGGCACAAATTTAGCTGCCTATACTCTACTACACGTGCATTTGTTTGGGGTCCCACCATGTTCCAAAAGGATACGGGGAAATCTCACTTTTCCGAACGGACATTATTTCGACCATAGAGTCGGGTGTCGAAAAGATGACATGTAGTAACAGCGACACGCTCCAGCGACAAACTGGAAAATAACAGTGGAGTGGACTAAATTCAACTCTAGCTAAGCAAACCTTGTCTATGGAAGTTTTTTTGCCAATTTATTCTAAATGATATGCGTCAATGAAATAAATAAATGTGTCAATGAAATAAATAAACGTGTCAATGAAATAAATAAATAACACAATGATATAAATAAATAACACAATGAAATAAATACAAAATACAACTAAATAAATAAATGTTTTTTTCAAAATAGTATTATGTTTTATATTTAATTGCGTTTTCTATTTATTTCTTTGTGTTTTTTATATATATCATTGTGACTTTTCAATTCAACGTTTTTTTATTTCATGATGCCACATTTAGCTATTTCATCAAGCCTTAAATGCCCAAAAATAAAATAAATTAATAATGCAATGAATTATATAAAAAACGCAATGAAATAAATAAAAAACACAATGATATAAATAGATCATACAATTAAATAAATATATACGTTTTTTTTTATGTTAGTGTTTTTTATTTAATTTTGCTTTTATTTATTTCATTGTGTTATTTATTTATTTCATTGTGCTATTTATTTATTTCATTGTGTCAATCAACAGCAATGGCTTGGGGCGGGACCTCTTTTTATTTCATAAGGACTGCCTTTACGCATTTCCCTCTGCTGCTTTAACATGACAAGCGCTTGACTTCGGTGTCTGTCAATCAAAAGGAACGGGGCGGGAACATAGGGGGGGGTTTGGTCACATGGACCAATAGGAGCCGCCGCTAGTTATCATGCTTACCATGGCTCCAACATGGCGGAGACCAACGGAGAGGAATAAAAGTCACACACACACACACACACACACACACACACACACACACACACACACACACACACACCCCGCACATCTCATTGTGAGCTTGTAGATCGGCTATTTTTCGCAGTTTGGTGACCAATCCCGACCCTCCGCGGGTCGTTCTGGGTTGTTCTGGCTGCATGGGGTCTGTTATCAAATTATATCGTTGGCCCAAACATGGAATAGGCCTATAGGCTATACAAGGCGCACTTGCGCACGAGTCCACGACGCTGTCTGTCCAGCGGCGTAGATCCACTAAATGCATAGGAGGGGACCTGCGTGCGCGCGCGCGATTTTCGTTTTTTTGCCGTGCAGAGATCGGTTTTCGGCCAGTTTTACCCCCTCATTTTCCTTCAGATAGGGCATTAACGGTTTTATGATGTATTATTTATTTACTTATCAAGTTATCACTAGTACTGCAATAACCAACACAACCAAAGCTTAAAACACACTTCAACACAAACACTGACATTAAACAGTCCTCTCGTCATAACCAACGTTTCTTTCATGTTTCTATGGTTAACTTTTTACCTCAAGAACACCGACTATAGCAGCAATTTGGCACAGCGACCGTTCATCACTCAAAACACTGGCCAGTGGCCACAATAAAATACAGTATGCTACTCAGAACTCAGAAGCATGACAGCCGCTCAGCCGTCAGAACACTGAACACACAATACAATAATACAGTCCACAAGCAGTTGGCACAGCACAGGTTAGAACAGGCCACCAGTCCAGAACACAATACGGTATAAATGTCATTCATTACCTCTCCTCCTCCTCCTCCTCCTCCTCCAGTCCTCGCTCTCACACACAGCCCAAATAACAACACAGTAATCCTTTATGTCCAGGGCCAGGGTGGCAACAAAAACAACAAAGTAATCCTTTCCTTGTCCAGGGTGGCGGCATTCCTTATTAACTATTTGAAATGGCAGAACCAAAGTTATAAATATTGTGTTCTATCGAGTTTCAGCAGCTCCTGTGCTTCTGCTTCCTTAACTATCGTTTCTTGTTGTTGCCAGATTTTGCGAGAGAAACAAGCAGCCAGCTATTTGAAAACCACCCTGGAATATTGTGGTTTTCATATAGCTGGCTGCTTGTTTCTAAGAACTTGGCAACACAGACCAAACCATTTTGCAGGAAAACAGAGGGGTGTTCTCATTATAATAGCATCTGTAAATCGCTTCGATCGTGTTTAGTGCATGATTTCAGAATTTAGACCACTATGTCCCTGACTGGGGGGGACAGGGGGGTCTTCTGGAAGTGAATGGAGGGGACAACATTGAACCTGGAAGGTGACAAAAACCCTTTGTCACCCCCCTATTTTCGCCCCTGTGTCTGTCTGTCTGTCTGTCTGTCTGTCTGTCTGTCTGTCTGTCTGTCTGTCTGTCTGTCTGTCCATCTGTCCGCCTGTCCATGCCTCCGTGAAGTCGTCGTCCCCCCCCCCCTCTACTCATCAAGTTCACAATTCCAACGCACAGATACACAGATAGATTGATTACCCTGGCTGCATATTAATGTATGTCTGTCTGTCTGTCTGTCTGTCTGTCTGTCTGTCTGTCTGTCTGCCTGACTGACTGACTGACTGACTGACTGACTGACTGACTGACTGACGCACGCACGCACGCACATCAATGCATCTGCAGCTTGATAGCCCATCAGTGCCAACGCAGACTTCAAAGGTGCTGCATCAAAGGCAGGGACAGGGTTGTAGACGCACGGCATGAATGGATGGTGATCGAAGATTAATAACTTCCCCATTCAATCAAGACTGATTGAGATGATGTCACGGTTTCTCCTGTGAGCCTTTTAAACAGATATAGTGCTCCCTCTCTCTTTTTGAGCGAGAGAGAGCGATAGGTCTTGCACGCACGCGCGCGCGCGCGCACACACACACACACACACACACACACACACACACACACACACACACACACACACACACACACACACGTAGGTACGGGTCCATTTGGTGCATTGCTCTGAAATTGTGGATTGGAAATCGTCCCTCGGGGACAAATGAATGCATTAACTTGAACTCATATCTATCCATCTATCCATCCATCCATCAGATGGATAGATTCGGCGGCGGCGCGCTGCGGCGCCTCGATCCTCTTCTTCTGCTGAACATCTGGCGCGAGTCCCATCTTTAGAAAGCCTATAGCCTACATTACAACGGTGCGCCTTGTATTGCCTATATTCCATGTTTGGGCCAACGATATCATTTGATAACAGACCCCATGCAGCCAGAACAACGACCCGCGGAGGGTCGGGATTGGTCGCCAGACTCGCCAAACAGCGAAAAATAGCCGATCTACAAGCTCACAACGAGGTGTGTCTACAGACTCACAACATGCTTGCGAGTTTGCAGATCTTTCGGTGAGCTACCCAACAATTTGATTAAAAAAGCAATGTCACAGTGACCCATGTTGTAATTTGGCAACATGTTCTTGAGACTATTTATTGTTAAATCAATAGCGTTTGATTGATTGATTGAGGACTTTATTAGAAGTTTGCATAGGAAAAGGTACAGTTTCATGACGGTAGGGGGAGAGCGGGGTAAACTGAGACACCGGGTAAACTGAGACGCTCCATTTATCTTGGCAATGGAACACATTTGTGGCCATGTGACCATTATATTTTCAAGCCCCTTGAATTTCCCACTTGTCATGAAAAGAGAGACCTGATAGTGCTGTAGAAAACATGCTTTTTTCACAAAAATGTGTTTTTTGCATGTAAAAGTAAATTTTCTTGCTGTCAACATAATCAGCTGTTGTGTCAAAGCAAATTGATGCAGGGAGAACATTTTATATCATACATGTTGATGAACTACCAACTTATAAATCCATGTGATAGATGCTAGCTGAAGATTACCCTGAATTGATAAAAATATCCCTTTTCCCAAAATGTGGCTGTGGGGTAAAGTGAGACAATTGCTTCGGGGTAAAGTGAGACTATCCTTAACATGAAAGACAGGGAGAAAGCTGTAAAAACCTAATTAAAGGGTGTACCAAACTAGTCTCAATTGATTCCTATGTATTTTCCCCTGTAGAATCCATTTTTGATATATATTTCTTTGTATTGTGCATAATTAATGAGATAATTAGCATATTTGACTAAATATGCGAATTATTTCATTAGTTATGCACAATACAACAATATACTTTGCAGAAATAGATTCTACAGGAAGAATTACATAAGGATCAACTGAGGAAAGTTTGGTAAACCCTTCTATACATTTTTTATAGGGTTTTTAGTTTTTTCCTTCTGCCCATGTGTCACATTATTTGACACATGGGTGGAAATGACAGGACAAAGCCTATTAAAAGAATGTCTGTTATGTACATTTTTGTATTGCACATATTTAACCAGGTTAACCGGGTTTTTCTGTTTTTATGGTAGTTTTAAAGTGAAAAAAGTGAGTGGATCACTTTACCCCGTTGATTTCTCTGGTCTGTCTCAGTTTACCCCGGTCCTGGGGTAAACTGAGACACAAGACCACTTTTTTTAAAACAATCATATTTTCTCTGCCTTTTGTCTTGAATATGTTCTGATAACTTCCATTGTTAGGAAACATCCCAAATTACTGGGAAATGTGTATATTTTTACTGATATATCTTTTAGTTCGCCTCTAGGGGAGAAAATGTAAAAAGTGTCTCAGTTTACCCCGCTCTCCCCTACAGTTCACTGGTACAAGGTCTACTAAAAGGAGATCCATGAAAAGACTAAGCTTATTTCCACTGGAAACCATTGAAGTATCTCATATCTATATTTATTTCTCCTAATAATTAACAAATTATTAAGCCAGCAATATACAGCTATGTGATTTCATCTGTTCTGTAGGATATTATTCATTCATTATAATGAGGAACGGAACGCGCATCGGTTGCTGTCCGTGGTCTTGGAGGCCCTAGTAGGGTGTAGGGGGCTCCGGTGGGCCTGGCCCCAGGTGCCCACTTTACGGCGGGGTAGCAGTGGTCCACGGGGCCCGGGGAGCTGTGGCGGCTGCCTGCATGGGTGTCAGACAGCGCCGCCTAGCTCGGTGGGCGCACAAAGCCTTATAGCTCTGTCAATTCTCAACTGTAGGCCTATATCTGTATTCAGTGTACTGTGTATATAAATCATGTTTTAATTGCCCCTCCATCAAACCATCAAGCTTGAAAAAGCGTTTGTGTGTGTGTGTGTGTGTGTGTGTGTGTGTGTGTGTGTGTGTGTGTGTGTGTGTGTGTGTGTGTGTGTGTGTGTGTGCGTGCGTGCGTGCGTGCGTGCGTGCGTGCGTGCAAGACCTATCGCTCTCTCTCGCTCAAAAAGAGAGAGGGAGCACTATATCTGTTTAAAAGGCTCACAGGAGAAACCGTGACATCATCTCAATCAGTCTTGATTGAATGGGGAAGTTATTAATCTTCGATCACCATCCATTCATGCCGTGGTCTACAACCCTGTCCCTGCCTTTGATGCAGCACCTTTGAAGTCTGCGTTGGCACTGATGGGCTATCAAGCTATTCACCACAGTTTTGTTTGTTGTGAGATGATGAGTAGCCTATTGGAGTTGTGTTGTTTTGGTTTGATTATGGCATAGGGCAGGCCTCTATCTATCCTGCTTACATTTATAGTTATATTTCCCAACTTATTGAATTAATTGATTACCAAATTTATGTATTGTTAGTATGAGAACCTGCAGATGCATGTGCGTGCGTGCGTGCGTGCGTGCGTCAGTCAGTCAGTCAGTCAGTCAGACAGACAGACAGACAGACAGACAGACAGACAGACAGACAGACAGACATTAATATGCAGCCAGGGTAATCAATCTATCTGTGTATCTGTGCGTCGGAATTGTGAACTTGATGAGTAGAGGGGGGGGGGGGGGGGGGGACGACGACTTCACGGAGGCATGGACAGGCGGACAGACAGACAGACAGACAGACAGACAGACAGACAGACATACAGCGTCGTGGACTCGTGCGCAAGTGCGCCTTGTATAGCCTATATTCCATGTTTGGGCCAACGATATAATTTGATAACAGACCCCATGCAGCCAGAACAACCCAGAACGACCCGCGGAGGGTCGGGATTGGTCACCAAACAGCGAAAAATAGCCGATCTACAAGCTCACAACGAGATGTGCGGGGTGTGTGTGTGTGTGTGTGTGTGTGTGTGTGTGTGACTTTTATTCCTCTCCGTTGGTCTCCGCCATGTTGGAGCCAGAGTGTATATAAGAGAGTTACGTCACGCTTTGAACTCGCCGCAGACCGGAAGTGGCGTCGCATGGAGCCTGTTCTCATTCTTATCGAGGCTCTGCTGCTCTCCTGCCCGTCCGCCCCCACTATAGCCGAGGTATTTTCAATCACTGGTAAGTAGACGAAATCACGTCTTTTTCACCCTTTTAACGCATTCACGGGCCTCTCGTGAATGTGTGAATGCGTGAATGCGTTAAAAGACGTGATTTCGTCTACTTACCAGTGATTGAAAATACCTCGGCTATAGTGGGGGCGGACGGGCTGAAGAGCAGCAGAGGCTAGCTAGGAATGAGAACAGGCTCCATGCGTGCGCAAGTGCGCATGCGTAAGCTTCCCACCATAGAGTAAATAGGCTTTCCACGCTTACTATGGGAGTCGACGTAAGTGACGTAACTCTCTTATATACACTCTGGTTGGAGCCATGGTAAGCATGATAACTAGCGGCGGCTCCTATTGGTCCATGTGACCAAACCCCCCCCTATGTTCCCGCCCCGTTCCTTTTGATTGACAGACACCGAAGTCAAGCGCTTGTCATGTTAAAGCAGCAGAGGGAAATGTGTAAAGGCAGTCCTTATGAAATAAAAAGAGGTCCCGCCCCAAGCCATTGCTGTTGATTGACAGACACCGAAGCAAATCATTGCATAGTGTGCAATACAACATGAAATAAATAAATAACACAATGAAATAAATAAATAACACAATGAAATAAATAAAAGCAAAATTAAATAAAAAACACAATAACATTAAAAAAACGTATATATTTATTTAATTGTATGATCTATTTATATCATTGTGTTTTTTATTTATTTCATTGCGTTTTTTATATAATTCATTGCATTATTAATTTATTTTATTTTTGGGCATTTAAGGCTTGATGAAATAGCTAAATGTGGCATCATGAAATAAAAAAAACGTTGAATTGAAAAGTCACAATGATATATATAAAAAACACAAAGAAATAAATAGAAAACGCAATTAAATATAAAACATAATACTATTTTGAAAAAAACATTTATTTATTTAGTTGTATTTTGTATTTATTTCATTGTGTTATTTATTTATATCATTGTGTTATTTATTTATTTCATTGACACATTTATTTATTTCATTGACACATTTATTTATTTCATTGACGCATATCATTTAGAATAAATAGGCAAAAAAACGTCCATACTTGTCGGAGGCTAAATGAGAAGGAATAAAGCTTTTGCGTGGGAGTTATTTAGTGAAGTTCTTAACCCTGCTGACGACTGGATGTATGTTATGAAAAGTGATAAAGTGTTGGAAGACGGAGGCTTGCTACCATGATGGATAATTGGATATTATTTATGCAGTCACAGATCAACGTTCGTGACAGTGGTGAGTGACATTGTTGTCTTATTATTAATGTTCAAAAAATGATCGACCGACAGTATATCACCAACACACACATGCACACACGCACACACTTCTAATAATGTTATGTTCTTATGTTTGGTTTCACTTCTCTTCATGCGCCGTCTTCAAGTGGCGGACAAAGTTTGACGTCGTTCCCTCTTTGTCTTTGAGTTTAGCGTTGCATATCTTGCATTAAGCGTTCCTCTGTTTACCATCGGAGTGGAAGTTTTTATATGCAAACTGCACTATTGGAACTGCAGCAGCAGAACCACCAACACCACACCCGTGGCTGCATCAGGCTGGGTAGCAGCAGTAGCCATTCGTGCTGTGTGTGTGTGTGTGTGGTGCCTCCGTGGCTGCTTCCGTGCTTGTGCTCTCGCTTACATGCCTGTCTCCAATCAATCAAATCAATCAATCAATAAAAGTGTGAACCTATAGCGTGGCGTTCACGACTGCTTTGGTGAGTGGCGTAGCGGCAAGTTGTCCGAGTCAGCGTGTCTCAAGTCGAGTCGAGTCGGGAGTCATTGTCTTCCAAGTCAAGTCGAGTCTCAAGTTTTTGCCCTTAATGTCCGAGTCAAGTCGCAAGTCGTCAAATAGGTGACTCGAGTCAGACTCGGCTCGAGTCATCATGACTCGAGTCCAATTGTCTGGCACCCAGAGAGACTTTGATGCACAGAACTGAAAGCTGCTGCGAATCCAACAAACCCAACCCTGAGTGTAACGTGTGAAATCTGCAGTGGCCCCAAAAATGGAGGAATTCGTCTATATTTACAGTCTGGACTTGTGTCCATTAGATACCAATATTTCTAGTTATGATGACTCATGGGGTAAGTAATTGATGGAAAATACGTTATCTTTTTGGGATAGCTGGGAGGGAATTCGAGAAAAACGTGCACTTGGTGATACGTTATGGTTATGATGTTTTAAAAAAACAGCGCAAACAAGTTGGGCTCGCTCCCTACATTGGTCTGTTTGCAATGAATCAAATATTAGATAGGTCAGTATGAAACCCCACATAATTAATGGAAGAGATTTTTCAATGGATTCTGGTGCTATTGGATATGCTAAATAACATACTAAAAAGGTAGGAAAAAAATAAATGTAAAGATGGCATCCACAATGGCTGCCAGGAGGTTAAAATGCATATAAACTGGCCTAGTGGTGACTCTATAATAGGCCAAAGTCAAAAGGGTACCACGAGTTCTAGTCCTTTAACGGCAATCGGACGCTGCATGCGGGATTTGAAGCATTTTATTCCAAAAATGTGTTTTGCAAAAATGTACCCGCTGGTGATGCTATAACAGGCCAATGTGAGAAGGGTGGCATCTGTTCCTTGGCCTAGTGGGAATGTGTGTGCAAAATCTCACACACATAGCAGGCTGCGTTTGAGACATTTTGTTCAAAAAGGAGCAATCCTGCAAACCTTGGAATTCAATGTTAGTCAATTAGATAGATAATGATATCTGAACAAATCCGTCATGATCACATCACTGTAGAGATACTGTGTACTGATTTGTGTGATTTTCGGATACAATCTGAAGGAGCAATATCGAAGAATGTGTTTTACATACTGTAAGTCGGCCTTCTGGTGGCGTTATAAATGGCAGATGTGAAAAATGCATGGCACAGGTTTTTCCTTGGGAAGTGTGCATACAAAGTTTTACACTAATCGGTGGTTATAGGTAAAAGCACAAATTGGCCTTTACACAACATGTATGCAGAAGACTGTAGGCCTATATGCAACAGACATAAAAACTGTGATACTATGCACCTGGACAGTTTGATGATGTACATTGTAAGCCTTGCTGAGCTATGAAGACCATATGAATCGGACGAGCCATGAATCTCATAGGGCAGGAGCCAATCTCCTGTTTCTGTAGCGTAAGGCAGCTTGATGGATAAGTACACCCCATGGACATGACGCTAGTTTGTTGCAGGGAGTTACCCCCAATCCAACCGTTGATGCTCAGTTTCAAGCAGGGAGGCACTGGGTCCCATTTTTTAGAATCTTTGGTATAACCCGACCCGGGTTTGAACCCGGATCTCCCAGTCTCAGGGCAGACACTCAAACCACTAGGCCACTGAGCTGGCACAGGATATCATTGCAATCCTTGGAAATCACAACATAGGTGTAGACATGACAGTTTGTATTATAATGCTTGTTTCAGGAGTTATGATGCAAAATACATTATTTAGTAATGGCGGATATTAAAACAAACACCAAGGGGGATTGGGGGACATTTTTAGGAAGGCTACCAAATGTCTTGGATTTATGCTTATATAAACCCGAGGCGGGATTCGATCCAGCGAGCTTCTGCATGAAAGGCATATGCTCTGACCACTACACTATGCAGCCACAGGATTTGTTAAACATGTTTGTTAAAAAAAAAAAAAAGAAAGAAAAGAAAGTTCTATGTAGGCTGAGTGCCTTGATTTTATTGATTTATTTTTTATATTTTGGAGGCTTGGGGTGAAATCAATCTGAGTAAATGTAATCTGAATATTTCTGACCTGGAGTTAGATCAGACATGTCAACATTAAAGAGTTTGACTTACGCACGTGCCATGGGCATCCAGCATGTTAACATTAACTCAACGCAACATGGGGTTTTAACTCACAAACTTTCGTATATCAGGCACAGGCACTGACCACTACACTACAGCAGTCACACATAATGGACCTGTCATTGAAAAAAAAAAGGTTTCATGTGATGTACTTGACACACTGAGTGCCTTCTTTCAAAAATGAAATAGCGCCCCCCTTTGGCCAATTGGGGTAAGATTGGTTTCAGTGATATTTGGACTAACCCTCTACAGGAGTTCATCATGAAAATTTTACTTTGCATGTATGTTATAGAGGCAGAAGAATAATTTGACATGGCAGTTTGTATTATAATGCTTGTTTCAGGATTTATGATGCAAAATACATTATTTAGTAATGGCGGATATTAAAATACGCATCAAGGGGGGTTGGGGGACATTTTTAGGAAGGCTCCATATCAGACATTGTTCAAGGAACCAAACTGTAAAGTCCACCAAATGTCATGGTATTATGCTTATATAAACCCCAAGCGGGAATCGATCCAACGACTTTCTGCATGAAAGGCATATGCCCTGACCACTACACTAAGCAGCCACAGGATCTGTCAACCATGTTTGTTTAAAAAAAAAAGTTCTATGTAGGCTGAGTGCCTTGATTTTATTGATTTCTTTTTTATATTTTGGAGGCTTGGGGTGAAATCAATGTAATCTGAGTATTTCTGACATTTTCGAGTGATCATATTTTCTTTTACTCAGAAGAGAAAAGAAAACGGCCGGTAGAGAAGGGCTCATTTTAAACATGAACGTGATCTGGAGTTAGATCAGACGTGTCAACATTAAAGAGTTTGACATATGCACATGCCATGGGCATCCGGGATGTTAACATCAACTCAACCCGTGGCGGGGTTTGAACTGACAACCATCCGTATACCAGGCACAGGCACTGACCACTACACTACGGCAGTCACACATTATGGACCTGTCATTTAAAAAAAATAAAAATAAAAGAAAAAAGAAAAAGTTTCATGTAATGTACTTGACGCCTTCTTTCAAAATGATATAGCGCCCCCCTTTGGCCAATTGGGGTAAGATTGGTTTCAGTGATATTTGGACTAACCCTCTACAGTAGTTTATCATGAAAATTTTACTTTGCATGTATGTTTTAGAGGCAGAAGAATAATTTGCATAAAACTTGCAATGTTGATTGAATTATTAAAAAAGCATGTTTCAATGTTTAAAAAATCCGATCTGACAGATCTTTAGATATTGGTCCAAAGTTCATGTAAAAAAAGTTCTGTGCACGTGACGCGAAACATCTGGAATAAAAGCGGGTTTAAGCGTTTTACGAACTGCTCAAAATGGCGGAAAATCTGAGGGCGGAGCTTACTTAACAAAGACACAGATGTCTTCTGCTTGAGTCAAGGCACGCGTGTAAGTAAGTTGCATGTCTTCAAACGAAACGAGGCATGACTTATGCCCCTTTAAAGTTTGAGTTTTCAAACGCTTCGTATAGCGCCCCCCCTTTGGCCAATTCGAGTAAGATTGCTTTCAGTGATATTTGGACTAACCCTCAACATATTTGTCAAATGCCATGAACGTGTCACTTTGCATGTATGATTTAGACGCAGAAGAATAATTTGCATAAAACTGCATTATACAGTGAATTATTCAAAAATAATGTTTCGCTTTAAAGAAAATCCGGCCGCTGTGCGATGACCGTATTGGTCCAAAGTTCATGGAAAAAAATGTTTTGCGCACGTTATGCGAAAATCCCAGGAGGAGATAGATTTTGACTGTTTTTCATATAATTCAAAATTGTGGGAGAAGTAAAGGTCAGAGGTCAAAAGTCAGAGCGTAAAAGTTGTTCGGCATGAGGAGACGCATAAGTGTATACAGGTTTCATTGCTGTACCTAAAACAGGGCATGAGCTACACCTGTTCAAAGTTGGCACTTTCAAAGGCTTCCTACAGCGCCACCCTTTGGCCGATTGTTGCGAGCTTCGCGTTTTAGCCGTTTGGGATAGTCCTCTGCCATACTGCCGAGTTTCGTAAAAAGCGACTGCACGGTCTAGCCGCTAGAGAAAAAGTGGCGGAATAATAATAATAATAGTAAATATAGCTGCAAGCAGCGATAAAGTGGCCAAGGCATAAAAAGCAGGAAAGCAAAAAGGCATCAAGAGAAAGCAAAGAAGACATCAAAGAAAAACTAGAAGCAGTGTTCTTCCGAACAGGACTCCGGCAGGTCAGGTAGATTTTTTTTGGCCTAGTGGTCAACCATCCGTATACCAGGCACAGGCACTGACCACTACACTACGGCAGTCACACATAATGGACCTGTCATTCGCGTTTTAGCCGTTTGGCATAGTCCTCTGCCATACTGCCGAGTTTCGTAAAAAGCGACTGCACGGTCTAGCCGCTAGAGAAAAAGTGGCGGAATAATAATAATAATAGTGATGAAGTCCAATAACAATGAGTGGCCATTTGCCACTTCGTGGCCTTGGCCACTAATTAAGGCCCCTCCTTGGGTGCTGGTAACTCAGTCCCACTCCCACTTGGAATTCAATGTTAGCCAATTAGATAGAATATGATATCTGACAAATCTGTCATGATTACATCACTGTAGAGATACTGTGTACTGATTTGTGTGATTTTCGGATAAAATCTGAAGGAGTAATATCGAAGAATGTGTTTTACATACTGTAAGTCGGCCTTCTGGTGGCGCTATAAATGGCAGATGTGAAAAATGCAGGGCACAGGTTTTTCCTTGGCCTCTGGGAAGTGTGCATACAAAGTTTTACACTAATCGGTGGTTATAGGTAAAAGCATAAATTGTCCTCTACACAACATGTATGCAAAAGACTGTAGGCCTATATGCAACAGACATAAAAAAAACTGTGATACTATGCACCTGGACAGTTTGATGATGTACATAGTAAGCCTTGCTGAGCTATGAATCGGCCAGGCTATGAATCTCATAGGGCAGGAGCCTATCTCCTGTTTCTGTAGCGTAAGGCAGCTTGATGTACAAGTACACCCCCCCTGGACATGACGCTAGTATGTCGTAGGGAGTTATAAATCTAACCCTTGATGCTGAGTTTCAAGCAGGGAGGCACAAGATTTTTTAGAATCTTTGGTATGACGCGACCCGGGTTTGAACCCAGATCTCCCATTCTCAGGGAAGACATTCAAACCACTATGCCACTGAGCTGGTACATGATATCATTGCAATCCTTGGAAATCACAACATAGGTGTAGACATGACAGTTTGTATTATAATGCTTGTTTCAGGATTTATGATGCAAAATACATTATTTAGTAATGGCGGATATTAAAATACGCATCAAGGGGGGTTGGGGGACATTTTTAGGAAGGCTCCATATCAGACATTGTTCAAGGAACCAAACTGTAAAGTCTACCAAATGTCATGGTTTTATGCTTATACAAACCCCAGGCGGGATTGCGGTCCAACGAGCTTTTGCATGAAAGGCATATGCCCTGACCATTACACTAGGCAGCCACAGGATCTGTTAACCATGTTTGTTTAAAAAAAAAAGTTCTATGTAGGCCGAGTGCCTTGATTTTATTGATTTCTTTTTTATATTTTGGAGGCTTGGGGTGAAATCAATGTAATCTGAGTATTTCTGACATTTTTGAGTGATCATATTTTCTTTTCCTCAGAACAGAAAAAAAAACAGCCGGTAGAGAAGGGCTCATTTTAAACATGAACGTGATCTGGAGTTAGATCAGACGTGTCAACATATGCACATGCCATGGGCATCCAGGATGTTAACATCAACTCAACCCGACGTGGGGTTTGAACTGCCAACCATCCGCATACCAGGCACAGGCACTGACCACTACACTACGGCAGTCACACATAATGGACCTGTCATTTAAAAAAAAAAGAAAAGAAAAAAGAAAAAGTTTCATGTAAATCTACAGTAGTTGTGGGGCTCATTTTAAACATGAACATGATCTGGAGTTAGATCAGACGTGTCAACATTGAAGAGTTTGACATATGCACATGGCATGGGCATCCAGGATGTTAACATCAACTCAACCCGATATGGGATTTGAACTGACAACCATCCGTATACCAGGCACAGGCACTGACCACTACACTACGGCAGTCACGCATAATGGACCTGTCATTTTCTTTAAAAAAGAAAAGAAAAAAGAAAAAGTTTCATGTAAATCTACAGTAGTTGTGGGGCTCATTTTAAACATGAACGTGATCTGGAGTTAGATCAAACGTGTCAACATTAAAGAGTTTGACATATGCACATGCCATGGGCATCCAGGATGTTAACATCAACTCAACCCGATGTGGGGTTTGAACTGACAACCATCCGTATACCAGGCACAGGCACTGACCACTACACTACGGCAGTCACGCATAATGGACCTGTCATTTTCTTTAAAAAAGAAAACAAAAAAGAAAAAGTTTCATGTAAATCTACAGTAGTTGTGGGGCTCATTTTAAACATGAACGTGATCTGGAGTTAGATCAGATGTGTCAACATTAAAGAGTTTGACATATGCACATGCCATGGGCATCCAGGATGTTAACATCAACTCAACCCGATGTGGGGTTTGAACTGACAACCATCCGTATACCAGGCACAGGCACTGACCACTACACTACGGCAGTCACACATAATGGACCTGTCATTTTTTTTAAAAAGAAAAGAAAAAAGAAAAAGTTTCATGTAATGTACTTGACGCCTTCTTTCAAAATGATATAGCGCCCCCCTTTGGCCAATTGGGGTAAGATTGGTTTCAGTGATATTTGGACTAACCCTCTACAGTAGTTCATCATGAAAATTTTACTTTGCATGTATGTTTTAGAGGCAGAAGAATAATTTGCATAAAACTTGCAATATTCATTGAATTATTAAACAAGCATGTTTAAATTTTTAAAAAATCTGATCTGACAGATCTTTAGATATTGGTCCAAAGTTCATGTAAAAAAAGTTCCGTGCACGTGACGCGAAAGTTCCGGAATAAAAGCGGGTTTAAGTGTTTTACAAACTGCTCAAAATGGCAGAAAATCTAAGGATGGAGCGTACTTAACAAAGACACAGATGGCTTCCGCTTGAGTCAAGGCACGTGTGTAACCAAGTTGCATGTCTTCAAACGAAACGAGGCATGACTTATGCCCCTTTAAAGTTTGAGTTTTCAAACGCTTCGTATAGCGCCCCCCTTTGGCCAATTGGAGTAAGATTGCTTTCAGTGATATTTGGACTAACCCTCTACATATTTGCCAAATGCCATGAACGTGTCACTTTGCATGTATGATTTAGAGGCAGAAGAATAATTTGCATGAAACTGCATTATACAGTGAATTATTAAAAAATAATGTTTCGCTTTAAAAGAAATCCGGCCGCTGTGCGATGACCGTATTGGTCCAAAGTTCATGTAAAAAAAAGTTTTGCGCACGTTACGCGAAAATCCCAGGAGGAGATAGATTTTGACTGTTTTTCATATAATTCAAAATTGTGGGAGAAGTAAAGGTCAGAGGTCAAAAGTCAGAGCGTAAAAGTTGTTCGGCATGAGGAGACGCATAAGTGTATACAGGTTTCATTGCTGTACCTGAAACAGGGCATGAGCTACACCAGTTCAAAGTTGGCATTTTTCAAAGGCTTCCTACAGCGCCACCCTTTGGCCGATTGTTGCGAGCTTCGCGTTTTAGCCGTTTGGCATAGTCCTCTGCCATACTGCCGAGTTTCGTAAAAAGCGACTGCACGGTCTAGCCGCTAGAGAAAAAGTGGCGGAATAATAATAATAATAGTGATGAAGTCCAATAACAATGAGTGGCCATTTGCCACTTCGTGGCCTTGGCCACTAATGATGAAGTCCAATATCAATGAGTGGCCATTTGCCACTTCGTGGCCTTGGCCACTAATAAGTCGATAAACCCCACATAATTGATGGAAGAGATTTTCAATGGATTCTGTTACAGTTGGGTATGCCAAATATCTTACTAATAGTTTAGGTAAAACTAACTACCAGAAAGACATTTTTTCAAGATGGCGTCCACGGGAGCTTAAAATGAATATATATTAGGAGGGAATATGTGCCATTTTGAAAATGATACCTTTCTGGGGGTTAGTTTTTCTTATTTGTTTGGATCGTAACAATGACAAGCTTTTTGCCACAATTAGTCTAGTAATTCTAGGAAAAAAATCCACTCAGGTTGGAAAAAATTGTGTTATTTAGTTTCTCAACTGATTCTGACAGGAAATTAGGTCTACTAGCCAGGATAAAAAATCTACCATAATCTGCTCACTGCAAATACCCACAGTGGCCAAATCAAGTTAGGCTCCCATCGACTTTCTATACAGGAGGAAAATACCCAGAAAAAAATCTGCTTTAAGTAGGATGTGAGGGGTCTAACTAGGGGTTTGTCATGATGCTGAATCCATTGCAAGCATTTGTTTTGCACAAAAAACATTCCTTGGGCTAAAAATGGCCCCAGAGAATGATGGTTTAGTTACGAAAAGTGTTGAGTCATCACTTTTCATCAGTTTTGTGGACGTTTTCTGGGGCCAAGGAATGTTTTTTGTGCAAAACAAATGCTTGCAATGGATTCAGCATCATGACAAACCCCTAGTTAGACCCCTCACATCCTACTTAAAGCAGATTTTTTTTCTGGGTATTTTCCTCCTGTATAGAAAGTCGATGGGAGCCCAACTTGATTTGGCCACTGTGGGTATTTGCAGTGAGCAGATTATGGTAGATTTTTTATCCTGGCTAGTAGACCTAATTTCCTGTCAGAATCAGTTGAAAAACTAAATAACACAATTTTTTCCAACCTCAGCTTTATTTTTACTGGACTAAATATGAATACACTCCAAATGTCCGTTCATTTCTTCATCCAATTACTGTAAGGCCTGAGGCCGATTCTACAAATGTCTGCTATATCCAAACAGTTTTTTATAAAAACCTATGTTGATGCTATATCAGTGGTGCTCAAACATTTTCAAGTCAAAACCCCTAAATGATATGAAGGCTAATTGACTGCAGAACCCCTCCATCTAAAACTATTTGGTTCCATATTTGGAAGCAAACATTTGGGTTAAAAATGTTCACTTTAAAAATATCTATATTCTTTCAAAACAAAAGAATTGCAGATTAGCTTCAGCCTTTTCAGCTTTATAGCCAACGCTAAAGTCTAAAATGACACAGATGCTTATCCAGGTCTGAATGGGTCCCAACCCTTCCAGGAGAAGACTGACACACACACACACACGCACACACGCGCACACACACACACACACACACACACACACACACACACACACACACACACACACACACACACACACACACACACACACACACACTCACACACACACACACTATTTCCACTGAGTTGATTACTGTAATAGACAGACAATTACTAGTAGTTATTTCAATTTTTGTTTTCGTATTTATTTTCAAATTGTGCCTATTAAAATAACCCAGTGGGCAACGAGTGCTGTGCACCGCTTTGCAAGATTTTAGGCCAAAATCTATAGGAGCCGTGTCCAAAAATAAGTTTTGCAAAAATTGGCCTGATGGTGCAACCCAGGTGGCACTAGAAGAGGGCCATGTGAGAAAACACACGAACACGCACGCACGCACGCACGCACGCACGCACGCACGCACACACGCACACACACACACACACACACACACACACACACACACACACACACACAGTAACACAGTAACACAGTAACACATTACCAGTAGTTATCTGCTTCTCACGTTTTTATTCAGATGTTGTCATTTCAAATAACCCTGTAAATAACAGTTCAATGAATGATCTTTTAGGCGTACTGCCTGGACAGAGCGGAGCACACTACAGACAAGAACTTCTGCCAGGCGGCCTGCATTTCAGGAGTGAAGGTTTGGACGCCCAACTTGCCAGCAATGACGATGGAGAGGACGTCAGAAAACAGCTGTGGGCAGAGAATTACAGTTTTTCACGATTGTTAACACACATTTTTCACTACAATAACGGCTTTCTCAAAACTGCACACACAAAACTGAAAACCTCACACAAAATGCTCAACCTCACACTCCCTTCCCAAGATATGACTCTTTGCCTGTGAGGTCAAAACAGCGGTTTGGTTGGTCTCAGGACGTTGTGTAAACACAATCCAATAAAAAAAAAATAACTTTGAAGCTAAAGAAACAACCGCACTAGCCTAAGGACAATCCACTATGTTAGTTATGCGAAATCTAGCAACAGGGGCAGCCGAAATCTAGCAACAGGGGCAGCTATGAAAGAAATCGACTAAAGCAGGTATGAAGGAGTATGATAAAAGGCAGATTTAACCCTATATGTGTTTTGGTCTGGATGTCTCCTTTAACTGTGTTCACAAAATGGAACTCATGTTTTCATTTGGTACATGCTAAACCTGACACTCCCTTCCCAAGATGACTCTTTGCCATCAAATCACTTACAGTTTTTCACGATTGTTACAGTTTTTCATGATTGTTAACACACGCAAATCTAAAATTCGGCACAATTTTCACAACGTTAACTTCATGTACCTATTGCTTGCCCCGATTTGGCACTACTTCACACTCCCTTTTCATGCATTAGACTCGGATTTTCTCTTTACACTCCAATTTTTGGTTGTTGCACACACTTCTCACGTCAAATCTCAAAGCATCATCCTATAACACACAGATGTCAATTACAATTCACCTTGTTGTCGAAACACTATACACAATCTTCAGTTGTTGCACATACTTCTCAGGTAAAATCTCAAAGTATCAACACAGAACACACAACTATTCAAAACTCTACACATTTAAGTCTGATGTCAATTACGCAAGCACCTTTGGTCTAAACGCACAACTGAACATTGAGACAGGAACCAGAGGCAGAGATGGGCACAAAATACAAAAAGATATTTGAAATACAAAGATACAAATACCAGGATAGTATCTTGGTGACACTATCCTGGTCAATATTACTGTAGACCAATTACTGCCCAAGTATTTGTATGTTTTTTTTTTTTTTTTTTTTTTTATACTTTTTTATATTTTGTTCCCATCTCTGACCGGAGGCATGATGCCTACTGTAAATCTACTGTAAATCATGTACCCAAATAAAACTTTTTGGATGCATATTTGTGTGCTGTTTTATGTGTGACCAAATGGACACTGATAATATTATTTAGGTTATTAATGTGACAACGCCACTCCCAATTACAGGGTGGGAGACCCGCCTAGCATATGCATTTAATCTGTTATCGTTATGACCTTAAATATCCCCACTCAGGGTTGACAAGACGGACAGAGGCTTTTCTGTGTACAATAGATTAACAACTTTATTTAGACAGCATAAGTAAAAAAAACATATCAAACAGTGTACTACCAGTAGTGGACCAGGGGCAATAACAATAAGAACACTGCACACTAGTAAAAAGTAAGATAATGGAATAAATCACTGCAAATAATCACTGCGACTAAGCGCACACACCTTGATATCATTGAATACTGTTAAAAACACTGCACACAAATAAAGAGGGAAGGTCTTAAACCAGGTAGTACAATAAAGGGAATGTTCTTGTAAAAGCTGTACAATAATCAATGGAGGCACTTTGAGATAAACTATAAAACTAAAACTAAGGAAAAGAGCAGCGGCTGCCCTGCTGACCACAAGGTGTCACCAGTTCAGCCTGTAATACAAAAGAGCCAATTACTTCCCTGAGCATATACAATACACATTGAAAACATCTTCATATAGCCCAATAGACATTGCACTGGTGAGCCCAACTTCCTACCTCCTAGGCCCAAGGCAACTGGCACCAACAGGTAGGAGCTCTGGGCTGACCAGGGTATGGCTCTGACAATCTCCAGACTTGGCTATAAAGTGCATGTGTGGGGTTTCTGGTTCCCACACGTCCTGCTGCTGCACAGTCCCACAAGATAGTCTAAAAGTGCATTGACAGCAATGAGTACACACAATAACCCACATAGCAAAACAAAGCTTAAGTGTATAAACATGTTGAAGCGTTTTAAGACATACCTGTCTGTCTGTAGTGAGTTGCACACACACACACAGGTGCTAGCTGCGAGCACACCACCACGCAGCAACCACCCTCGATGCAACGAGATCAAACGTGAACTAACTGTTCTCACGAGAGAGGGCTCCCTATAAAGCAGGCTCTGTTACGCTGCCGTTGCCTACTCTAGGCTCCCAGGTCCTAGAGTCCCACCCGTTACATACACCCCAACTTTAAAAGGTTACCGTCCCGGTAACATAAGTGGCCCTGGCAAAAAGATGCATTAGTGCCATGGCCTGAATGTCACTTGCTGGGAGTTTACTGATGGGGGAGGGGTTTGTTAGGCCAAGGGCAGGGGCAGGTTAAACGGGTTTGAGTGTTGACCGGCAGTGGTTCTGTTTGTGCGCCTTATAACCACCAGCTCTGGCTCCATTGGCTGCGGGACGGTCTCTGATCCTTCAGGGCTGTGTAGTTCGTCCTCGGGGAGTTCTGGGGGGTCTTGAATGGACAGTTCAACAGTATCAGGGGGCGGGGGGTCTGGCTCCCATTCTGTACTCTGGTTTGTCTCCATAAGCTCTGGATTCCATCCATTTTGAGGGGGGGCATTTGGAAAGGTCATAAAACCTGACGAAAAACTGCTGTTGCAGTCATCCTCGTCAGATTCACCTCTCAGAGATGGGGTGTCATCCAGGTGGCTGGGTGGACGGGGCACTGCCAATGGTTCTGACACCAGGGCTCCTCTTTCGGTGATCGGCCTTATTTGAGAGCGGTGGACGTTCTTCTGCTGTTCTGGATCGCTGCGGGACTGGATCCTGTACACTGTGCCCACCTTGTCAAGGCATTCAACCACTTGGTAGACTGTTGATTCCCACATGTCTTGAATTTTCCTTCGTCCAGGTCCGTGGTTCCTCCGATAAACCAGAGTGCCTGCGGGAAGAATGGATGTGGTCGTTGGGGGTTGGCGCCTCTCCCTGGCTGTTGCTGCTGCATCCAGATGTTTTCGGGCAGCTAGATACACCGTAGCCAGGTGATCTTGGTGTTCTTTCACCCAGTCATCTGGTGTAGTAGAAGATGGCTCCTCATCAGCTCTTCCCAGCAGTAAGTCAACGGGCAGCTGTGGCTTCTGGCCAAACATCAATTCGTATGGTGAATGCCCAGTCGACTGGTGGACTGTGGTGTTGTAGGCAAACAGCAACTGGGGGAGCATTTGGGGCCATTTTCGCTTCTTCTCACCTGGTAGGGAGCGCAACAGGTCATGGAGGGTGCGGTTAAACCTCTCACATTGTCCGTTTCCCTCTGGGTGGTAAGGGGTGGTCCTAGTCTTCGCAATCCCATACAGCTGACAAAGGCGCTTGAGTAGTTCTCCTTCGAAGCTCCGCCCTTGGTCAGAATGGATACGTTTAGGGACCCCGTAGATATAGAACCATTTCTCAGTCAGGATTTTAACTACAGTGTTGGCCTTTTGATCTGGCGTTGGATATGCTTGAGTGAACTTTGAGAAGACGTCGGTTACCACCAAGATGTGTTCTCTCCCGTCACTGGCTCTCTCCAAAGTGGTAAAGTCGATGGCTAGCACTTCTAATGGTTTTGAGGCCATTAGGTGTCCCATAAAGGTTCTGACTGATGGTCGTACTGCTTTGGCAATGACACAGCGTTCACATTCTTTACACCACAGGTCGATGTCCAGGCGCATATTGGGCCAATAACACCTCTCACGGACAAGGGCTGTGGTCCTCTCTGCCCCCTGATGGCCATGGTTGTCATGTAGATTGGTCAGTACCTCGGTGCGTAGTGCCTTTGGTAGTAACAACTGGTGCACTGCCGTTCGGCCTGGGGGCATCTGCACTTCTCTGTACAGCACGTTGTCCTTCTCCCTTATCCTCTTCCACTGCCGAGCAAGCTCCAAAACGTGGTCCGATTCCCTTGACCGTTCCACTTTGTTTGGGGGACTCCCTCTCCTCCAGTAGGTAAGGAATGGCTTAATCACCGGGTCAATGGCTTGCAAGGCCTGCAGGTCAGCCTTCTCCCTTACTGGAGCTGCATCCACGGCCATGGTGTTAACAATAAGCCGTGGTTGCCCCACTGGACCCTGGAGGGAGCTATTGGCCACCTGTGGGGGGACGGAGAAGCCCGGCACCATAGCCGGGAGGGACTGAGGCACTGGAGTGTTTGGTTGACGGGAAAGGGCGTCAGCGTTACCATTGGCTGTGCCGGGGCGGTACTTGAGGTCGAAGGTGAAACTTGCCAACTGCGATGCCCACCGTTGTTCTACAGCTGCCAATTTAGCTGTCTGGAGGTAGCTCAGGGGGTTGTTATCGGTGTATACCGTAAACGTCGTCCCGAGGAGATATTCCCTGAACTTCTCCGTAACTGCCCACTTCAGGGCAAGAAATTCCAATTTCATGGAGCTGTAGTTGGACATGTTTCTCTCTGTTGGCTTTAGTCCCCGACTGGCGAAAGCGATTGGCCTGCGTGCTCCATCCTGCTCTTGGGAGAGTACTGCCCCAAGGCCCTGGTGACTGGCATCGGTTTCTAGGATGAAGGGCTTCTTGAAATCGGCATATCCCAGGACAGGGGCAGTGGCCAACTTGTTCTTGAGGGTCTGGAATGCTTGCTCGCAGTGTTCCGTCCAATGTCCCTCCAACTTGGCGCTGACCCTTGGCCGTGGTTTCTTGGGCCCTCCTTCCAACTCTCCGACCAGCCGGTGAAGTGGGGCTGCATGCTTGGCAAATCCGTCCACATAACGCCTGTAATACGAGCAGAAACCCAAGAAGGAGCGAAGCTCAGTGACAGTCGAAGGGTGTTTCCATTCGGCCACTGCTCTGGTCTTCTCTGGATCGGTGGCCACACCAGCAGAAGAGATGACATGGCCCAGATATTTAACTTCCTGCTGAAAGAAGTGGCATTTGGACAGCTTCAGCTTCAGGTTGTGCTGCTGGAGTCGTCTCAGGACCATCTCCAACCGCTGTAGGTGTTGACTGAAGGTTGTGGAAAAGATGACGATGTCGTCCAAATACAGCAGCAGTGACTGGAAACTCTGGTCCCCGAAGATGCGCTCCATCAGGCGTTGGAAAGTACCTGGTGCATTGCAAAGCCCAAATGGCATTCGGTTGAATTCGAAGAGGCCGAAAGGAGTACAGAAAGCAGTCTTCTCCTTGTCTTTCTCTGCCATTGGCACTTGATTGTAACCACTTGCCAGGTCGAGAGTTGAGAACCATTTCGCCCCTGTAAGGGCATCCAATGACTCCTCGATGCGTGGCAGAGGGTAGGCATCTTTTCTTGTCTTGGCGTTCAGTTGTCGGTAATCGACGCACAGCCGGATGTCTCCACACTTCTTCTGAACCACCACAATCGGGGAGGAGTAGGGGCTGCAGCTCACTCTCACGATGCCTCGCTGTAGCAGGTCTTGTATGTGGGCCTTGACCAGTGAGAATTGAGAAGGGGGGAGGCGGCGGTATCGCTGGCGTACAGGGGCCTCGTCCGTCACTGGGATTTCGTGGTGGATCAAGTCAGTACAGCCCAACTCTCCATCCTCAAGGCTGAATGCGTCTCGATACTTCGTTAGTAGAGTCTTGGCTGCCTGTGCGTCATCCGGGGGCAGGTAGGGCCACTTCAGCTCGTCCAGACCAGGGAGCGGGGGAGGCTGCGGGGTACAGGACTGTGCTGACGTGGACTGAATGAATACGACCTGCCTGTCCGGGTCCTCCAGCTGTTCCTCCACAATTACCGACTGAGAAGGGGAATGTAGATCGGCCAGGTGTAGTGACCCCAGCACCGTTCTTGGTTTCAGCCACTGGTCTTCCTCTCCCACATTCACAATGGGGATATTAACTGTCCCCCTGGAAACAGCAAGGAGGGCTCTGGAAATCAGCAGGTTTACTGGGAGGTGACCTTTCCCATAGGCCAGGGGCTCTAGCATTACGCTCTCCAGTGCTGGACCGGGGCTTTGGTTACATGTAGCCTGGACGAACTTCAGGGAGCCTGCTGGTATGCAGATTGCTGGACCTGGCAGTGCCACTGCTTCCCCCACACAGCCAGTCTGTAGGAGGCGCTCCATTTGTTGGCACTCTGATAATGCCCGCACCCATTCTTTCCCAGCTTGTTGGACTAGTGGAGAGGAAAAGAGGTTGTTACCGTGTTCGCTGAACAGTACAGAATAGCAACCACTGATAATGTTCATTCCCAGCAGGCCAGGCACAGCAGTTTTTCGAATTATGGAAACTGGGTCAATAGGATCTTTTACCACCAGGATGCCCATCCGTGGGAGGACTGTGCCCAGAACTTCAACATCCAACTCCACATACCCCAAGTATGGGATGTCCAAACCATTAGCTGCTGTTAGATGAAGCCAGTTACAAGATTTTAATTGTTCATTAGTTTGGGGCATAAGGTGTTGTTCGAAAAAGGCTTGCGTTACTGTAGTCACCATTGACCCTGTGTCGAGCAAAGACGGCACCACCACCCCCTCCATCATGACCTGAACCACTGGGCAACGTCCAATTAGCCTGGATGCTAAATTTGCTTGTTTTGAACCCATAAAACCCCCTCCTGGTGCCGGGTTCCCAGCAACAGGGGGCGCTAGTTTTCCTGCTGTTCGACCACGTTCACCCTTGCCCCCACCCTTTGGCCCTGTCCCCTTGACCCCTCCCCACCTGAGAGCCCACTAGTGTCAACCCGACAAAACCTTGCAATATGACCTGCTCTGTTGCATCGCATGCATATTGGTCTACCATCAGGCTGAAACTTGTATGGCTTCGGCCTATTGCCATTGGGGAAGTCATGGGGATTTACATGGTTAGGGACAGAGGAAGAGGGGCCCAGGTGTTTAAGGATGGCATCGAGCTGTACCTGCTGTTTACGCAAACACTCTTTCAACTCCCCCAACTCATCACTGGGCCTAACAGAGATGGCATTAGTGTCAACCTCACCTTCACCAAAACCTGAGGCATGGGAGTCAAAAGAATAAGCTCTTGCTCTTTGTGTACCAGTAGGGGGCCCCCGCTTTTCCCATTTGATGGCTGCATTACGTATCTCTGTGAATGACTGGTTCGGATGTTGCCGAACCAGGTGAGCCAATTCACGCTGCAATTTAGCATCACGTACATTTTCAATGAAGGTGTCACGGATTACCAACTGTGGATGTACAACACCACGTGGGTCCTTGCATTTAAGCAGTTCCATCAAATGTAGTAAAGCATGTGAAAATTCACGTATGGACTCATTGTCCTGTTGCCTGCGTTGGAAAAACTGCCTCTGCAGTGTTACATAAGTTTGATCACAACCAAAATTATCAAGCAAAATGGTAAAAATTGCCTCAGGGTTGGCTCTATCTGCTGGGGAGCCAAATTTAACTTCCCTTTTAGCTTCACCGTCTAAGAGATCACAGAGAAAGGCTGCCTGTTCGGCTGGGGATGTTTGCCGCACAGACAATGACTTTCGTGCCTCCTCCACCCAATCTTCTACAGTTAAACCATCCTGAACCATCACTCCTGAAAAACGTGGACATTTTCTCTCCCTTGGTGCATAAACATACACACGCTCAGGTGCTGAGCCATTACCAACACTGTTAGCAGCTACATGGCTAGTTGGCTCAGGGGCCTCTACATGTACGGTCCCATTACCCCTGTCTTTGAGCCTATTATTCTCTGCCTGCAGCTGCTCAACAAGTTCAGTCAAAACCTTGATTTGGTCAGATTCAGTCATTTTACTAGGCTTTTGTCACAGCAAAAAAATAATCTGAACACCCAGGTCAATAGCACCACAAGTAATGTCCACAATGTATGAGACCAGACGGTATTGCAGCTAGAGGGCGGTGGATGTCCTCTTGATCTCCTCTTGGACAACCACTGCTCTTTTCCTCCCTAAGATGTTGCTCTACAATCTCAGTGCCTCCAAAATCTCAGTGCCTCCAAAAAATAATTAACACAAAAAGCCTCTGTGTCCACTGCCGACTAACGCCAAATGTGACCAAATGGACACTGATAATATTATTTAGGTTATTAATGTGACAACGCCACTCCCAATTACAGGGTGGGAGACCCGCCTAGCATATGCATTTAATCTGTTATCGTTATGACCTTAAATATCCCCACTCAGGGTTGACAAGACGGACAGAGGCTTTTCTGTGTACAATAGATTAACAACTTTATTTAGACAGCATAAGTAAAAAAAACATATCAAACAGTGTACTACCAGTAGTGGACCAGGGGCAATAACAATAAGAACACTGCACACTAGTAAAAAGTAAGATAATGGAATAAATCACTGCAAATAATCACTGCGACTAAGCGCACACACCTTGATATCATTGAATACTGTTAAAAACACTGCACACAAATAAAGAGGGAAGGTCTTAAACCAGGTAGTACAATAAAGGGAATGTTCTTGTAAAAGCTGTACAATAATCAATGGAGGCACTTTGAGATAAACTATAAAACTAAAACTAAGGAAAAGAGCAGCGGCTGCCCTGCTGACCACAAGGTGTCACCAGTTCAGCCTGTAATACAAAAGAGCCAATTACTTCCCTGAGCATATACAATACACATTGAAAACATCTTCATATAGCCCAATAGACATTGCACTGGTGAGCCCAACTTCCTACCTCCTAGGCCCAAGGCAACTGGCACCAACAGGTAGGAGCTCTGGGCTGACCAGGGTATGGCTCTGACAATCTCCAGACTTGGCTATAAAGTGCATGTGTGGGGTTTCTGGTTCCCACACGTCCTGCTGCTGCACAGTCCCACAAGATAGTCTAAAAGTGCATTGACAGCAATGAGTACACACAATAACCCACATAGCAAAACAAAGCTTAAGTGTATAAACATGTTGAAGCGTTTTAAGACATACCTGTCTGTCTGTAGTGAGTTGCACACACACACACAGGTGCTAGCTGCGAGCACACCACCACGCAGCAACCACCCTCGATGCAACGAGATCAAACGTGAACTAACTGTTCTCACGAGAGAGGGCTCCCTATAAAGCAGGCTCTGTTACGCTGCCGTTGCCTACTCTAGGCTCCCAGGTCCTAGAGTCCCACCCGTTACATATGTTTGACTATATAAAAAAAGTAGGCCAACACTGAGTAATTTTACAAAAGTAGAAATAGCTCATTCTCCAGAGTCAATGTCATTCAAATGGTGTGTTCCATTTCCACGATTGTGTTTTCAATGTTGCACTTCAGTTACAGTAACTGTGTTCACAAAATGGAACTCATGTTTTCATTTGGTACACACACCATATTTTCAAATGATACATACCATTCATTGAGTGCACACAACTAAGCATTTGCTGCACACTACCAAGCATTTACGGCACACTGAAGTGCAAAATTGAAAACACACCATTGAATTGGAACCCACCATGAATGACATTGACTCTGGAGAATGAGCTATTTCTCCTTTTGTAAAATGACTCAGGCCTACTTTGTTCATAGTCAAACATAAAACAGCACAAACATAAAGGTTCAGACCTGAATGTGTAGAGTTTTGAATAGTTGTGTGTTGTGTGTTGATACTTTGAGATTTTACGTCAGAAGTGTGTGCAACAACTGAACATTGAGTGTAGTGTTTCGACAACAAGGTGAGGTGTAATTGACATCCGAGCATGTTAGTTTGATGCTTTGAGATTTTACGTAAAAAATGTGTGCAACAACCCAACATTGTGTGTAGTGTATTGTATAGAAGTAGACTATAAGGTGATGTGTAATTGATATCAGAGTGTAAAGAAGGAAAATCCAAGTCTAATGCATGAAAAGGGAGTGTAAAGTAGTGCCAAATCGGGTCAAGCTATAGGTACATGAAGTTAAGGTTGTGAAAATTGTGCAGAATTTTTGATTTTTGTGCGTTAACAATCGTGAAAAACTGTAACACTGTTAGATACCTGGGCTGGAGGTGAGTTTGTTAAATAGACTTTTTAGACCTTTCTAAAAACGCCTTCGAAATCCTCTACCCCCAAAAAAGAAGACGGAAAAAGTATCTATATCTATATTTATATAGAGCAAAATCTAAAATAACACAGATGCTGTACCAGATTGAAAGCTATAAAGACGTATGTTAAACTTGTCTAAATGAATGGGGAAAATACTGAAATCTCATCTTTAGCAGATAAAGTCTGATAAAGACTGTATTTTTGTTTAGGGGACAAAAGGTGATATATTAATAAAGTTCTTCTTATTAGTTGTTATTATAAATGTTACCCTGAAGTTGTCGGGGTCGACTTTCAGCTTCTCGGAGTGCAGAATGCTCAACTCCTTATATGTGTCCTTGATGTTGTCCATGTTCTGCATAGCTCTGTCCAGACCGTGCACAATCTTGATACCGTGGGCTCCGATCATTGGGTTGGCCATGATGTCCTTGGCGCTGTACAAGTTACCAAAGTTGCCGAAATACCGCAGGCACCAAGGGTACACGACCAGACACCTGGGGAAATTATGACAGAGCAGGTTGAAATTATGTTGAAGGGAACGGTCATAAAACATGTTAGACATAACATCTGATAATGATCTGATTTTGTTGGAGACGAACACTATACCTGCCCAGAGCCTCGGGTCCGACTTCTTCATAGTTCAGACTGCTGAAGATGGATTGAATTAAGCTACGTTCGTTAGCATTAAAGAGCACGTCATCAGCATCCATGGTTGCTTCTTGGTGATTTCCTTCAGTCTCAGAAGAAATGCAGACCTACAGTTACTAGAGCCCCTCTACTCTTTAAGTACCTGCAATGTCCTCCGCCCCGACACGAGAAGACTGGTTGGGATAGGTTGGAGATGACAAGTCTCCGATAAGTCTCTGCTTTTCGAGAATATTCTAGTAGATTTTGCCCAGTGGTCACTCAGTGCTTCCACAACATACTATTTATAGAAACGTCTTATCTCCTGCAGCATACAGTATGACCCACACCCTACGTACATGAGGCCAGTAGGCCAGTTGTGTCATATTTAGTTTCCCAGGGGATGACAATTGTCACCCTTATGCTCTGTCCAGACCGGCGAATTAGCGAAAGCGACGTGAATAAGCGAACCAAAAAGGCGAAGAATTCGCCATTCGCCCTTTTCCATACACACCAAAAAGCGACGCGAATATGTGTATAATATTCGCTTAATTCGCCTAAAAACGAGGGGGCGATATCTGCCTGCATAGCCACAGGAGAAAGGAGAAGAAAGGAGAGAGAGGAGAGAGGAGAACGGAGACAGGGAAACAAATAAAACAATGGAAACTACATGATGTGATGATGTGATGATGAGACCTGGCCGTGGTTGTTAGCCTATTAAATTCATTTCATTCATTGGAAAACTTGTGAAATGGGACATTTTGCAAAGGCCAAATGAGAACTGTGGTACTTTAAGTATTAAGTACATTTTGATACCAATACCGTTGTACTTTTACTCAAGTACATTTCAATTCTGAACTTCTACTTGTGCCAGAGTATTTCTGAATTACAGTACTTAAGTAAAGATTTTGTTTTCTTTTTTTACTTTTCCCACCAGTGTTCATTAGCTCCAGTTTGCTCCCTACTGCAAACTGGATCGCATCGTTCATTTCAAAGAGCCGTTCAAAAGACCCGATTCGTTTGCGAACGTCCCACCTCCACACCAGATCTTAGCTGCTGGGCACAGAGGGACCTCTGTCCTCTTAAATAGCTAATAATAATTAAATAGAGCCTGCCTGCTTGCTCAGGGGATCGGCTATTTTCAAAGCATTTTATACATTTGGAATTTTGTAATTTTACTCAATACATTTGTAATTCCAGACCTTTACTTTTACATAACAGAGTAGTTCTACAGATTGCAGTAGATGCTTTTACTTAAAAAAAAGAAGAGTACTTTTTCCACCACTGGTTTAGCTACCCTTTGAGGCTGTCACACTGTGATATTATCATGATGTAATGTAAGACAAGTTGAATAAAACAGTGAAGATGACTGCAAGAGCACCCAGAGAGACTTTGTTCCACAGAACTGAGAGCTGCTGCGAATCCAACAAACCCAACCTTGAGTGTAACATGTGAAATCTGCAGTGGCCCCAAAAAAGGAGGAATTCATCTATATTTCCAGCCTGGACTTGTATCCATTAGATACCAATATTTCTTGTTATGATGACTCATGGGGTAAGTAAATGATGGAAAATACGTTATTTCTTTGAGATAGCTGGGAGGGAATTCGTGAAAATCGTGCACTTGGTGATGTATGGTTATGATGTTTACAAAAACTAGCGCAAACAAGTTGGGCTCGCCCCATATATTGGTCTGTTTGCAATTAATCAAATATTAGATAGATCAGTCAGTATGAAATCCCAAATAATTAATGGAAGAGAGCACGCATGTGCACTCTACGCACACACACACACACACACGCACACGCACACGCACACGCACGCACACACACACACACACACACACACACACACACACACACACACACACACACACACACACACACACACACACACACACACACACATTCACACAAGTAACAAATTAACTGTAGTTATCTCCTTCTCAAGTTTTTATTCAGATGGTGTCATTACAAATAACCCTGTAAATAACAGCTCAATGAATGATCTTTTAGGCGTACTGCCTGGCCAGAGCAGAGCAAACCACAGACAAGAACTTCTGCCAGGCTGCCTGCATTTCAGGAGTGAAGGTTTGAACGCCCAACTTGCCGGCAATGACGATGGAGAGGACGTCAGAAAACAGCTGTGAGCAGAGAATTAACACCGTTAAGGAGGGACTACAGAAGGCAATAGATCAGATGTGTGGTTTCTGTGAAAAGTGGAAATTGAAAATTAATAGTGAAAAAACAAAGGTTACAGTTTTTGGAAACAGAAAAGCAGACACCAGAAATTTGAAGTTTGACTGTAATGGAGAAAATCTAGAGGTTGTCCATAGTTTTAAATATCTTGGAGTCACCATGAACTATAATGGTTCATTTAAGATTGCTATTGAAGAGTTGAACAAGCAGGCCTCACGTGCCATGTACTCCCTCCTCAGTAAATGTAGAACCTTTAATCTACCAGTAAATGTTGCATTAGACCTCTTCGACAAGCTGGTTTCGCCAGTTATGTTGTACGCTTGTGAAGTATGGGGGTTTGAAAAAATTGAAAGATTAGAAAAGTTACATCTTAAATTCCTCAAATACATTTTAAAAGTAAAAACAAATACCTGTAGTAACATGGTGTATGGAGAGCTGGGGAGATACCCAATTAGTATTTCAGCTAAAATGAGACTTATCGGATACTGGGCCAGGCTGATTGAAGGCAAAGAGAGTAAACTGAGCAGAATAATGTACAACTGTCTGCTTAACCTGTTTAATACAGGCGTATATGTATCACCATGGGTCTCCCAGGTCAAGCGGATACTGGATGACTGTGGTTTGTCCTATATCTGGCTGTCCCAGAAGTGCAACCTTAATTGGTTGAAACTAACGGTCGAACAAAGGATGAAAGACCAGTTTTTGCAAAAGTGGAAAAGTGAACTTAACAGCATGACATCATGTGACATTTATGTGGAGTTTAAACAAGAGTTTAAATTGGAAAAATACCTGCTGTGTGAAAATCCTAACTATCGACGGGCCATTTGTAATTTCAGATTAAATAACACAAGAATACCAAAGGTTACTGGCAGATATAAAGGGTTGGAAAGAAGCCAGAGGTTTTGTAATTTGTGTAATGACAACAGAGTTGGGGATGAGTTCCATGTATTGTTTGAGTGCAAGAACTCTAGCATAGTGAATTGCAGAAAAAAATACTTGCCGAAGTTTTACTTAAACCAGCCATCTTTGTGGAAACTGATATTATTACTACAAAACGACAAGCCCAAAGTTATTTGTAAACTGGGTGCTTTCCTAAAGAGTGTTATACCCTTGTTCAAATAATGTTTGCCATGCCCACTTTTTGCTACGTCTGTTTGAATATTGTATTATACTGTTATGTATTGTATACTGTATGTATATACGGTAATCTGTGCTCCATACCATGTGACCATGGTCGTGAGTAAAATAAATGATGATGATGATGAGATACCTGCGCTGGAGGTGAGTTTGTTAAATAGACTTTTTAGACCTTTCTAAAAACGCCTTCGAAATCCTCTACCCCCAAAAAAGAAGACGGAAAATATATCTATATCTATATTTATATAGAGCAAAATCTAAAATAATACAGAAGCCGTACCAGATTGAAAGCTATAAAGACGTATGTCAAACTTGTCTAAATGGATGGGGAGAATATGGAAATCTCATCTTTAGCAGATAAAGTATGATGAAGACTGTGTATCTTTGTTTAGGGGACAAAAGGAGATACATTAATAAAGTTCTTCTTATTTGTTGTTATTATAAACTAGACCTTACCCGTTCAAAGATATGAGCTCTGAAATGATGTGCAGTGTGTGGGTTATGGGGTGTGCACTGTGCACACAGTATATGAGGGATGGAAAGTAACTTTAACTGGTGCTTGCATGATAATATGTAGGAGCATCAATGTAAGAAATACCCGTTTTGTTTAATGGCTACAGAGATACTGTGTACCGATCTGCATGATTTTTGGACAACATCTGTAACAGCCCACCCGCCCGCCTGCACACACGGGCTTCACAGTTATGTCAGGTGTGTTAATATGCTAATGGTGATGCGATTTCAGATCAATTGCTCCAGCCACTGAGGAGAAACGCTGTGACAGACAGACACTCACTCACTCAGACAGACAGACATTTGGAAAATTATATGTTTGATGTTACCCTGAAGTTGTCGGGGTCGACGTGCAGCTTCTCAGAGTGCAGAATGCTCAACTCCTTATAGGTGTTCTTGATGTTGTCCATGTTCTGCATAGCTCTGTCCAGACCGTGCACAATCTTGATACCGTGGGCTGCGATCATTGGGTTGGCCATGATGTCCTTGGCACTGTACAAGTTACCAAAGTTGCCGAAATACCTCAGGCACCAAGGGTACACGACCAGACACCTGGGGAAATAATGACAGAGCAGGTTGAAATTATGTTGAAGGGAACGGTCATAAAACATGTTAGACATAACATCTGATAATGATCTGATTTTGTTGGAGACGAACACTATACCTGCCCAGAGCCTCGGGTCCGACTTCTTCATAGTTCAGACTGTTGAAGATGGATTGAATTAAGCTACGTTCGTTCTCATTAAAGAGCACGTCATCAGCATCCATGGTTGCTTCTTGGTGATTTCCTTCAGTCTCAGAAGAAATGCAGACCTACAGTCAGAGTTCGAGTTATGTGGGAGCCAGTAGGGGCTTAGCTCCCATAGTTAAAGTCTGGGACCCCATAGTCAACAACCCCCTTTGGGGTCTCTTTTTTTCTAAGTGTGTATTTTTTATTTTTTTTTTTTTCGTTTTCTTTTTTTTTATGTTCCATTGGAAGAATTTATATTATTTATGTTAACTAGATATACTAAATAAACATGTTAGACAGTAAGACTAAACAATGACATCACACCGTTTAATCCTACTATTAATTTTATTATTATAAATCAGGCGCATTTAATGTGGGGTGTGAGTCTTCCTTTACCGTCCGGGTTATAACACACTCGCTGCAATGGTTCCTACTTCCTACCTTTCCCCTAACCTCGCCTACCAGGCTTTCTTTCCCCATAAGCTAGGAACCACTGCGTCGAGTGTCTGTTCTAGCCACGGCCCGGACGGCAAAGGAAGGCGGACACTCGGACAGCAACAAACAACCAAACAACGCTGTCTTGTGAGCAAGACTGTAGCCTGTGCCCGTGACATTGTTTTTTTTAGTAAATAAATATGAACCCGACCCGCCTTGTTTTGAGAAAGAAAAATACCCATTTTAGCCGACTTTATGCTACCAGAACGGGAACTTTTGGCTGGATGGCTCAGAGCTCAGATCATCAGATGGAGGAATTGGGAACTGGAGGCTGAGCAATAATGGTGAGTTAATATGAACAGAAAAGACTGCCTGGAGTTGTCAACATAGCCAATGTGAAGCCCGAATTAATATTGTGAAAGGAAAAATATGATTTAATATAGGAAATACCCGTTTTAGCCGACTTTATATCCGCGAAATACCCGATTTAATATGATTTAATATAGGAAAGTACCCGTTTTAGGCGACTTTATATCCGCAATTACCCGATTACCCCAGAGCTATGGGAGCCCTATTCTGGCGGCGCCTTCGGCGCCGCCAGAATAGGGCTCCCATAGCTCTGTGGGTATAACTCGATCACTGCCTACAGTAACTAGAGCCCCTCTACTCTTTAAGTACCTGCAATGTCCTCCGCCCCAACACCAGAAGACTGGTTGTGATAGGTTGGAGATGACAAGTCTCGGATATGTCGCTGTTTTTCTAGCAGCTTCTAGGAACTTTTGGGAGTTCTATTTTGGTCTTTTTTGTCCACTCCTGTGGTCTGTTTATCTTTTGACTGGCCGGAAGAGATAAGGATGTTTCCAATGATGCATGCATCTAGTCCACAAGACCAAGCTCTGCACCATGGGCGACCGGGCTTCTGCTCTACTGCCTCACGCCTATGGAATGCTCTCCGCAACACCTGCTTTTAAAAATGGACTCAAAACCGATGGGGCTTTTAAGCCGTGACATCATTTTGTAGGCAGAGGAGAATCTGCCCCCAGAGCATTTTCTGTCCCTCGCTATTTAAAAAAACGACTAAAAAATAACGACTAAAGTATAATTCTAACACTTTCCTTTCAACAACAAAGAGAAGAAAAATGTGTAAATAGTAAAAATAGTAAAAAGATTCACGGAAACTGGGGGCAGAAATTCTCCTCTGCCTACAAAATGATGTCATACTTAACAGCCCCATAGCAAAGCTTCTTGATTATTCAATCTTGAGCCTATATTCTTTTTTTTTCTATGCCCTGATTTTGCCTAGTTTTTTATTTGACCCTTTAGCTATAAGTCCCATGTGATTGTTTGGTTGCCTTTGGTGTTTCATGCCATGTTTTTAAACCCTATAGCACTTTGTGATTTCCAAAAATGTGGGGCCCGATTTAGAACGCACTTATTACAGTTTTTTTCGATTGCTAAAACACATTTTTCAAAACTGTACGTTCTTTTCAAAACTGCACACACAAAACTCCAAACATTACACACAAATTGCTAAACCCTGGCATCCCTTTGCAAAACAACTCTTTGCCATCAAATCTCTTAACATGTTCACAAAATGGAACTCGTGTTTTCATTTGGTAAACACAGCCATATTTTCACATGACACACACATACCATTCATTGAATAAACACAACTAGCTTTTGGCTGAACACTACCAAGCATGTACAGAACACTGAAGAGCAAAATTGAAAACACAATTGTCGAATTGGAACACACCATAAATGACCATGGCTCTGGAGAATAAGATATTTCTCCTTTTGTAAAATGACTCAGTGTAGGCCTACCTTTTTCATAGTCAAACATAAAACAGCACACAAATATGCATCCAAAACAAGTTTTGATTTACAGTAGATTTAGGCATCATGCCTCTGGTCAGAGATGCATGGGCACAAAAAACTAAAAAAATATTTTGAAAGAAATTGGTCAGTACTTGGTCTAATACTGACCAGGATACTGTCACCAAGATACTATCCTGGTGACAGTATCCTGGTATTTGTACCTTTGTATTTCAAATATCTTTTTGTATTTTGTGCCCATCTCTGCCTCCGGTTCCTGTCTCAACATTGTGTGTGGTTTTTAGACAACAGGGTGATGTGTAATTGACGCCAGACCCGAAAGTTTAGAGATTTGAATATTTGTGTGTTGTGGATTGATGCTTTGAGATTTTATGTGAGAAGTGTGTGCAAACCTGAAAAGTGTGTGTTGTGTTTTGACAACAAGGTGATATGAAATTGACATCAGAGTGTAAAGAAGGAAAGTCAGAGTCTAATATGATAAGGAAATCTAAAGTAGTAACAAATTGAGTCAAGCTATTGGGGACAGAAGTAAAGGTTGTGAAAATTTTGCCTAATTTTAGCTTTTTGTGTTTTAGCAATCGAAAAAAACTGTAACGGCAGCATTAAGGAGATACCGGCTATCGACAGTCATTTTGGACCTATGAATAACGATGAGCACTTTATTACGTAAGACATTTTCGCTGTTGCTAATTCTGCGCTCAGCCCATGAAAGTCAAGGGCACAATTAGTCAAGGTCGTGTTTGGCCCTTAATTAATTATTTTCAAACCAATCAGCATGCTGCTTGCCATCCCCTAAAACAAGGTCAAGTTCACAGCAGAGGGGCTGCAAAGAGGCGAAGGCGCTCGTCTGAGAGAGAGAAAAAAAAGGAGAGAGAAAAGAGTAGAGCCGCGTTGCTGTGTGTGTGTGTGTGTGTGTGTGTGTGTGTGTGTGTGTGTGTGCGCGTGTGCGTGTGCGTGTGCGTGTGTGTGTGTGTGTGTGTGTGTGTGTGTGTGTGTGTGTCTGTGTGTGTGTGTGTGTGTGTGTGTGTGTGTGTGTGAGTGTGTGAGTGAGTGAGTGAGTGAGTGATATATACCGGTATAAATAGAGAGAGTGAAAGAGAGAGTGTGTGTGTGTGTGTGTGTGTGTGTGTGTGTGTGTGTGTGTGTGTGTGTGTGTGTGTGTATGTGTGTGTGTGTGTCTGTCAGAGTGATATATATATAGAGAGAGAGTGAAAGAGACTGAGAGAGAGTGAGAGAGAGTGAGAGAGAGAGAGAGAGAGAGAGAGAGAGAGAGAGAGAGAGAGAGATAGATAGAGGATCTATACAATATTTGACAAGTAAATGAAGGCTAAAGGCCAATTCCCACTGGGCCAGATAACAGATAAAAACAGATTTTTTATTTTTATATCCACTTGAATGGAAGTGGATGTAGATCTGCTATTTTCACTACTTAATAAGCATTTCTTTTCTAATTTATGGGATTTCTTAGATTTTCCTTTATTTTAATGAAATTACTTAGAGAAATTATAGAAGTTTGTATTATTATTCATGGAAATCTTGTTTTGAAATAATATTTTAAAACAAAATGTAGGATACCAAAAATTAAAGGACCCACAAAAATGTGTCCACAACCCACAAATGGGCCCCGACCCAGTGCTTGGGAAACAGTGGGCTTGCTGTGTGAACCAGTGGACAGCTCCAAAATCTTCCATCTGTTAATATTATTTTACATCAGGTGTCTTTTGATTCATATGTATACAAAGGATAATAAAACGTATTTCAGATATGTATGAATTTCCCCTGACTATGACTATTATTCTTTGGCATTTTTTCATTTCTCATACAGATGTTTCTAATCATTTAATAACAAATCTATAATATACACCATGATGGTGAAATAGATTATATTAACCATCACATATTCTTTGTACTTAACCATATGGATACAGTTTGAACAATACAATAAAGGAAAATACATGTTAATATCTGCTCCTGTTTCTTCAACTGTCACAAAGAAAGACATTTGACATATTTAAAATGTACAATATGTATACCCTTATGTCTAATCTACAGTGTTGTACTACAACAACATATACCTATAATTGGCTGGATTACCATTGAACTTGCTGTGTAAATTTACAGTGTGTTCCCCAGAGGATCATGACCCTAAATAGTTTTCATGGGGAACATATGGGAGATCCTGTCAGGTGAGGTCCAGGGAAGCCACCAACCAAAGCAGCCAACAGGACAGGAATCAGGCTGGTTCTGGGTAAAAAAAAAAAAAAAAAGAAAAAAAAAGACAACACATTACTAGGATCTGATATTTTCTCTGGCTAACATTAATGATTATTTCACAATAATTTGTGGCTTTTGAGGTTATTTAACAGAAGATTTCACAGTAAACCCCATGACATCTGCAACACCTCCAACCATGTCTGGTCCAAGAACACAGTTGCCTGGTTAATAAACCAGACCGAACACAACAACACCCCCTGGCGGTAGTGGTGTTGTAGTACGGTCTGGCACCGATCCATTGAGATTCTATTTCCTCAACCAGCTTCAAGGGTTGGCCAATCAGGATTGTATGCTTATGGGGCACGTGGTTTCTCTAGGCTTGGGGCACGTGGTTTGGGGCAAACCCCAGAAATGAAAACTCTTCCTGAAATCCCAGACGACTCTCCTCCCAAAACGAGGCATGTGATAGAGGCTGGCGCCAGGCAAAGAACACAGAGCACTGTCAGCCAACACCACCAGAGGGAGACATTCTACTGGTAAACGGCGGGAAGAGATCGAATGTACTTCCATCAGAGCAAGGGTCATCATTATGTCCATACAAGGACAAATGTCCTTGGTCTTGTCCGTGGCTAATTTTATATTTTCAGTTTGTCACACAATTATAATTCTAGTTCTTATTTTGATCATAAGACCCATTTTCTGAATGACAAGTATCCAGGTTTTCTCAAGAATATCTATGATACTCATTACTATGACACTACAGTATGTATGGCAAATTATGAGTCCATTAGTAACTAGTGGTTCTCAAATGTTTTATTTGCAAGGACCCCTTTAACTCTGAGAGTGTACAAATGGAACCAAATGGACGTTCCATTCGTTCATTCTTTGAGTTCCCTTTTGGTTATGTTTGCTCATGTTTTTGGATAGGAGTTAGTTCAGCTATTGTTTTTTGGTTTATTTAAGTTGGGGAGTTCAGTAAAGGCTAAAAAAAAGAAAAGTTTATTAAGACCCTGGGTTCTATGCTGCAGGCACCGCTGTACCAGAAAACGGCGGCGCAGCGGCAGCCCTGTCAAACAGGATAGGCACCTGTTAGTTGGATTGGTCCAAATGTCAGTAAACATTTTTTTTCTTTTTTTTTTTTTTTGAAGGGTCAAGATCTGAATGGCTTGTTTCGATCACCACCAGTGCAGTGCAGTTAACTTGTTAACTGCCAGGAACATAGAATGACGAGATTGCTTACATAACCCTCCCTGCCAAAGACGTAATTTGAGTCCACTGTTGGCCACTAGATGGTGCTGTTCACCAAGTCATGCAGTCAGACTGAGTGAGAGCGATAGAGAGGGACACACACCATTGACTCTCATTGATTCATTTTGTGAAAAATGTCTGGAGCAGGCTGAACTTCTTCAGCTGCCGGAGACAGTGGAGGCGTTGTTGGGCATTCTTCACCATGTGTGTGGTGCTGTGTGTTGACCATTTAAGGTCCTCCGTGATGTGTACGCCGAGGAACATAAATCCACTGACCCTTTCCACTGCAACTCTGTTTATGTAAATGTGGGTGTGCTCTCTCCTTGGTATCCTGTAGTGTAGTCCATGATCAACTCCTTGGTTTTATTTGCATTGAGGGTGAGATTGTCCTCCTGGCATCGTAGTGCTAGTTGGCTGACCTCCTCCCTGTACAGTAGACAGTATCATCATCGTGAACAATCAAACGGGGGCACATGGTGCAGTTGGTAGCACTGTCGCCTCAAGGTCCTGGGTTCGATTCCCGCCAGGGGACACTGTAGGCGCTAGGGGCGTGTTCCCTCCTCTGCGTCATCAGCGCCCACACCCTTGGTGGGGTTGGCGCCTTTCTGTGTGGAGTTTGCATGTTCTCCCCGTGTCTCCTAGGGTAGATACCCTCACAAAAACATGCAGTAATCCTGGTCTCAATAATGCCTCCCCCTGGACAGCCGGGGCGCCTGATGCAGGGGAAAGGAACTGGTTGGAATAACGTGTTCCTTCACGCTCTACGTTCATACCGGGGAAAATCCCCCCTGTCAGGTGAAAAGAGACAACTTGGGCTACTCATGCATTGAAGGAAGCGTGAGGTCAGTCCGTTGTCTCCCCAGGCGTGGCAGAGGGAGAGCAGAGCCCAGGATTACTTAGGGGCACCATCGCGGTAGCTGGTAGCATGCATACACTACCGGCCAATCACAGCGCGTCTTGCCGTATTCTCAGGACTCACCGGCTCCTCCGGCGTCTCGAAATGACGTGGAGGAGGACATGACCCCTGCTGCTGTCCACTTTGAGTAACTGAGGAAGTGATCCACGGTGGAAAGCGGCGTTGAGTCGGTCATCACCCTTGCAGCCCCCCGCCCCCCACCTTTGTGCTCAGGGTCATTGTGAAAACCGCAGTCACGCGGCGTAACAGACTAGCAGTAGTCATTTTACAAAGGGAGCTGCAGCTTCCTTTGTCGCTGTTTGTCCACAAGTCCCCCACTGGAAATACCTGCAATACCGCTACTGACCAGTAGCTGAGCAACTTACATAGTAGAGGTTTCACTTTTGAAAACATCATGGAAGTAACACCAACAACACCAGAGAAAGACAAAATAACGCCACAAAAATATTGAAAGAAGACGCTTCCAGCAGGACTTGTTATGGCTACTGCAAGGGAGTGGTTGCGTCACATCCGCTTTATCCCATACTCATCATAAGATTTCCGTTGCCCCAGACTGTATGACGGGAGCATTTGCAAATCACGGCCACGCGTGACTATTTAATCCCTAATTGCTCTTTGAACGCCATAGAATGGCTGCTCACTGCTCCGATAGGGTGGGTAAATGCAAAGGACAATTATCACCTATTTGCAAATATACAGTGACAATAACACCCCAAAGAGTGGCGACCATTATTTTATTTTATGTAAGCTAGTGAAGTGAACACTACTCTGGAAACCAAAGCCATTTTCAGTTCACTGAACAATCACTTGAGGTCACTGTTGCTCACAACTTGTCATGCTGTGACAATTAAGTTCTGTTTTTTTTTCTGCACACTCCAAGTATTTTGGGAAATGACTACATTTCTATACAGCAGTGCATTTATATTAAAAGGTAAATGTACTTTTTAATTCATACTTTTGAATAGGCATGAGTATTTTTTGAAGCAAGTACCCGAGTACTTTAACTCAAAATATAGAAGATTTGACAGAGCAACTCTCACTTGTAGTTGAGTAATATTTGACCAGGAGTATAAATACTGTGACTCAAGCACTGGAGTTGAGTACTTTGTGCAACACAGGTCCAAAGCACAGATCTTAAATATTCTCACATTCTCTTTATATAGCAAGAAATAATAGCTATAAACAACAAAGTTCTCAATCCTTTTCGTGCCAAGGACCCCAACTTTGAAATTGGCCGCGGACAAAAAGTTTTGTGCCAGGGACCCACCAAAAAAAGAAGAAAAAAAAAACATTGACTGCTGTCTCTTCAACAGCATCAGGGACGTGCAGAGAATGTTAGGGAGGCAGGGGCTGAAATTTAAAAATAGCAGACCTCCGCGTCGCGCTGCGACGCGTTGTGAGCTTGGAGGTCAGCTATTTCGGTGATTGATACCACACTGAACTAAGTATAATCAAGTCAATACTGCATGGAGATGTGGCGTATGGCATGGATTTCTACACAGAGGGGGGGATGTGTTTGTCTGAAAGTTCCCTTCGTCACCATTAGCGTGCGGTTTTTACTGAATACCACAGAACTTAGTCTAGTTTCATTTACAGTACACTTGTATGTACTGTATGGTTACATCCCGCCATCATGTGACTAGGACTTCAGTTACTTCCTTCTTTTTTCTTTTTTGATTTTTTTTTTCTTTTCTGATTTGCGCACTGTCATGTCGTGCACTTTATTATATGTATGTTATGAAATTTGAGTTCCTTATTTATTTGTCTCGCAGTTCACTGTTGGCTGGAAAACTTAGTAAGATTTGTGGTTTGAATGTTCCCTTCTTCACCATGAGCAATTTGTACTGAATACCGCAGAACTTAGTCTAGTTTCATTTACCGGTACATGCAGTACACGTACAGTAGGAGATTTCACTTCCTCCTTCTATTTCTTTTTCTCTTCTGGTGAAATGATCTCACCTCCTCCTTTCTGGTGAAATGATCAAATGATTGTCTTACCATGTATCTTGGCACGCAAGCAGGCAGAAAGGGCAAAAGGGCAAAAATGTTGAGGTCAGCAATCGTCATAGAATGACTCGCTTGGTCTTCTTCCGTGTCTCCTCTCTGCCACTGATTGCTATAGTCTCAGGACATGGTCCATCTCCCCAACAAACAGGAGGGGGTCCAGGGCGTCATGGACGCCTCACGCCTGTGAGTATCTAAAACTCGTTAGTCTCACCATCCTATAGCTTGTCACTATTGTCTGCACTGTCATGGCTGACATATATTAGAGTTCTCAAATTCTGCCCGAACCCAATCTGGGAACCCATCGTCAAAGAAGAAAGGGCGACACCTATCGGTCTGTCTCTCTTTATAGCGACTCTGAGGCTGTCTCGAGAGATTAGCCCGAACCCAACCCGACATTTAGGGTAGGGTAGGCCCTAAAATGTATGCTAATTAGTCAGCGTTTTTTTTTTACTAAATTATTTCCAAACCCGACCTTACCCGACCCGACGTTTTCGGGGCGGGTAGGGCCTAAAATGTATCGTAACTCGGGCCGGGTAGGGCCTCGGGCCGGCCCAGTTAGGGCCCAGTTAGGGCCGGGCCTTAATTTTCAGGCCCGTTGAGAACTCTCATATGAAACATGAAAGCTCAAAGACGTTATTAATGGGAGTCCACTTCAAAGTTATTTTAGCATGCGTTATTTTGTGCATTTTAGTTGAATGTAATTAATTATTTATTTAGTTATTACAATGAGTGATTATTTTGCCACTTTTAGAGCTGCTGTCATTGAACTTCCCGTGAATGACTTCACCTTCCAGCCCTCCCCAGTGCGTACGGCTGACGTCACCTCACACATTTCATCAGATCTCATATATAGATAAGAGCTCTTCAGTGTTCAGTGTTCACTGATCAGTTTGAAGAAGACACTTCTCTGGCTGACATAACTTCAACACATTGATACAGGTATATATTATTATTAATCTCTCTCACACTGAATATAATTAAGGATTGTACATTTTATTTCAAACATTATGAATGCTTATGCGGGTCTTATAGGCGGTATTGCGTTATAAGGAAAAGTGCTTAGAAAATGAATTTCGTTCCCACGTCTGGGCACTACTCATTCAATGCATTTTTGCATAGACAATACCCCTGTGGACTTTGGGTTAAAAGTTCTCCGCACGAAACCTGCACGACTTTTGTCACCAGCCAGAATTGTATATAAAAGTGAATAACAAAAAAACGAAAATCTTGTGCTGCTGTTTTTGCTTATAAAATGTACTATATTGATTTTGGCAACACAAAATCTTTCTCAAATTCATAAATACATCTACTTAACATCTGAAACAAGTATTTGTGCCTTAGTATTCTCATATGTGAATTTAGATTGTGAAATATAGCAAATTTGTTGAAGAAAACGCCTCAATGTATGTGATTGGCACCCAGCAAAATGAAACATACACATAGTAAATTTTGCTAAAAGCTTATGTCTCAAACATAACACATCTCACAGCCCACTGTGTAATGAAAGGTACTTTGGCCAGAAATGGATGAAAATCAATCAAACTGCTATCACACCCCCCTAAATTGGAAAAATTCCCAAAATGGACAAGACTATAATAAATGCACAAAAGGTCATGTCAGGTATAAAATATGTATTTAAGTACCACAGAGTGTCCCAACATCTGTCTTTTGTAGGCTACATCAAGACACCCCCCAACCAAAACAAAAACGCATACACATGTTGGCAGCATAAGTAAACGTAAGGCTGTGCTGTGACAAAATACAGCAAATGTTAAGCTTTTTCCTCCCACATGTATGTATTGCATTTAAATGTGATAAAAGCAAATCTTGAAATAAAACGAGTATTTAGCTAATTTTACATGCTGACATGGTGCGTATATTACTCATCCCTATCACTTTCATCCAGGGGTCATCAATATGTCACTGCTACGGACAAAATATGTTAGTGGCTGATTTTATATTTTATAATGTCTTGGTTTTGATCATGAGACCCAATTACTGAATTCAAAGTCGACAGGTTTTCTTCAGAATATCTATGGACATTGTGACATATTAGGAGTCCAACCAGTACTAGTACGCCCTTAACTCTGAGATTGTACAAATGGAACCAAATGGTTCTCAGAGTTACACACATGTTATGGTAATTCAGGGCTTGCTCTTCTATGTGTTTCTGGTATACATTATTGTCCACTCATTTAGTATGTCCGTAGCAAAAAAGATATTTCGACATAAATCTCCACCAAAAGCCAGCATGGTGATGAATGAACCTTGTTTAATCGGAGTCATCATCCCATAAAGCTTGTTTCTTTTGAAACATTCTCACAGTTCTGGCACTCTGTTTCCGACCTGTTCTGGCACTGAAATAAATCAGTACAAAACAGTCTTGCAGACATACTGTACAGGTTTGCTTGTCTTCAACTATAGTGAACAACATGCAAAACACTTGACTGTGGAATCAGCACACTGTCCTGTAGATATGTTGAGCTGTAGATGGGTTAGTGTCCACTGCCGACATGGTGTGGGTTGGAGGAGTGGAGGTGGAGCATAGACTTGAGCTCTGCAGAGACAGGGCTGAGTGTAATGCCATCCAGACCGCCTGCTCCCTTGCATCAGCATTATATGTCTGTTCCAGTAGCATGTCAAAAGAAACACTACTGTTGTGGCTGCCATCTGCTCGTCAGCCAACAAATACACCTGCCATCAGTGCTTCATGTACCTCTGAAGCGGTTTCCGGTAATTTCTTCATCTAAGGCAAAGGTAAAGATTGTTGCCCGTACTTGTAGTGGCCTACTAAAGTGAGGTAGGGTAGCATTCTTGCTGATTCACAGAGATGTCCTGTCCAGTCACCTTCCCGCTCGTAGTAGTTAAACCTTTGGAGAATATCTGACATCTCCAGGAAGTTTGCCCAGAGGACTGCAGTTGATTGCCCTTTGAATGATAACTGACTGCCATCTCTGGATGCCTCGTCATTTCTAACTTCTGCAAGTTATCTCTTTTTCAAACAGGACTTTGAGGGCATGTAAAGTTTGGTAGTATTATGTCTTTTCAACAAACATCTTCTTGACAGTTCCTTCTCGACAAAGACTTGCTGCAACAAGCAGATCATCTGCCCCTGCATCCCTGATAATCTTGTAAATAGCCTTCATGTTCAGTAGTTGTGAGCTTGGTGGAAGCCTCCCAGCAACAGGACTACATTGCCAAACTCATCTTGGTGTTGCCTGATCTCCAGTGATAATGGTGTACTTATGTAGTGAAGAGTCGTTTCATCTCTTTTCTGAGGACAGAAGAATCAGTTGGCGATGCTGGGATGAGTGGAAGGTAGCCAATAATGCTAGCCTGTGGGTGAACGTTTACACAGAATGCTGAAAAGCCAGGTAAACCAGCTACTGCATCTGGAGGAGAATTCAGCAACTGTGATGTTGGAAGCTATTCTACCTAGTAGGTGCCACACAAGTAAAAGGTCTTCAGCCAGGCCATCTGATGAAGTCTCTAGAATCTCCAACTTCCTAGTGCTCAGGAGACCTGGACTTCTGTCTGTCTTTGCTTGCTGACAAGAATCACTTTGGAGTAGGTGGTTCGGCAATGTGATGAATTAAAAATGTCATCTTTAAGATACGTTTAGCTGTATGTACGTTTTCTCCGATTTTTCTCCGCAATCATCCCCACAACTCTTGATAAAATCTGAGGTAAAACTGACCAAATGTGTTCATATTGCTTTTGTCATAACAGCCAGCTGTCAATGTAAAAGTCATAGTAAATACATTTCTGGCTGGTGACAAAGATTGTGCAAGTGACACGCGGAGAAACGTTATCACCTAAACTGTGATTTTAATCAAAATAACAGTTTCCACCTAATAGGTGATAACCTTTTAACCTAAAAGTGGAGTATGCATGGGCCTACTGAGCCCTACCCAGGAATTGAGACGATTAAGGAATGGTAAAAAACTAACCTTGTTTTTTATTTAACTTTTTAGGACAATGGAGATTATGACCACAACTGCTGTCACCATTCTCAGCCTGGTCTTTGTGTTCGGTGTGTTGGGGAATGGTGTTGTCATCTGGGTGACAGGCTTCAAAATAAAGAAAACCATCCCCACAGTTTGGTACCTCAACCTCGCTGTGGCCGACTTCCTCGCTACAGCGTTCCTGCCCCTGGACATCACACAAATAGCTCTGCACGGGCGCTGGCCTTTTGGCAAATCCATGTGCAAACTGAACTATACCGTTCTCATCACGACCATGTTTGCCAACGTCTACATTCTGATGGTCATCAGTGTTGATAGATGTGTATGTGTGGTGTGGCCAGTGTGGGCACAGAACCACCGCAGCGTCAGCAAGGCATCTTGTGTGAGTCTGGGTGTCTGGGTTCTGGCCTTAGTTTTCAGCTCCCCTGACTTATATTTTAGGACCACCCTGCCCTCATTCCATGATAATGACACCACCTACTGCTTAGACTTTACACTGAAAGATGACTACAGTACACACGCAGTGTGGCAGTCGTGGAAGTTTCGTATTGGGGCCATGACCATAACTCATAACTTCATCATGGGATTTGTGGTCCCTTTCACCGTTATCGTCTCCTGCTATTCTGTCATAATCTACCGGCTCAGGCGGAATCGCTCCCTTGCCAGCCACTCACGTCGCCCCTTCAAAATCATAGCAGCTGTTATCACAGCATGTTTCCTGTGCTGGGCGCCCTATCACATCATAACACTAATTAAGTTGAGGATCTTTGCAGAGTACAGTGCAACACTGCATAATGTGATCAAAATTGGGTTTCTCATAGCTGTCTGCCTGGCATTTCTCAACTGCTGCCTGAACCCGCTGTTGTACGTGTTCATGGGTCAGGATTTCAAGGATGTGTTTCGCAGGTCTCCCCTTAACGTATTGGAGAAAGTCTTTGCTGAAGAGCTGCCTCAGGCTCAGACCAACACTTCCACAAACCCAGGGATCACCAGTCCTACCTAGCAAAGAGAAGTCCTTTTCTGAGGCACAGATGTAAGCTCAATTGTAAAATCTTTTTTTTCTTCTGGAAAATAACCAAAATAACATGTTGAAGTTAAGAGTTTAAAAACAATATAATCTGTAATCGTAGACAGTAAAACATGGTTTTGTTGGGCAGGCATATGATGATGATGCAAACTATACATTTTGCTATTTACTTGCAACAAAAAAGAAATCATATTTATAACAACTTTATTCTAAATACTAGAAAAGTCTGCTCATAGTAGCACAGATCTCTTCCAGGCTGGGTTGTCGACCCATTTGCTATTGTCTTCCCTGTGATTATTGTTGTGTCCTGTTTGCGCCAGTCAATCCCTGTTGAATTCACCTGTGTATACTGTATATAGCCTAGTTGGTTTATACCTGTCTGTTTCCCTTAAATGTTTTAGATTGTCAAACAAATGTATACTTTTCTATACTGTTATTATAAATAAAAATATACTTTGAAATATACTTTGTACTTTTTAAAAGCAAGTACCTACACATTTGACAAACAACTTGATGAGTCATATTTGACCAGAGTGACGAAAATACTTTGTCTACTACTGCCTACTGGGCATGTTCTGTATCACCACTGTTGCAAAGCAAACTTAGTTTAGACACAGACTGTATGGATCAAAATAGAAATGTTACAAACGTATATGTCCCCCTAAACATTGGCATTCTGAACATTTTGAGCACATCAGAACATGTGTGGCTCATACAGTTATCCATACCCAGCTAAGCAAGAGAATACTCTAACCGTCGTATTAGTATTATTCATCATTTTTTTGTTGCCAAAATTAATTTGCCCCCGCTCTAAAAAAGCCAGCCTCCCCCATAGCCCCCAAAGTCACAATTCTCTGGAGCTGGCCAGGTCCTCTACTAAAGAGGATATATCATGTTTTGCATCATTAAAATGAATCGCCACAGGAGGATATTCACGATCATTCCTGCATATTGAGCTCCTGTGTTCGCTAACTCGTTGTTTTAAATTCCTGGTTGTTTTCCCAACATAAGCTAGGCCACAGGGGCATAGAATCATATTATAGATGACATGGGTGCTATCACAGGTGATAACACTCTTGATGGGAAACCTTTTACCTGTGTGTGTGGATGCCTAAAGTGCGTTAGGGACAGGTTTTTTTTTAAAGAAGGGTACCCCTGGAGAAAATGTATGTGCCCTGATATAAAATGCCATGACCCTCCCCATGACTGAGAAAAAATCATAAATAAAAACAATCAATGACCCTCCCCAAGAGATAAAAGATAAAAGCTGAACCCTCCCTAGGGGTGTCACTATATGTTGTGCAATGATATATTTTTATATTAAAAAAATATAATGTATACAAAATATAAAGTTTATTCTTTAATAATAAATAAAGGAAAATACATGGTAATATCTGTCCCTGTTTCTGCAATTCAAAATGAAGATGTTTTAAATTGTCTTTAGTTAGCTCTTTAACCACAAAACCTCAATTCACGAAGAAAGACATTTTACATATTTATACCAATAGGCCTATAGCCTAGTAGTCTGACGCCTTAGGGTTTTTTCCAACCCCTGAAGAACCTTTTATTTTTTAGAGTGTATATTGGAATTCCCATATTAGTCTGAGGCCTTAGGGTTTTTTCGTGCTAATCAGTCTAAAAGCGCCAAATTTTGCACAGATGTAGCCCAGGGCTTGCTCTAATGATTTAACTAGGGCGCCCGAGTCGGCGACATTCGGGGTTGCCACAGCTGCCAAATCAAGTTGGGCTCCCATCGACTTTCTATACAGGAGGAAAATACCCAGAAAAACACTTTTTTTTCTACAACACATTGTGGTGTGAATTGAGCTTGTAGATCGCACAACAAGGCGCTAAATAGCACCTCAACCATCCCAAAGAACCACTGAAGAACCCTGAGGTGCTATATAGCACCATAACAATCCCAAAGAACCACTGAAGAACCCTGAGGTGCTATATGGCACCATTAAATATTGGTGCTATATAGCACCTTTAATATTGGTGCTATATAGCACCTTTAATATTGGTGCTATATAGCGCATTTACATATTGGTGCTATATATCACCTTTACTATTGGTGCTATATAGCACCTTAATATTGGTGCTATATAGCACCTTTACATATTGGTGCTACATAGCACCTTTAATATTGGTGATAGCACCTTTACATATTGGTGCTATATAGCACCTTTAAATACTGGTGCTATATAGCACCTTTAAATACTGGTGCTATATAGCACCTTTAAATACTGGTGCTATATAGCACCTTTAAATACTGGTGCTATATAGCACCTATATTGGTGCTATATAGCACCTTTACATATTGGTGCTATATTGCACCTTTAATATTGGTGCTACATATTGGTGCTATATAGCACTTTTAATATTGGTGCTATATAGCACCTTTACATATTGGTTCTATATGGCACCTTTAAATACTGGGGCTATATAGCACCTTTAAATACTGGTGCTATATAGCACCTATATTGGTGCTATATAGCACCTATATTGGTGCTATATAGCAACAAAAAGGGTTCCCCTATGATTACGCCAAAGAACCACTGAAGAACCCCTGAAGAACCTTTTATTTTTTAGAGTGTATATTGGAATTCCCATATTACTGTAACCCTACCCTAACCCTAACACATTGTGGTGTGAATTGAGCTTGTAGATCGCACAAGGCGCTAAATAGCACCTCAACCATCCCAAAGAACCATTGAAGAACCTTGAGGTGCTATATAGCACCATAACAATCCCAAAGAACCACTGAAGAACCCTGAGGTGCTATATGGCACCATTACATATTGGTGCTATATAGCATCTTTAATATTGTTCCTATATAGCACCTTTACATATTGGTGCTATATAGCACCTTTAATATTGGTGATATATAGCACCTTTACATATTGGTGCTATATAGCACCTTTAATATTGGTGCAATATAGCACCTTTACATATTGGTGCTATATAGCACCTTTACATATTGGTGCACCTTTAATTACTGGCGCTATATAGCACCTTTAAATACTGGCGCTATATAGCACCTTTAAATACTGGTGCTATATAGCACCTATATTGGTGCTATATAGCACCTACATTGGTGCTATATAGCAACAAAAAGGGTTCCCCTATGATTACACCAAAGAACCAATGAAGAACCCCTGAAGAACCTTTTATTTTTTAGAGTGTATATTGGAATTCCCATATTAGTCTGAGGCCTTAGGGTTTTTTCGTGATTTCTTTCGTCTCTCTCTCTCTCTCTCTCACTCTCTCTCTCTTTTCAGTGACAGTAGCCCAACCTAGCCTAGTGACCTAGCCCAACCCTACCCTCCCTGCCCCTTCCTTGTATATACTGTACATACTGATTGTTTAGACTTACTGTTACCTGCCCCTTCCTTGTATATATTGTATATACTGTACTTACTGATTGTATAGACCTACTGTTTTCTTTTTTTCTTTACATATCTACTGCATAGTACTGTGTTCTATTTGTCTGTCATTCAATGTTATATGAGATACTTAAATGGTTTCCTGTTGAAATAAGCTTAGTCTTTTCATGGATCTCCTTTTAGTAGACCTTGTACCAGTGAACTGTACCGTCATGAATCTGTACATTTTCCTATGCAAACTTCTAATAAAGCCTTCAATCAATCAATCAATCAAAACAGTTACGTCTCCTCCACCAGCAGGGGGCGAAAAACAACGGCGCTGCCGATGCACGTTGACCCGGAAGTAGCACTTTGTTTATATATCTGTGGTCTTCTTTTCCCATGGTGATGATGTGGATGTGGAGGAACACAACATGAACATAAACATGTCTCATAAACAGACACAGTGTCAACGGCAACGCTCCTGGATTAGACAGGAGTCTCCTCCGGTTCTTTAAAAGCCTTTCTCCTGCTGCTGTGCTGCTGGATTGTAATGTTTTAAAACCTCCTGGATTCCTATGAAGCTTTTGTTCTGTGTCATCTATCTGCAGTGTGGTGGAAGGTAACTAAGTACTTTTACTCAAGCACTGTACGTACTCTCTCTCTAGGTCGTCCTCAGAGTACTCAAGTACAATTCAAAGGAGCTTTATTGGCATGAGAAAACATACGTTTACAAGATTGTCAAAGCAAGTGTCAAAATATAATAAAAACAGTTGAAAATGGGGAACATATACTGTACAGTTGGAGGGGGTACAGCATTGTGTAAACAGCTATGTCACATTTTGTCATTTTATATAAACAGGGTATACAGCTTTTAGAATACGATTTAAATAGTATAAGAAAAATATAAACTCAAATTTAAGTGCTCAAGTACAATTTTGAGGTAATTTACTTAGACTGGACGTTTCCAATTTTCAGTCACTACTATTATTTCTTCTCCACTGACTCTCAGAGGCAAATGTTGTACATTTTACTCCACTACAATTTGAATTATTTGAAAGCTTTAGTTACTACAGTAGTTACTTTGTAGATTTTGATTATTATTACAAAATATGCATTATAACCACTTTATCCCAATACTGTGAGCTTGTAGATCTCCTATTTTCAAAAGATTTTTCATACGCTTTGAAGTTGTTAAATGTGACATTCCTCTACTTTTGGTACTAGGCCTGTAAGTATAGGCCTATTTTGATGTAGATACTTTTGTACTTTTACTCAAGTACATTTTGAAAAATGAGCTTCTACTTGTAACGGAGTATTTCTTGCTGTGATACTTTTACTTAAGGAAAGATATTTAGTACTTTTCCCTCCCCTGTCTACTACTCTATCTGTCACCCAGTGAGCTGTCTGCAACATGTGTCACCCCACCATCATGGAGTCTGTACGGCTGTCCATCAATGATCACCTGACGTCTGTGGGAGAGGAGATCCTGTGTGTTTTAGAGAAACATGGACAGAATGGTAGGCCTGTCACAATTATTACATAATCGTAATTTGACATAATCACAATTATTTTGTCGTACTTGTCATAATTTTTTACATGTTGAAAAATGTTCATATATTTTCAAACATCTTCAAAAATAGTGGAAACAGCAGATCTACAAGCTCACAACGCGTCGCGATGCGACACAACACGTTGTGAGCTTGTAGATCGGCTATTTCCATTATCAATGTTCTTTTTCAAGTATAAAATTGTCAAATATGTCAGTCATTTCTTTGTAATATTTAGGTTATGTGTCATATCTGCCATGTGCAACTTCAAAGCCTAAAAGCCAAACAGAAATGTGATTGTTAACGACAAAAACACTATTAAATTGTTAATCGCAATTATTTGAGTGACAATTAATCGTCATGTAAAATTTCATAATTGTGACAGCCCTACAGAATGGTGCTGCTGATGTCTGCTACATGCAGCTTCACATCAGAGTGTTTGTGTTGGAGCGCCTCCGTGTGGCCGCACAGTTCATGTGCAGCCTCTTCCAGAGAGAGATGGAGACTGCACTGCACAACAGCAAAGTGCACACTGCTGCTGCAGGTATGTCTGTTGATTGATTGATTGATTGATTGATTGATTGATTGATTGAAAACTTTATTAGAAGTTTGCATAGGAAAAGGTACAGTTTCATGACAGTGAAGTTCACTGGTACAAGGTAAAATAAAATGATAAACCCCAGAAAGCCTATTATTGAGGTAATTTTGTTGTTGTTGTTATCTGTTACATATACACAACACAAGCTCTTCCAGAGAGAGAGAGGGAGATGGAGGGAGACGCTAGAAACTCTGCTGACTAAATAAAACTAATGGACACAGTGCTTATACCCACACCTCAAACTACTCCTAAATGCTTCATCTGAACCCCAGTAGATGCTCCTAGCTAAGCTACTGTACTAAATTAACTACATTTCCCATGGCAAGAATTGCAGTTATACATAAACCAGCTCACAATGCATCACATTGCAAAGTTTTGTGAGCTTGTGTATCTACTATTTTTGCTCTTATTTTGTGTGACACACTGTTGTTTTATGATCAAGTAATAAATAAGCACTTGTGTTAAAAGTGCTTCTAGGTTATTCGATTAAAAGACAATTGCTAAGAAAATTGATAGATTATTAGTCCTAAATATGACACCTTGATTATGCTATATTTAAGCAGTTTAACCACTTTAACCCTATATACATTGGCTACTTGAAAATAGCCGATCTACAGTACAAGCTCAACCCAGAACAACTTCAGAATTGTGAACATTTTTGAAACATTTTAACAACACTAATCTTGTATGGGGGTCCTTGATATGAAAACATTTGAAAACTACTGTGCTAAACCAGTGGTTCTCAACCTGTGGGTCGGAACACCCAGGGGGGTCCCCAGATGATTAACTTAATGTGCTAAATTTTTTTCTCACCCGACAGTAAACAAACCAAACTAAAGTTTAAGTGTATAGACTATAGAGGGTATATGCACATTTCTAAAGTGACAATTTAAGGACTTTTAATAACTCTAAAATGACAAATTAATCATTGGCCAAATGATCAAATATTAGAGGCAGAAATTGTGAAAATAGCCGTTCAAGGCGTACGTTGTGAGCATGTAGACCTGCTATTTTCACAAATGTAATGCCTCAACTCTTAGTGCTTGTCAGGGTGGGGGGTCCCCAGTTAAAATATTATTAGATTATTTTGGGGGTTGCAGCCTGAAAAGGTTGAGAACCACTGTGTGCTAAACCATTGGAGCTACAGCTTTTCTGAGGTGCTCAAACTGTTCAGATTTGCCATGGTTAGGTTACATTTCTTATTTGATATTTTATGAGAAAATGGCTAAAAACTGTTTACATATTACCATATACGATGTTACCATACTACTACAGTATCTAGTGGACCCCAGGAAGACTATAGTGACCGCGGCAGTGGAAGCTAATGGGGATCCGAATAAAGAATAAAGAAAAGTAGACATATGCAGCATGTCCAATACAGCACATTTCCCTTGATGTCAAACCCTGCTTCTTCCACTTTACTTAAGTGATATTAATAACCACAATAACCACATCAGTGCTTTTGTAATAATAACAGTAAGGACACTGGTGTGATCTGTTAGCATTCAGATTTGTTTTGACCACATACTGATACAAAATGTACCGTAATTTAAATCACAAGATGTTTTGACACATGCTAGGTTGATGTTTATCTGGTATCTTAGTTTCTTTGAAGAAGTAAAGTATTTTCGTTGTACTTTACCTGTCCATTTACCCTGTGTTTTGTTGACTGGTTCATGCCATTTACTTTGACCTTGCACTTTTAAGTTGCTCTAGATCTGCTGTAAATTGGCAACTCTCCCAAGACAACAGGCCAAACTGTAGACAGCGTAATCTATTTGGGCAGGCTGCCCGAATAGATTCTATGTATGAGAAATCAGTGGTTATTTACCACTGTTAGAGTCTGTTGGTCACTCAAGTATTTTCAGTACTTTAAGTACTTTACACTGAAAAAAATAGACAATACATGACTACCGGGAGCTCCGCCCCCACCTCTCCGCCGAGACCTCCGACGAGAATCACAGCCGCACCATTCACTTGAATGGATATACAGCGGATTTTACACATTAAATATTAATTCCGTTTTGGACCCAGAGCTTCGAAATCTCGTCCAATCCGTCAACAAAGGCCTGGATATGCATTGGAAAAATATGTAGACCTTTAAACTTTTAAAACAATACGACAAAGGAATATATAAGGACGCAACAGCAGAATGAGGAAATCGCCTGTCTGCTGGACCTATACAGAGCCGTTTTCACTTTTCACTGATTAGTTTAGAGGCTATTACTCTCCATTACACAAACAACCAACCAGAATAAACTGCTTCAAATGTAGGCTACATGTTTCTTATCATGCCGATTGCTTATAAATCTTATCTATAACATTTGATATCTCTGGCGTGAAATGTTCGCGATTCCTGACAAGTTTAGCTGCCGAGCCGCAGAGGGAGAGGGTGTCGCATCAAATTCTGGGCCCTGGGTACAAGGATTCGCTGTGGGCCCACATGAATGTTCTTCATCGTGGGATTTCAAAAATAGCAAATCTACAAGCTCGCAGCGTGGCACTCAGTGCCGCGCTGTGAGCTTGTATATCTGCTATTTTTCAATCGATAAAGTCTAAAATAATTAAGGCCCTTCCACCGTGGGCCCTGGTAAGTCAGTCCCACTTTTCCCCCCCTTGTGACGCCCCTACCCACAGCCTGCAGTCGAAAGCAGAGTTGAAATACAACACTTCGCGTCGCTACCCCTGTTCATTCAGACATTCACAGACGTACATTACATATCAGTAACAAATAAGGTGTTTAGGCCAATACAGTCCATTCATATTTAAATTGGTTTGAAACGGCTTTCTGTGGTCCAGCAAACATGGACATGTTCCTTATTCCTCTGCTGCGACCTTATATATTCCTATGTCGTATTGTTTTAAAAGTGTAAAGGTCTAAATATTTTTTCCAATGCAGATCCAGGCCTTGTTGATGGATTGGAAGAGATTTCGAAGCTCTGGGTCCAAAACGGAATTAATATTTAATGTGTAAAATGTGTGTACAATCCGCCGTATTTCCCATTGAAGTGAATGAAGCCAATAGCGGCGCGCTGTGATAGTGGCGGAGGCAGCTTTTGGAGGGGGCGGAGCCGGTAGTCGTCCATTGTGCCAAGAAAACAGTGATCCGATGAGAAAAATCATGTTGTTCTGCTGATGCTACCTCTGCTCTCCTCCTCCTGTCTGTGTGTAAAGAGGCTTCACCTGAACATGAAGAGAGGAGGAGCCCCGGTGTTGTCCAGGAGGAACCAGAACATCCACAACATGAGGAGAGGAGCTCCAGTCTGGTCCAGGAGGAGCCAGAGCCTCCTCAACATGAGGAGAGGAGCTTCAGTCTTCTCCAGGAGGAGCCAGAGCCTCCACAAATTAAAGAGGAACTGGACGAGAAGGCTGATGTGTCAACGTTGACGAGGTGCAGCATTCAATCAGGTAAAAACAAGATCACTTTATCTGCACTAATCTGAAGAGAATAAGGTCCATACATACTGGGAGCTTGACGACTAAACAATCCGCAAATGCCATGGTAATTAATTACGACTCACACAGCAGGTGGATGATGTGTCTACTGAGAAAGTACTCGTCGTTGTGGAAAACCTTGTGTCTCCAAGTTTGACATTTGTATGTTCTTTCGCAAAGTTAAGCCCTGCTTCATCATACAAGGCCGTCGCACAAAAGGAGTGAAAACAGCAGATCTACAAGCACACAACGTCTCGCGGCGCGAGGCGTTGTGTGCTTGTAGATCGGCTGTTTTCACTATAGTTTAAATCATTTTTAAAATGATAAATGCAAAACGAACGGTTTTGGTCATACAAGGTTTTCACCCGACAGCGACGTACTATTCCAATGTAATACAAAAATAAACACCAAAGAATACAATCTGATGATAAAATGAACAAATGCCGCTTATGTTCATGGATAATTTATGGTTATAAATAAATAAATTGGTTGGTCAGGTGGAGTTCGCTTTGGCAAGTGCGTTTGAGTGGGGATTGCAACAGCCTTTAATTCGCCATAAACACAACACGCACTCAGCGTGCAGTGGGAAATGGAACCATAACCTGCCTAGTCCTAGAGGGACGGTGCCCTGTGTGTAGGTTTGAAGGCAGCCAGTCATAATCAACTCCATGAGCAAAAACAGTAGACATCAATAAACAGAATAAGTAAGTAAGTAAGTAGGTCGGAGATGCGTATTGTCGGTATCAGCTGGGAAAGTGGGAGTCTATCCCTGTTTCAATATGCTAGAACCATGGGAGATGGATTGCTGAGGTGGAGAGCAACTTCTACCGTCAGCTCCCAGTACTTTACTGCACGGCTTGCCACACCCAATCCATGCGACTCATACACAGTGAGTTGGCGGTGCCTGGGATCAAACCCATGACCTTGTGGTCCAAAGACCAGAGCTCTCTCTCCCCAACTGAGCTACGCAGACACTAACATATTATTACACAGCTTGGTTGAATGCTTGATTCTGATTGGTCAGTCGCTAAAATCAGTTATTTTTTGATAACAGACGGCTGTGGGTTCAGAAATACCGTCTTTTTTTAAGCTGCTCTATACAATTTTCCTGTTCTATCCCGGAATTGAACCTGGGTCTCAGGTTGGCATCATTTTTACCACTGAGCTAATAGAGCCTGTCTGCATGCTCTGGGGAGAAACTATGCTGTTTCTAGTTTGTCAAACTAGAAACAGGATTGTGTCAAAGGTTGTTTCAAACCTAGACATAGGATCTAAAATCATCAATAGAAGAGCAGGCAGACAAAATACATTGTTGCGACCGTCAGGGAGCAGTTTACTATGAAAACCTCCACCGGCCGTCCGTCGGTCGGTCGGTCGGTCGGTCGGTCGGTCGGTCGGTCACACGTCACACGTCACACGTCACACCTTTGCCCTGCTCATATCTCCGCATCAGTATGACATCACACCACATGTGTACACAAACCTTTGTGTACGTTGCTGTGGCAACAGTCTGTTGTTGCTGGTTTGTTAGTGTACGTTAGCAACCATGGTTTTACCCTAGCAACCAACTGTTTACCCTAGCAACCAACTGTTTACCATAGCAACCATGTTTTTTTACCCTAGCAACCAACTGTTTACTAGGGATGTCAGAAATGGACTTTTACCAAAATCGATTATTCTACAGTACTATTCGATTTTTAATCGAAAATCGACCCCCCCCCCCCCCCCTCCCCTCAAAAAAAAAGAAAAAAAAAAAAAAAAGAAATATTTTTTTTTCTCAATTTTATTTTTATTTCTCTTTTTACTGGAATGCAATGCACCTTCACATGCTTTTTCAAGTTACATGTATAACTTTCAGGTAATGATAAACATTAAGCAACATTTCAGGAAAAAAAACAATAGCCATAAGCCATCATGTAGCCTGCATTAGTTAAAGACTTGGAGGCAATGGCAGAACAATAGGCCAGAACACTTTTTTATATTTTTCATTTACAGTAGCCAATTATTTTTAACCCCATTTTATCCCCAATTCAGTTATTCTAGTTATTTATCGAACAATTTCCCTTTTCTCTTTTTTTATTTAGAGTAGCCAATTATTTGTAACCCCATTTTATCCCTATGTAGTTGTTACATATGTCTAGAATAAAATAAAATACAGTAGGCCTAGCCTAGTTATTTAATAATCACAAACAAAATGAAATACAGTAGGCCTAGTCTAATCAGACAAAAATAACAAATTAAAGTGTCAGTTGCTTTGTTTAAGCATGCATCAAACAGTGAATCAAAACTGCAAAGCCATCAGTAACAACAAAACGTCTCTTGACTCTTACTCGTTTTTGTTCAAAAAGATGAGCTGGTCAACATGCTCAGGGAGTAGGCGTGTGCGCAGCCGATTAACAACAAGTCCTGCCGCCGAAAAAACCCTTTCCGAGGGGACAGATGTGGCTGGCACACACAAGTATGCCCTCGCAAGTTGTGCCAACCTCGCGTACCTGTTCTCATTAACTTCCCACCAGCGGAGTGGATCCAAATTGGGAGCAATGGAGTTTTCGTCGCAGTAACGGCTTAATTCCATTTCAGGCGTTAGTGGCTGCTCCTTGTGATAATCGTCGCCAAACAAGGTTAACATTGCAGACTCGTTCTTGTCATATCGTGGTCTCTTCGCGGCTTCACCACCACCAGACGCCCCTTCCTCCGCTGAGCCCTCCTCCTCCTCCTCGATGACCACTGGGTCGTCGTCTTCGGCTGCTGCTAGGGCTGAAAGCATCGCCGTGACTTTGGCCTTGACAGCATCCTTAAGCACACGGTTAGCGAACTTGAGGTGCTTATGCCGTGGGTCGAGAAATGATGCAATGAAGGGTACTTTCTCTGCACTCTCCACGTCGTCGGGTTTCATTCGCTTTTCCAGTGACTGAGCCACGGCTTGCTTGAACTCCGCAACCTTTTTTGACTCTCCAGGAGTAACAGGCAGGTGTGTGTGCAGCAGCGTTGATGTAGTGGGATAAACCATAGAACAGGAGACCCCAGACTCTCCACTCAGGGCAGTGGTTGCAAGTTGCAGGGCGCGCAACACGGACAGCAGCTCCTCCATCACGGTCCAAGAGTCGTCAGCAAGCTCCAGTGTCCTCGCGTCGGCCAGCTTTGTGACACTTCGGTCCGAAAGGACAGCAGTAACAGCCCAGCGCTGCTCCAGCAGACGCTCAAACATTTCAAAAATGGAGTTCCATCTCGTGCGACAGTATTGAATCAGACAGTGTTTCTCCAGCTTTTGATCAGCCTGAATCAGAATAAAAATAATTAAGAATTAGTTTTGTCACATCACAGGTTTACATAAGCACACACTTCTTTATTGTGTGTGTGTGTGTGTGTGTGTGTGTGTGTGTGTGTGTGTGTGTGTGTGTGTGTGTGTGTGTGTGTGTGTGTGTGTGTGTGTGTGTGTGTGTGTGTGTGTGTGTGTGCGCACGTGCACAAATTAAATAAAGACATTATATTGTTTATTATTTCCATTAAAAAAATAATTAAGGGGGGGGACAAACCTGTTTCTGACGAAGCGCCTGTGTGGCTGTAGTGCTGTGATTGAAGTGTGACACCAGTCGGCTGGCCCCGGCAACAATGTGCTGTACGTGTTTGAGCTTGAAACCATCATTAATGGCTAGTTGAAGTGTATGGGCATAGCATGGACTTGATTCCCATTCCAAGTACTGGTTGTTGGCAAGAACGATATTGCTGGCATTGTCATGGACACATGCAACCACTTTATCTTGAATCCCCCAGGACTCGGTGGCACTGAGAAGCCCATTGGCTAAATTCTCAGCAGTGTGCCTTTCAGGCATAGCCCTCGTCTGCAGCACTGCACACTTCAACACCCATGTATCATCAATGTAATGGAGGGTTATGGTGACGTAGCTTTCAGTTGTGAGTGCCGTCCATCCGTCGGTAGTTATCGCCACTTTTGGAACAATTAACAATCTTATGCGCAGATCATTTGACTCTCTCATGTACAGCTTCTCGATCCGAGCAGTGATTGTTGTTCGGCATGGGATCTTGTACTGTGGTTCCAAAGTTTCCATGAGTTTAATGAAGCCCTTTCCTTCCACGAAACTCACTGGGAGCATGTCCTTAACTATCATATTAGTTATCAAAGCAGTGATTTCTTGTGCACGCTTTCCATCACAAAGACGAGCTGTAGTTGCATAGTCGGTGATACGTGGCTGTGCTGCTTCTTTCTCTGCCTCGGCTACTGTCACGGTGGGGTGCTTCGCACTCAAATGATAATTCATGGCTGAAGTTGAGTTGCGGTAGGACAAAGTCTTTTCACACAGCTTGCATTTTACCTCTGTGTCGCTGATTTTGTCGAAGTAGTTCCACGAGGAACTCTTTCGTGAAACTTTCGGCATCTTGTTTTTAGCGTGTCTCTCACAGTTCTCTTCTCTCTTTGCCAAACAAACAATCGCACGTGTGCCTGTCTGCCTGTGGCAGGGGGGAGGGGTGGGGGTGTATATGCAGCAGTTGAGGTCAGTGCGCAGGCAGCACGCAGCAGGAGTGTGGCGCTGATAGTTTACTTTACAGGTGTGGTGGTGCTAATAAATGAATGGCCATACTATTATTATTAATAACATTACTATTATTAGCCTATATTTTGTTTAAAAACGAAGCCATGAAAAAAAAATATATATATATATATATATTTTTTTTTTTTTTTTTTTTTTTTGATTTTCGATTATGAAATATTAAAATCGAATAGTGGCGGCCCGAACGAATAATCGAAAATCGATTATTCGGTGACATCCCTACTGTTTACCATAGCAACCAGATACGCAGAGCAGGGATCTCCATATATGGGCATAAACAGGTGACATTACACTGATGTCAGATACTCAGAGCAGGGATTTCTCCATAATATATGGGCATAAAAGGGATTCTGTTAGGGATCTCCATATATGGGCATAAAAGGGATTCTGTTAGGGATCTCCATATATGGGCATACAAGGGATTCTGTTAGGGATCTCCATATATGGGCATATTAGGGATTCTGTTAGGGATCTCCATATATGGGCATAAAAGGGATTCTGTTAGGGATCTCCATATATGGGCATAAAAGGGATTCTGTTAGGGATCTCCATATATGGGCATAAAAGGGATTCTGTTAGGGATCTCCATATATGGGCATAAAAGGGATTATGTTAGGGATCTCCATATATGGGCATAAAAGGGATTCTGTTAGCTGTTAGTGATCTCCATATATGGGCATAAAAGGGATGCTGTTAGGGATCTCCATATATGGGCATAAAAGGGATTCTGTTAGTGATCTCCATATATGGGCATGAAAGGGATTCTGTTAGGGATCTCCATATATGGGCATAAAAGGGATTGTATCCCAGATGATGCCCTGTTAGGAGATCCACACTAACAGAATCCATATATGGTCCTACCGACAGCTGCTATAAGCCAACCCTGGCGATAAGGTCTGAGTCGAAGAAATGCTTCTTTCCTGGCAAGAATTGCCCCTTTATACTGTAGGGCTCGTTTGTGTATTGTATGACATCACGCCACATCATCGGCTGAGGACTGTGTGATGTCATCATATCTCCATATATGGAGACATAAGTTGCTCATGCCCAAATATGGGCTGGTGAGGTCAGACTTAGTGTGATGCGTAGGTTATCTCCATATATGGAGATTCAACTTCAATGAGTAACCATGGCAAACTGTCAACTGCCCGTATGTCTTGATAATTGGTAAAACAAATTTTTTGGCCTATTTGTGGAGATAAGCGACCAACGGTCGCTTATCTCCCGATTAGGGAGTCTTACTGGTTTTAACATACAGATTGGACAAAATAAAATGTTATACACTAGAGAAATTACATACAGTTACTATCAAAACCTCCTCCGGCTGTCAGTCACGCCACGTCTCGTCAAACTTTTCCCCTACTCATATCTCCGCCACCGTTGCCCCTATCTATGCCACACTTTGCACACACACTCCTTGGCTGGCAAACCACAACCTCCGCCCCTGATTTCTCACATGCCCCTCTTCTAGCGCCACCATGAGGTTGCTTTTTGCAGACAACATTATGCAACCTGACGGTCGCTTATCTCCCGATTAGGGAGTCTTACTGGTAGAGTTTTAATGTTTTTCACATTCACCATACAGCCTTCGTTTAACCACTTCGTAAACCATATGTACGTTGTCGACTAGAGTCCCCCAGGGGTCTTATACTTGGTCCCCTCTTTTTTACTTCCACACCAAAATGTCTTATATTTGTCAAATAGTTATACATTAAAACCTGCCCGTGACAGAGATGCTAGTAGGCTTCATGTGGCTTCATGCTAGGCTTCATGTGCTAGGCTTCATCTCTTGTAGAGATGAAGTCCATTTCTCTCATTAAAGCCATTTATTGTGAAATGTGTGTCTTTTGCCTAGACCTCCTGTACCTCCCTGTGCGTGAAGAGGAGAGTGATCGCATTCTGCTACAGGAGGAACCAAAGCCTCCACAGATCAAAGAGGAACAGCACAAGCTTCTCCAAAGACCAGAGGAGGCTGACGGCTCAACAATGACATTACTAGCAGTGAAAAGGGAAGACGAGGATGAAGACGGAGAAACGCAGCCTCTAGATGCTTACGGGTCAATGCTGACTTTACTAACAGTGAAAAGTGATGATGATGATGAAAACAGAGAGACAGATCTTGTAGCCAACACCTCAACTGCACACGTGAAAACACAAGCTGACGTAGAGGACCGTGGAGCACCACAGCCAACTAGTTCACACCGTTCTGAGTCGGGCGACACTGAAGACAGTGATGATTGGGAGGAGACCAGGGAAGATCAGTCCTCGAGCAACATGCTGTCCCAGAACCTGGAATCATCCACACCCACGAGGGGTCGTCCCAGGAGGAAAAGCTGTAGTTGTAGCGTTTGCGGCAAAGTCTTTGGTCACATGGGTACTCTGAGACGCCACTTTCAGAGTCACACGGGCGAAAAGCCCTTTACTTGCATCGTTTGCGCCAAAGGCTTTGGTCACAAGGTCGACCTGAAACGACACATGACGATTCACACGGGGGAAAAACCCTTTACTTGTGAAGTCTGTGGCAAAGGCTTCGGTCACGTTGGCGATCTGAAGCGACACGCGAGGACGCACACGGGGGAGAAACCCTTTACTTGTACGGTTTGTGGCAAAGGTCTCGGCCGGATGTTTGAGCTGACGCTTCACATGAGGACACACACGGGGGAAAAGCCCTTTAGTTGCACGGTCTGTGGCAAAAGCTTTCGCGGAACCGGTAATCTGGCGCAACACATGAGGACTCATACCGGGGAAAGGCCCTTTACTTGTGCAGTCTGCGAGCAGAGATTCAGTCTGTCGACCAATCTGAAGAGGCACATGAGAACACATTCAGGTAAAAATGACAGCAACAGAAACTACTATTTGTAGTTTGTGTCAAATGATTTGGTCTAAATGCAGCTTTAAAGAAAGACGTGGATTCATACAGGAGAGGAATTGTGAAATGCTTTTTTCCAAAGAAGCAGTCTGGGCTAACACATACTATCTTAATACAGAACAAACGTATCGTCGCGGTCGGTGCAGAAACCTTGATTGTCTAAAACCATTACTTTTCAGGAAATTGGAAAAAGAATAACCTATGTTCCAATGGGTCTAATGTAGCTATTATTTAGTCACAAGCTCTTGTTATATAAAATGCCCAAGCGCAACTTCGGTTGATTTTTGATTTGTCACCTTCACAACAAGCTACAGTCAGCTAAACGTGTGGTATAGTGCTGCCCAAAAAATGCCCAAATCACCCAATATGCTTCAGTTTTAATCGCTCTCGTTTTAAGCGACCTGCCAGCATGCGAGTTTCCGGACACTGATACTTTTTCTGGACAGATTACTTTTCATTGGTTAAATATTTTATAAACCCACACAGACATACTTTAAACCTGCCATCCAATTCTGGGAATGTCATTCTAGGCGAAACATTTCTTTCTACTAGCAAAATAGCTGATCTTCAAGCTCACAATAGCATCGTTAGCTTTTGATCCCGTTTTTGCTCCTTTTGTGTATTCATTCATGAAAATAAATACATTCAAATATTAATATTGAAGAGATACAAGGTTTCTCCCAAAAGAGCAACAATATTATGGCAACCCAACATGGCAGTTACATACTTAAGGGGAGTTATTACACAATGATGAATTCAACCTGTTTAAATCAACACAGTTATTCTTGTATCATTGCATTTTAAAGCTATTCTAATTTTGTTCACAATATAATTCTCCCCAAACCTTTATGTGCATTTCCATCATGAATAATAATATCGTCTCTGTCAGATAAAAACCTCATTATGTCCAAAACTGTAAATGTTCAGGATTCATATTAAAACATTAGTCGAGCTTGTTACTTTTAATGCTTTTGTGTAACACTGTAGTAGGATCAAGTAAGCATTAATTCAGAACGGGTACACATTATGGTGTATCATTATTTTATGCTTTAACTATTAAAAATCACACCCGTGTGAAGTGGAGCTGTGTGTGTGTGTGTGTGTGTGTGTGTGTGTGTGTGTGTGTGTGTGTGTGTGTGTGTGTGTGTGTGTGTGTGTGTGTGTGTGTGTGTGTGTGTGTGTGGATCATGTGTACCGATTTTTGTGACATTTGAAGAAAATATGTAGGAAAAGGAGCAAAAAGTGTGTTTTGGAGAAAATTCAAGATGGCGGAAAATCTATCATGGCGCAAATGGGCGTGGCCTATATGGGGAGATGCGTCATGACCCAAGGAATCCAGGGAAAACATATTTTTAATTTTCCGACCTACGGTTCAAGAGTTACAGGCCAAAACGTAAAGTGGGGTGTTATAGCGCCACCATGAGGCCAAATGACACAATTATTTTTTATTTAATCCTTGAAATCATTATGAACCTCCTCTCCAAGTCTTGAAACTGTAGCCCCTGTGGTTTGCGAGAGACAAATAATTGAATGTGAGTTTTTGCGATTCCCATTCTAAGTCAATGGGGAAAATAAATTCACTAATAAATTAATATCAATTAAACTATAGAACCTTTCTCTTAGAAAAGTAATAGCCCACGATTCCCGAGTAAGCCGGTCGATTTGACATATGGCGCGAGTGTTTGGTGGCAAAACTGTGGGACTAGTGGCGTGCCGAAGTTTAGGAAGTTCAGGCTACATACACACAGACACACACACAGACAGACAGACAGACACACACACAGACCCACACAGCCACGTATAGGGAGCCTGTGTTTCACACAGCTCCAAAAATAGCAGATATACAAGCTCACAGCGCTATTTTTGAAAAATCATGAACATTTGAATTTTGACCCAAAGTGTCTTTTGAATCCTTCTAAGGTTTTTTGAAAAACCTATGTTTCTATGTCAGCAATCTGGCTAAACGTCGTCAAAGAAAAGGTCCTTTTCACTTAACTGGAGCTCAGTTAGTCTGTTCTTGAGAGACTACTATGTCAGTGGTGCTCAAACCTTTTCATGTGAAGGACCCCCAAAATGATATGTATTTGGCCACGGACCCGCATCTCAAAATATTTAGTTCCAGGGACCACCCAGAAGCAAAATTTGAGTTAGAAACGTTCGCTTTAAAAATACAAATATTCAAAGATTTGCACACATTTTCACGACTTTTTCAAAAATAGCAGATCTACAAGCTCGCAGTGCGCTGTGAGCTTGTATATCTGCTATTTTTCAATAGTTAAAGCATTCAATAATCCTAGGCCTAAATGGGTTAAATAAATACATAAAAAAACACCAAAATACAGAATATGAAGATAAGCCCGACAAAAAATAACTTTTCTTTTCCATTGCGTGTCTGCCAGCCAATGCCAAGAAGCAGCGACAGTCCTCCTCTGATGGAGACCCTGCTAAGAAGAAGAAGACCCGAACCACCACCAGTGAACTGCAGGGGGCGCCCGTTGACGGTAAGAGAGAGATGATGTTTTTTTTTGTAACTTTTATCATTATTATTATTAGTACTATTATTAATAGTATACAGTACATTTCATTATCTGATTTTCGAGGGCATCATGTACACACCATGTGTCCATTTTGTACAAGGGAGGTCACGGTCACGGGAGCCGAACATCTTTTCTTTCACGAAGAGAAGAAATAATGCAACCGCGATGATCCGAGCATAAGTTATGGTCCATAGAAACCAGGCCGTTTTGACCAAATGCGCGATACAGGAAAATAATCAGAAGATGTATGCATTTTTACAAGTGAATGGACGATAGAATATCCTGACTACATTATTTCGTGAAGCATCATGGGAAATGTTAGGGGTCCCGCCTGTGACCCCAGGTGTATGGCACCCTGTCTTTTGGAACCCTGTGCACTGTGTCTGCTGAGTGGAGAGAGAGAGGCATCCAGCTCCAAGATGGCCTTGGACTGGAGATGACTCATCAAATGCAGCTGGCCACGCTAACGAGCTGTTATCTTCTCTCTGTCTGGGAAACCAACCTTGGACTGAGCGTGAGTGAGACAGGTGCCCGTCCCTCCCTAACGTTCGGGCCGTGCTGTTATCTCTTATCACGTCAACATGAGATATGACATCCTGGGAGAGAGGTGTTTCCCAGAAGCTTCTGATGTGAGAACGGACGACTCCCCAACCTGGCATGGATGGGGGAGTCTAGCCTGACCTTCACCGTCTCGATTATGAAAGGATGTGCGTGTTAGTGCATGCAGAAGTGCGTGAGAGCGTGCAAACGTGTGTGTGCTAAAATATGTTCTGTGTGTAAATCACGTCACTGTGACTGCAACGGACTACTGTATAAAGGAGGCTGCTTCGTGTCTCCTGTTACTTGTTGTCTGAGTTGTTCTTGTCTTTTTGTAGAGTTGAGTTGTTGCAGCTATCCCCGGCCCGTTAGGGGTCGGGGATGGACCTTTTTGTACTTAGTGCAATTTCTGCACCACTTGTTCCTGTACTTGGAGAGACTTTGACTCTGTTAGATTCTCTGTTTTTAGTCAAGTACTTATATTGTACTTCTTCATTATTTCATTGCCAATTACTGTATTGGTGGTTTTGTATTTTGTAACTGTTTTTACCAGTAAAGCTTTTTATTATTCACTTTTATCTGGTGTCTGTCTGAACTCATTTTTTAAGAGTTTACAACTTTTTAAAGGTTTGACTTTCTCTCCTTCCCTACGGGGAAGGCTGCACTTATGGGAGGAAGGTTTTGAACACCTTCAGGCACTCGAATCATCTCCTGGCTGTGGGACTGAGTGAGGCTTTTGGTAAGAATCAACAAGAGTGTTTTCTTAGGTAAAAGTCTTTTCACCTTCTCAGAAGCCAACTCAGCGCGTGCTGAGTTGGTGGGCGAGCTTGGCAGAATATAAGTACAAATCTCCAAACCCCTTAAACCGGATGAACTGATGTTCACACTGGACGGTTTGTACTAATAAGTCAAGCGGCGTCGCTCCCGAGCCCCTGGTGAGAGCTAGGTGTCAGACTCATACTTTACATGGTCTTTGTGGTTTGCATTCTCCATTCAGACCTAAGGTCTACATTTCTAAAGTAAGGTGCATAGCCTGGTCTCTAAAATAAATAGTTGCTGCAGAAAGTAATAATATTCACCAGTTAAAGAGGGTCTCATTGATAGCTCAGCTTTCATTCAGAGAAGTGTATTTATGTTAGTGTTAAATAAGTATATGTAATGTAAATATGTAAATATGTATATGTATATGTGTAATAGTAGGTTTATGCAAATGAGAAAGGTTATAACACCTGTTTGTGTTAACTTAAAGGTATAGTGTAGTGTTAGTGATAGTGTTTTGTTAAAAAAGATCTGGTAACTTCTTGGGCTTAGGACCTGAGGAGGGTTCCGGACGGCGTCGGGGGGTCCCCTAATAGGTGAAGGGGTATCTAGTAACTCGGAGCTCATTACATGGCGTCCCTGGGTGGATTCGATTGATTATTGATTATTGATTAGTAATTAATTTATTATAGGCATAATATTATTGATTAGTAATTGATTAATTATAGGCATAATATTATTGATTAGTAATTGATTAATTATAGGCATAATTGATAAATTAAATTCGTGTCCACTGCCACATAAAGAATAGCCGAGAGACCCTTGGAATATAGTTATTTACTACAGAAGTAAAGGATAGTTAATATTATCAAGGCTTAAGTGTTTTTTATTCACAAAACTCCCCAGAGCGTCGGAGATTTTGAACATAGTGAAGTGGAGGTCGGTGTGTACAGCCGACGGCCAGTTCGGTAAAAACATCTCCATCAGGAACTAGATAAAATAGCAGTTGAGAACATCTAATAATATTTTAACGACTTTGCGACCAACCTAAGTTATATGGGCGTGGACTCGCCAATCCCACCGCCGCAAATAACTACCTCAATAACTACCTCTTAGATAATGCTACCTCAGGGAGCGGTCGGCAGGGCGAGCCCACATTGGCTCAGCTTAGGTTGGAGAACTCGGTAATAGTACATATTGACCAAGTTCGCAAGACCAGGTGAGCACTGAGAAATGGCCGAAGCTTCGGGTTGTACACCCCTAGTTAGGCATGGAGAGGTTGCGCCATGGCATGGGACAGGTAACTGTTGTTCTCGTAAGGAGATGCCCTTTGCCTTGGAGTGTGCCAGACATGAAGTGTTGATCTGTGTAGCGCCAGGACAGTCCCCGCCACCTGGGGACAGTGGAGTTGGAAAGAGTGCCAGCGCCGGTTAGGCGTATCCGATGGTGTGGTGAAGTTGGCCAGGGAAGGCTTCACGCAAGCCTCTCCTTCGCCCTGGTGGCGAGGCCTTTGCCTTTGGGCCCAAGGGGGGACCCAGGGAATGTCGAGCATTGGTTTGCCCGGGGTGCTACGTCCTGTATGGACTGTGCATCGTCCTGGCAGCCTATCCTGTTATGACCGCTGGAGCTGTGGTCAGATGTTCTTGCTCATGGTTGGGCATTGCCCTGGCCGAATGCAAATGCCAGAGGGGGTGTTAGGGGTCCTGACTGTGACCCCAATAATATGGCCCCCTGTCCTTTGAAACCATATGCACTATATGTACTGCATAGAAGGAGAAACACGACCAGATCATTCGCCGGTGGGACATGGAAGATGACGTCCTCTTCGGTACGGACCCTGTGGAGCCTGGCTTGCTCACTGAGGACCCGCCGGAGGAGAACCGGAGTGGCTCTGTCACTCCGGCACCTATGGATGAGCCTGTTGAGCTTCCTGGACCCTCTGATGGGGTCTGGGAGTTAGCAATCATGCCTGCATTAGAGTCTCTGTCTGACGATGAGGACTCTAATATGCCAAGACTGCAGTTTATGGCACCAATGGCCATAAACTCAGAGATGATGATCTTAAGTTCCCCCAGAATTGGGAGGAGATCGTGGGTATCCGAAGAGGACACCTGCCCCGGAGGGAGCCGTTCATGATGCCCCCCTGGGATGACTACTGGGTGATGAAAGCCGCTTCCATCAAGAGATCTGTGATCCTCACACGCCTGGTCGGAGACAACTGGCGCTCCATCAACCCCGCCTGTGTGTCCATCTTTAAAGTCACGGAGGAACAGGTGCGTTCCCAGCACGGCATGGTGTGGGCTACCGTCGAGACACAGGCGGCTGGCCAGAACCGTTTCGGCTGTCTGGGGGCTGTCTTTGGATCTGAGGGAAGTTGGCTGAGCCCCAACTGGGGATTCGGAAGATCGCCCGAGACACTTCACTCTACCCACCTGACTCCGTGGTGGCTGCGGATGAGAGGATCCAGGGTGCCAGAGGGGGTGTTAGGGGTCCCGCCTGTGACCCCAGGTGTATGGCACCCTGTCTTTTGGAACCCTGTGCACTGTGTCTGCTGAGTGGAGAGAGAGAGGCATCCAGCTCCAAGATGGCCTTGGACTGGAGATGACTCATCAAATGCAGCTGGCCACGCTAACGAGCTGTTATCTTCTCTCTGTCTGGGAAACCAACCTTGGACTGAGCGTGAGTGAGACAGGTGCCCGTCCCTCCCTAACGTTCGGGCCGTGCTGTTATCTCTTATCACGTCAACATGAGATATGACATCCTGGGAGAGAGGTGTTTCCCAGAAGCTTCTGATGTGAGAACGGACGACTCCCCAACCTGGCATGGATGGGGGAGTCTAGCCTGACCTTCACCGTCTCGATTATGAAAGGATGTGCGTGTTAGTGCATGCAGAAGTGCGTGAGAGCGTGCAAACGTGTGTGTGCTAAAATATGTTCTGTGTGTAAATCACGTCACTGTGACTGCAACGGACTACTGTATAAAGGAGGCTGCTTCGTGTCTCCTGTTACTTGTTGTCTGAGTTGTTCTTGTCTTTTTGTAGAGTTGAGTTGTTGCAGCTATCCCCGGCCCGTTAGGGGTCGGGGATGGACCTTTTTGTACTTAGTGCAATTTCTGCACCACTTGTTCCTGTACTTGGAGAGACTTTGACTCTGTTAGATTCTCTGTTTTTAGTCAAGTACTTATATTGTACTTCTTCATTATTTCATTGCCAATTACTGTATTGGTGGTTTTGTATTTTGTAACTGTTTTTACCAGTAAAGCTTTTTATTATTCACTTTTATCTGGTGTCTGTCTGAACTCATTTTTTAAGAGTTTACAACTTTTTAAAGGTTTGACTTTCTCTCCTTCCCTACGGGGAAGGCTGCACTTATGGGAGGAAGGTTTTGAACACCTTCAGGCACTCGAATCATCTCCTGGCTGTGGGACTGAGTGAGGCTTTTGGTAAGAATCAACAAGAGTGTTTTCTTAGGTAAAAGTCTTTTCACCTTCTCAGAAGCCAACTCAGCGCGTGCTGAGTTGGTGGGCGAGCTTGGCAGAATATAAGTACAAATCTCCAAACCCCTTAAACCGGATGAACTGATGTTCACACTGGACGGTTTGTACTAATAAGTCAAGCGGCGTCGCTCCCGAGCCCCTGGTGAGAGCTAGGTGTCAGACTCATACTTTACATGGTCTTTGTGGTTTGCATTCTCCATTCAGACCTAAGGTCTACATTTCTAAAGTAAGGTGCATAGCCTGGTCTCTAAAATAAATAGTTGCTGCAGAAAGTAATAATATTCACCAGTTAAAGAGGGTCTCATTGATAGCTCAGCTTTCATTCAGAGAAGTGTATTTATGTTAGTGTTAAATAAGTATATGTAATGTAAATATGTAAATATGTATATGTATATGTGTAATAGTAGGTTTATGCAAATGAGAAAGGTTATAACACCTGTTTGTGTTAACTTAAAGGTATAGTGTAGTGTTAGTGATAGTGTTTTGTTAAAAAAGATCTGGTAACTTCTTGGGCTTAGGACCTGAGGAGGGTTCCGGACGGCGTCGGGGGGTCCCCTAATAGGTGAAGGGGTATCTAGTAACTCGGAGCTCATTACAGGAAACAGAGTCTTTTCCCTCACCCCCGCCTGGTTACCATGGTACCATGTAAGTAACCATGGTAACCGTTACCCCACCCCCCCACTGGAGTGGGGGCGGTGCTACTTGAGAGTTAATTGCATCAAGCGCCCCTCAAAGCTTGGCCAATGTGACCACCAATGTTTGTAAATAACCTTTTCTTTTTGTTCCTCCTTAACCAGTATGGTTCATTCTTGTTTCAATTGTGTTAGCTCAGTTTGTATTCTCTTATATGTTTTCTTCGTGAAATTCTTGTTTTGTTGCCATGTTTCATGTTGTGCAGCACTTTGTGGCTTATGTCTAGAAAGGTGCTATATAAATAAAGTTATTATTATTATTATTCTACCCTGCAGAAGCCCCGGACAGCGCTAGCACAGCATCAGAGAGGCCCTTCTACCCTGCTGAGGCCCTGGGTTGTGCTAGGACAGCGCCAGTAGGGATGACGGGCCCGGCAGAGCTGGGTCTTGTGACAGGTAAGTACTGTTATTGTGTCACAGTGCTGTTATTCTTGTCCGCACCGTCTTACTTTTCTCTTCTGCTTTATTGTTAACTCATTGACTGCCAAGGCCCGAGTTTCCCGAGTTATTACAGTAGTCCCAGGCTGCCACAGCCCGAGTTTCCCGAGTTGGAAGCCATTTTGAAAAAAAAAAAAATCAAAAAAAAAATTTATAAAAAGAAATTCTAAAAATGCCTCAAATGTATTAGGCATGATCGCAATTGCGAAATTGCATGTTTAGCCCCATAACAAACACATCTTTCAAAATGTAAAAAATGGCTGTTTTGTCTGACTTTGAAGGCTTGTATCTCATGAATGCCTGAACGGATTTCCAAGCGGATTTTTTTGTTTGAAAGCTGTTAAAAAGTACTACACATATGATCCATGATCTAGGCATGGGAGTGCACGATCCGTGCACTAAAAATTGATCCGTGCACTAGAAATTTAGGAAGGTGGCAGTGTTTGTTTTGTCTGACTTTGAAGGCTTCTATCTCATGAATGCCTGAACGGATTTCCAAGCGGATTTTTTTGTTTGAAAGCTGTTAAAAAGTACTACACATATGGTGCATATATGGTGCATGGGCGTGCACGATCCGTGCACTAAAAATTGATCCGTGCACTAGAAATTTAGGAACGTGGCATCCTGGTATAGAGCCCTGCAAGCCCGCCGGGACCCGACCAGGGCGCGGCCCGGCCCGCCAAAAACGGGCCAGACGGGCTCGTTTCTGAAACTCACCAACGGGCCTAGGGCCGGGCCGGGCTCAGAACCATGCTCGGAACATTTCGCGCTGTGAATTTCACACATGACGTCTCTGTGTGCGGCTGTGCCCATAGCTAGAATGGAGAGTGTGAGTGAGACAGCAGCTGCCTCGCATAGCCTATAGTCTTCTAGGCTATGGGTTATATCCGTATCTATAGCAACACGGGTACATTAGCCAATGGGCGCGACGAGCCGACTCAGCCGAGGACTTTACGGCTTTTCTTCTGTCACACACTCACACAAACTCTGTGTCTGCGTCTGCGACTCAAACAGCAAGACTAGAAAATTAGGAGCACTATACTGTAGATTCACCCATTTTACAGTCATTTCTCAAATAAATCGCCCTGTAATGATTCCCCGACCTCCCGTATCCGTTCATTACGGAATGCGTCTTTACTCTTTAGTAGGCTAACTGGACGATACTCTGTATTTTACGAGATGGTTTGTAACCACGGCAAGCCGACAATAATATCAATCAATGTCTAATTTTGTGAGGATATACATAAAAAACGGTGGGTGGAGGAAGATTTCTTACTTGTGTTGTGATGTAGACTGACTTATTTCTTTTAATCAGAGCGCAAGACGAGCACAGCTATTGAGGGCTGTACATACGTCTCCCAGTTTCCGTCCTCTCCGACCATAGTTTTCGTCGGAAAGTTTCGACTTTCTGACGTGCGTGCAGCTTTCCGAACTCAAATTAGGAGTAATCCTTTTCAGAAGTTGCAAGAGATGTCATTTTGTAGTTGAACCGGACCTTTCCGACGCAAATTTCGGTGGTCTGTGACAGTATGGACTCCCCTTGACTCCCTCTGAGAGCTGCGCGCAGCAGTGAAAGCCACGCATGGAAATAATTAATTAAATAAGGTGACGGGCTTACGGGCCGGGCCGGGCTCGTTTCTGAAACTCACCAACGGGCTTGGGGCCGGGCCGGGCCTTAATTCCACGGGCCCGGGCCGAGCCGGGCCCCACTTTTCAGGCCCGTGCAGGGCTCTATCCTGGTACTTGGCGGCCATCTTGAAAAGGGCATTCAATGAGTTAATCATCTGTACTTTTTCTGTTAAGCACTTGTGCTTCACTTTTGTACTGCATAGTACTGTGTTCTATTTGTCTGTCATTCAATGTTATATGAGATACTTTAATGGTTTCCAGTGGAAATAAGCTTAGTCTTTTCATGGATCTCCTTTTAGTAGACCTTGTACCAGTGAACTGTACCGTCATGAAACTGTACCTTTTCCTATGCAAACTTCTAATAAAGTCTTCAATCAATCAATCAATCAATCAATGCAGAGCTGCATTTCATGTCATGAAAGGTGCTATACAAATAACATTTATTATTATTACTGAAATTATGAGCGATGGCACTGATAAAAAGAATTCGACAATCGAGTCCTTCTCTGAGTTTGGGTCTTTGTCAGGCCGGCCTGGGGAAAGTTCAGACTATCTGTGCATATACGTTTCACGCATGGATGGTTAACTTTGAATTCCATTTTCAGTAGGTTTTACAAGAGGTTTTGTATTCATGTAGGATGTTGTAGCCTATACCTTAACACTTAGGCTGCCATAGTTTTGCCATAACTAATGTAGATTAACTGCCAAGACTATTTTATTTACCTGATTTTCATTGACGTCAGGGTTTCCTGCAGCACTTTACAGGCCAGGCGCCCCGCCCGGCCAGAAAAACCCCCCGCCCCCCCAAGGGTCTAAAAAAAAAAACTTTTTGGACCTCCAACAATGTACTAGGCATGATCGCGATCGCGAAATTGCATGTTTAACTCCCATACCAACCCTATCTTTCAAACATGGCAGCCATGTTTGTTTACATTTGAAGAAAACATAAGGGCTGCTATCTCCTGAATGCCTGAACGGATTTCCGAGCTGATTTTTTGTTTGAAAGCTGTGAAAAGCGTGTACATGCATAGTGCATCATCTGTGCACGAATTCGTACACCAGCGTGCACACTATTTTTTTAACCCTTTGGTGGCGAACCGGCAATATAAGAGGTCCCACTTTACATAATGGCACCGAAGAAGTTAAAGGACAACTTATTTTTTTTATGTATGTTAATGTATTAATGTATGTTTTATAGTATAAACATTTATATCTCCAAAGTAACAAGTAACTAAAGTTAACTTTGTAAGAGTAAAAGTAAAATATTTGGATCCCAGATGTAGTGGAGTAAATAAGTACTGAAAACAGGAAATACTCAAGTAAAGTACAAATACCTGAAAATCTCCTTTGTACAGTATAAGTACAGTACTTAAGTAAATCTACTTAGTTACTTTACACCAATGTTTTTTTTTTTTTTTACTGTGCTGTATACTTCTATTTATATGGCACAAGTGCTGGTTGATTAACCTGGGGGAAAAAAACAAGTTACACTGTCCAGTGAAAGACGTATTTATTCAATGTTGAATAAATGTGGATGATAGCATGTAGTTGTGTTTTCCGTCATCATGGGCACATTCATGTGTTTTTTATAGGGCAAAAATAAGAATTAATATTAAAAATTAAGTGAATTAATTACTCGAATTAATTAATTAATTATCAAAAAATGTCGGCGCTTCGTGCGTGCGCCATGAGATCCCCCCCTGGTCAAGACTTTTTCCTGCAGGAAACCCTGTTGTGTGCGCGGCAGCTCCCGCTTACGGCTGTTCAAAGTATTTTTTGAAAAAATACAACCGCGTGTGTTCTGTAAGCTGTGGTCCATAGAAAACAGGCCGTTTTGACCAAACAATGTATAATCGCAATATTATACTCAAGGGTGTGCTTTACCGTGATTATCGGCACTTAAACTCTTGTGTAATATTGCTTAATTACGATGTCCAAAAACACTATTGATATAATATAACGCCATTGATATAATATTCATAATTGCCACTGGGGAGTTAATATCCTCTCTCTCTCTCTCTCTCTCTCTCTCTCTCTCTCTCTCTCTCTCTCTCTCTCTCTCTCTCTCTCTCTCTCTCTCTCTCTCATTCAGATCCTCATGAACACAGTGCCTCCAGTCATGCATCACTACATTGACCGTCTCTTTCTAGACCATTACAACGGGAAGGTGTCAATTAAATAATTAGGGCTGGGACTCGATTATTATTTTTGTATCTAATTAATCAGATGCTTAATTAATCAAAATGAATTGCATGTTTAAGAGCATGTACTTTTTGACCCGAGAAGCCTTGTAAAACACATTTTGGTATACTCAATGAGTGAGTTTTCTTTTATTCGAAATTTCCCATCCACTGGGCCAAGCAAAGCGGTTGGTTGGTGCACCGCTATGATCAGTACGCCTGAAACTGAAGATTCCTGGTGCAAAAACTAAGTGTGATTAAAATGCGTTATTTTTTTTTATTTTTATGATTTTCAGAAATCAGTTAAAGTCCCAGCCCTATATACTGTACTAAGTGGATAAAAATCCACATATTGTCAAGTAACCTGACTTTCTCTTCTCTCTTCTCATCTGTATCCTTTAGTATTTGATTTGTATATACTATGCATGCACGCTTTTACAATGATGATCATTTTGTTTTCGGTGAACAATGTTTTTCATGCACTAAACATAGTTTGCAAAAGACAGCTGAACCTACAACCCAAAGAGCTGTATAGGGGCTTATTAATTAACACTAGGCACCAAATGACCAAAAAAAGACCATTAGTGCATCAAAAGTAATCAACAAACGATTCTCGTGGCACATGGCTATCTTTTTGCACCCGAGTTGAGACACACATGGATACTTAGTTAAACTGAGTAACATGTAGGACTGAGTTAATATTGTTGCTGTCGGGCAGAAACCTCCAAATATATATATATATATATATATATATATATATATATATATATATATATATATATATATATATATATATTGTAAATTGATGTCTTATTACTTGATCATTCTACAGCATCACACGGAAGCATAAAAAAGTAGCAGATCTACAAACTAGGAATGCGGTGCGAAGCGAGACGTTTTGAACTTGAACTAGCTATTTTTTATTTGAATCCTGAAAGTGTAGTCTTTGACATTATGAGGTTTCCACCCGACAGATTAGTGTCATATGTGAGTGAGTGAGAACACTTGATTGAAGTTTGAAATTCCAATGTATAATTGCCGGGTAATTGTAATATTGTAATATTTAATTTTCTATTATGTTTCGTTATTAAGTTATGACAACAATCATGAATGAACCATTGATTACAAAAGTTAATTATATAATGACAAGACATTTTATTTTGTGTGTTTGCTTATTGTAGAAAAGAAAAAGAAAGGCTTCAAAACATAGGTACTGTATGTCACATAATTAATAATTAATTAATAACTGTAATTAGCCTCATGCCACACAGGCAGATGTTTTTCCTATGACGTTCATCCATATTGATAGTTGATTAATAAGTAGTCTCAAAGAGCCCAGACCGTTGCCTCCCACGATTATCAAATGCTTCATACAGTCATACAGTCTGGAGCAACTGAAGCTGTGAATAATGATCAGAGGATAAAGCCGATATGAAGCCTCCTCCTCCCTGCCTCCTTTTTGTCTTTACAGTTGCATAAATTTATCCTAATATGAATCAGAATAATCAAAGTATATATACCTTGCTGCTTATCAGAAATGCAAAATCAAAAAAGGAAACATAAAAGGGCAGATATGTTCAAATATATTTGCAATGATGAACAGATTCCATTTTCGGCTTTCAGAATGTGTAGTTCCAGACTCTATATAAAATTCAGGAGGTGTAGTTCCAGACTCTATATAAAATTCAGGAGGTGTAGTTCCAGACTCTATAGCATTCAGGAGGTGTAGTTCCAGACTCTATACAGTAGAGTATACAGTAGCATTCAGGAGGTGTATTTACAGAGTCTACAGTATAGCATTTGGAAATTGTGGAATAGTTGTCTGGCTACGCAAGACTAATTAATAAGTAATGGTTTTGCTTTCCGAACGGTATTGAACAACTGTCAACCTGGCATACTGTTTGACACTGTTGAGAAATGTTGCTCTGTTTTGTTACATACCATAATTATATACATCGTGTACAACTTTTGACAAAATAATGTCTCTACAAAACCCCAATAAAGCAGTGTAAAATCACAAAACAACTGAATCAACTCCATGATGCACCTCTGCAGTGTTTCTTTATACATCCATGCTTAAGGTGAGAACGTCTGAGGTCAACGGTTGCTAATTTATCATTTAGCCCAGTGGTTCCCAAACTTTTCAGGTCGAGACCCAAAAGAGAGATTTGACGTTTGCTCGGGAGCCAAACTAGTGAAAATAGCAGATCTACAAACTCACAACGCATCGCTCCTCGCCATGTTGTGAGCTTGTAGATCAGCTATTTTCACTACTTCTTAAGCTGTGTTCAGACTAGAATAAAGCAAGCTATAAAAAAATTAAGCTAAAAAAACAAAGTACCTGTCACTCAACTCTATGCCGGTCAGCCTGCTTTCACAAAATGGGTCGTTTTAACAGGATCGGATTTGGAAATCAAAAATCTAAAATAGCGTCTTTAGGTGGGAAATACGACTATATTTAGTTACTGCATAAACTAGTTCTGGATAAAACATAATAATAGAACATTCAAACAAACTGTTAAATAACTTAACAAGACGAAATTGGTCGGTACCGCTGCCTGGTCTCTATGAGACCGACCGAGGAGGACGCTTTCTCAAGACGGAGCGCCTCCATGCTGCTGCCTGTGTGAGTGTGTGTGTGTGTGTGTGTGTGTGTGTGTGTGTGTGTGTGTGTGTGTGTATGCATGTGTGCCTTAGTTTCCTGCGCTCACATCTTTTCTATAACTACCAAGTGTTGGATGTCTTTTCCTCTTGAAGAAGACAGACAAGGCATGCCTGATATGGAACTCATCACCCCGTTTAATAGGAGAAAACATGATACTTCATATTTGCCAAGAGTCTTTGTTTTCTTCTGTGCTTCTTTTCTGCTTGTTAGAGCAGAGTCCAGCTTCATTCGTAATACTTTATGTACTATATGTATTTTTCAAGCCGAGTTTCTCTTAACTTTTCCTACCCATTCTGCAACTTTTCATCTCATCGGCCAATGCACATACTTCCTTACAGTGTGTGTATATATACCGTACGTACGCGTTAGATTTATTCTGATCCAACAGATTACTATCTGCTCATTAGTGTGGTTGCCAACCGACTTTATTCCATCCATCCATCTACCACCCCCTCCTAGATATATTTAAAAAAAATTGCCACGCTGCTCCTCCCACTGTTTTGGTGGAACGCACTTGGACCATTATGTCAAAATCCACCGGCTTCATCGGAAATCAATTCAGTGCATTTTGCTTAGACATACATTATATATAGTTTAATTTATATACATTTATTTGTGAATTAATTTTCTCCATTGACTTTAAATAAAAATTTAACTTTTCCCAAATATGGAGATGACTGACATCATAGACCACATGAGACTGACACAGTATGTGTCCATATATGGGCATTCCAAGATATGGGCTTAATATTGATCTCCATACAGTATGTGGGCATGAAAGGGACTGACACAGATCTCCATATATGGCCATTAATTTATTAATTTCCCGATGGACTTCAATGGGGGAAATTCAAATGGTAAGACAAAATTCATTTGCAAGTGTGACTCGAGTCACGCCAACCAAACTCTCTAGTTTCTCATTTGTTCTTTTCATTATTTCCAAACGATTTATTTTTATTTTTATTTATATGTGTACTTTAGCCAAGCTGGCGGCAGAGGGCAGCCTTATGCAAAGAATGGATGTGAATTGGGCCGCTTCGCTTGCCGTCGTTCAGAGCATAGAAATGCATAATCTAGATCAGGTCCGCAGAGAACAGCCAGAAAGTGAATTGGACATCATTGATGTTTACGTGTGGTGGAGATTTGAAAGCAGCATTACGGGAGATGTTTTTACTGTACACACCCGCGCGACGCCTCATCAGCTTACAGTCATCAGACAAGGTAAAAGAACGAGCGTTCGTATTGGCAACCAGCTAGGGTCAAAATTGGGGCGAACGGGAACGTCCAAAGCGGTAAAAGAGTTAATATTCCCCATTCATTTTCGCCATAGACTTTTACAAAAATATTTATAACAATTATGTTAAGCCTCGAACCAAGCCATCCAGCATGGCAGTGAATCATGACCATACAACCTTTGATCCTATGTGAAAACATATTTTAATATTACATGCTTTGATATACTACATTTAATACCCTTTGTTCAGCGATTTTCAAAATGTTCTTTTCATAGAAACAAAGGTTGTATGGACATGATTCACTGCCATCCTGGATGGCTTGGTTCGAGGCTTAACATTGTTATAAATATTTTTGTAAAAGTCTATGGCGAAAATGAATGGGGAATATTACAGTTTTTCATGATTGTTAACACACGTTTTTCACTACACTAACGGCTTTTTCAAAACTGCACACACAAAACTGAAAACCTCACACACAAAATGCTAAACCTCACACTCCCTTCCCAAGATGACCACTTTGCCATCAAATCCACTTTGCCATCAAATCACTTAACTGTGTTCACAAAATGGAACTTGTGTTTTCATTTCACCTGACACTCCCTCCCCAAGATGACTCTTTGCCATAAAATCACTTAACTGTGTTCACAAAATGGAACTCATGTTTTATTTGGTACACACAGACATATTTTCAAATGACACATACCATTCATTCAGTACACACAACTAAGCATTTGCTGCACACTACCAAGCATCTACAGCACAATGAAGTGCAAAATTGAAAACACACCATTGAATTGGAACACACCATATGAGACACACCATATGAATGACATTGACTCTGGAGAATGAGCTATTTCTCCTTTTGTAAAATTACTCAGTGTTGTCCTACTTTTTTTTATATAGTCAAACATAAAACAGCACACAAATATGCATCCAAACAGTTTTATTTGGGCACATGATTTACAGTAGATTTAGGCATCATGCCACTGGTCAGAGATGGGCACAAAATATAAAAAAGTATTTTGAAAAAAATCGAAATACTTGGTCAGTACTTGGTCTAATACTGACCAGGATAGTGTCACCAAGATACTATCCTGGTGACAATATCCTGGTATTTGTATCTTTGTATTTCAAATCATTTTTGTATTTTGTGCCCATCTCTGCACAATGTCTCAATGTTCAGTTGTGCAACAACTGAAACATTGTGTGTAGTGTTTAGACAAGAAGGTTCTTGTATAATTGACATCAGACCAGAATGTATAAAGTTTTGAATAGTTGTGTGTTGTGTGTTGATACTTTGAGATTTTACGGGAGACATGTGTGCAACAACTGAACATTGTGTATAGTGTTTCGACAACAAGGTGAGGTGTAATTGACATGGAGTGTATTGTAGGTTGATGCTTTGAGATTTTACGTGAGAAGTGTGTGCAACAACCGAACATTGTGTGTAGTGTATTGTATAGTAGTAGACAATAAGGTGATGTGTAATTGACATCAGAGTGTAAAGAAGGAGAATCCGAGTCTAATCATGAAAAGTGAGTGTGAAGTAGTGCCAAATCAAGTCAAGCTATAGGTACATGAAGTGAAGGTTGTGAAAATTGTGCCAAATTTTAAATGTTTGTGTGTTAACAATCATGAAAAACTGTAAGTGGCACCAGGAAACCACTTCCGCTGCAATGCTCTATTCTGGTCCAGTGGTAGTCAAACATTAACTCATCTGGTGCCGATCCCGAACTAGTTCGGCTTTATTTCAATCCAATACAATCTTTTTTTTATTAATTCACTTACCCCGAGCTGCTTGTAGAGTCGTGGGTGGTCCTGGCTCGCTAGCCGCTAGCCAGCTAGCCGTTCTACTCTGTCCGACGATATATTCCATTAAAAATGGTTTAAAATACATTTTTGAGCTCCCCAATGTTCACCCGATGTTCGGCGCCGCTTCCGATGAGTACACGAGTGTGCCGATCCCGAAGTAGTTCGGCTTTATTTAATTAAATGAATGAAATGATAAGAGGCCTTCTGAAGCCTGGCCTGATTTTTCTAGCTACTAGCCGAAAGCTAGCAACCTCCCGGCCGGCCGTAATTTGCGAACGCAATCGCCAATCTCCGCCTAATCCAATGAAAGACCGCATCTTTAAAGGCTTATATCTCTTTTTTGTGTTTTAGGGAAGCGGCGCGAGGTTTATTTACGGCGAAATCGCCCAAAAATGATCTTTTAGATGACAAAATGGGAATAGCCATTCTGTTAGCATCTTCATCCGGGACATTTCCATGCCGTGCATGAACGTGAGCACGTCAGGTCCTGGAAGGTGAAGTCCTGGAAGCTAAAGCGCTCGCCTATGAGAGATGCGCTGGCATTCTTTGGCCCCTAGAGGGCGCTGGCACTCAAAGAGTTAAGATTGGTTTTCATGATGATAAACTTATTTCACCCTTTGTTTGTGGGGGGAAAAGGCTGAAGAAGCAGATCTACGAGATCTGCTATGATTTGATCTTGTAGATCTCCTATTTTAAGATTATTGAAATATAATGATAAAGATTTTGGAAAATGTTCACCTTTTAATGACATGCCCACAATTGGGATGCCAGTGTGAGTGAATGAATAAAAGCCCAAAAGGGCAAGTAGTATACAGTGTTACTCCAATAATCAAATAAACGTAGCATAATATAGAGTCAAATGAACACTTAGGATGTTGCTGTGTAATGTTGCATGATGTGATGGTTACAGTAACAGTAGGGCTCATGCACTCCCATTATGCCTGTTGGCTGTGTGTGTGTGTGTGTGTGTGTGTGTGTGTGTGTGTGTGTGTGTGTGTGTGTGTGTGTGTGTGTGTGTGTGTGTGTGTGTGTGTGTGTGTGTGTGTGTGTGTGTGTGTGTGTGTGTGTGTGTGTGTGTGTGTGTGTGTGTGTGTGTGTGAAAGCGATAGCATGAAGTGTGTGTGTGTGTGTGTGTGTGTGTGTGTGTGTGTGTGTGTGTAGAGAGAGAGAGAGAGCAAACACACTGGGTGTGTATGTATGTTTGTGTGCATGTGAGAGAGAGAGCATGGACTCCACGTGCGTGCAAGTGTGAGAGAGAGCATACCGTCACTGTCCAGCAGGAACCTTGTATCTCCAAGTTTCACATTTTCACGTTTTTTGCGTAAATTAAAGACCTGTCATCACACAAGACTATCGCACACAACTAGTGAAAATAGCAGATCTACAAGCACTGCCTCACGGTGCAAGGCGTTGTGTGCTTGTAGATCTGCTATTTTCACTTGTTTAAATCATTTTTCAAATGGCAAATACAAAACGAACGGTTTTTGACATACAAAGTTTCCAGTTCCACCCGACAACAACCATAAACTGTATGTGTGTGCGCGTGCACGCACACGCAGTGCATATCAGTACCCGCCTCATTTACACTTCGTCGTGGGACTGCGGTGTTGCTGACCAAACCCCCCCCCCCCCCCCCCCCCTCTGATCTACAATCTCACAATGTGCCCAAACAACAGCCTTGAGCACTGAGCTTGTAGATCGCCTGTTTCTTTTCACCCGGCAGAGCGACACCATGGCACCACCGTCCTACACCGAAACCCAGGGGCGTCACAAGGGGGGGAAAGTGGGACTGAGTTACTAGGGTCCAAGGTAAAGGGGCTTTATACTTAAGCTATAGAAAAATAGCAGATATACAAGCTCACAGCACAGCACCGATCTGAGCATCTGCTATTTTTTTTATAGTCGTGAAAATGTGTGCAAATCTTTGAATATACTGTATGTGTTTTTTAAGCAAACATTTATAACTCAAATTTTGCTTCTGGGGGGTCCCCGGAATTAAATATTTTGACATGGCGGCCCGTGGCCAAATACACGGGCCCCCATGGGGGTCCTTCACATGAAAAAGTTTTAGGAGTCATTGATAGAATCAGGTCAAAAAATATTCAAAAATTGCTAAACATTTCATGATTTTTCAAAAATAGCAGATCTACAAGCTCGCAGCACGGCACTTGGTGCCACGCTGTGAGCTTGTATACAGTATATGCTATTTTTCAATAGTTAAAACACAAAATAATGCGTTCCCAGTCTAAATGGGTTAACCCCCCCCCCATGCAGAACATTCATGGGGGGCCCACAGTGAATCCTTGTACACGGGCCCCAGAGTTTGGTGCGACACCCCTGCCGAAGCCTAATCCATGCCTTTTCCCCCCACTATGTAATGTTAGGCCTGTGTTTTGTGGCTGGTGGAGAGGGCCACGCAGCGATCATTGTCTCCGCGGCGTCACGTGCCGCGTGTGGAATATGCTGGCGGGCTTTGTTGTCACCCTCTGTCCGTTCTGCTTTTCTGGCACTTTCACACAATGGTGGTGGTTGAGCACTTTAGTACTGATGTTATCCAGCCTTTCAACCTGCTACTGCTACAGCTTGAAGCCTAGCCTCTCAGGAAACACTAGCGTCCCAATGTAAGATACATGGCAACACTCCCATCATCATCATCGTTGTCGTCATCATCATCCTCCTCACCATCGCCAAGGATCGAGCAACCGATCGACCTCAGCAAGGATCGAATGTAACATCAGCACCAAGGTGATTATGGATCCTCTTTTCTTTCATGATCTGACTTAACTGACTTATTCTGACAAATGGTTGATTTTCTTTCTTTTTCATTTAGTCTTTTATCTTCTGGCTGCATTGCATCCCCAGCTGAATGTACATATTTATGAGGCAAAAAAGCAACAAGCTAAAATGAATCGCTACTTTGATGTATTGTTGGGCATTCATATTTCACTTCACGCGTGTATTTGTTGTTTCATTGCATGCGTATACTTTTCTTTGACAGCTGTGTACAACACAATCTAAACTTACTGCAACTTGTGTGTTTGTATACACCTCAGAACAGCAAATACCGTAATCATTAATTAACTGTGACTAAGTACAGTATGTAAACATCAAGTGCTTTATATTGGACACTATGGCATCTCTGAGAGGTTGATGTGGGACTGGTTGTAGGGTTCAGAGATGTAATGACGTTTACAGTGAGCAGGTAGCTTGGTTTCTGTGTGAAGTGATTTAAAATCAATATCCTGTCAGATTTGATCAACTATAGCCATAGAGTGCTGACTTCTGGAATGGCCTCAACACGTATGTGAAAGAGGAACTGACCAGTGCTTGTGTTAACTAGTGGTCAACAACACGTGTTCATGTTAGTCTGCGGAGATGCAAAACATAGGGTGAGAAGTTGCTGTTAGCCGTTGAAAACAAGTCGGTATTAGTAGGTTTTTGTGAGTCGCATGCCAAAAATAGCTGTTTTGTTCATACATTTTTGGCAAAATGTTTATCAGTTTTTCGCGTGGTCGTTGTTGTTTGCGTTGGTCCCACCACAGGCAATGTCCCTGCGAACAAACGCCTCACAGTGTGGAGGGGCGGTGGTCGAATTCGAGTCGGACGACTCGAGCGACACAAGAGCCAGGCCGGCTAGGAATGTACCAGGTAACCTCCACTTGACCTGTGGTGACCCGTCCCTTACAGTGCTGTAGTAGTGTTTATGGTCTCTGTCGGGTGGAAAGCTCATACAGTGTGTCCACAACGGTTACTTTTCAGGATTCAAATTCAAAAGCATCAGATCCACAAGCTCGAAACGAGGCGTAAAGTGGATCTGCCACTTTTGATGCTTTTTGTGACTAAGAACCATTGATTGACATCTAGACCTACTGCATATAGAATGAAACAGAGCTGCTACCTTTAAACACTTTTTTTGTAATACCATTTTAATTATATTGAGAAAAAACATTAAGTGGTTGGGGGCATGCGTACAAGTAGCAAAATATGTCTTTCTAGACACAAGCCCATTCCCAGATGCACCGCAATCTTTCATGGGCAGATGTGACTTAGGGGGCTAGAAGTGTTACTGTAAATAGTAATAAAGAAATTGCCGGCTTATTGTGTCTAAAAATATATATTTTGCCACCTTTACGTATGGTATGGCACCACCCACTGATATCAAAATCGCTAAAACGATAGAAAGCAGTAAATGAAAACATTTTAACTCTCATCTTTTCTTTTCCCTAAGATTACAATCTAAAATATGAACCCTTGTTGTTAAAAAAACTAAAGTTGTCCTTTAATGTAGCAGCGTGCAAGGCAGGAAAGACAATGTTTCGACGTTATTAAATCTTCGCCAGGTCGTGACCTGAGAAAGATCTTAATAATGTCAAAACGTATTTTCCTGCTCCAGTGCTTCTTAGCTGCTATGTGTGTCTAGTGAGGGAAAGTTAGCCGAGTGGTGGACCAATCTGGAAACTAAATGCTTTCCAATAGTTTTCTTCACCAATGTGTTCATAAAGGTGTCTACTATCACCTCTGAACTTTGTCAAACCCAACTCCCTTGACAAACTTTGTGGGAGCCAATCAAAGTTGGGGGTATCCCGAGGGCCTGGGATTAAAGGGTGGAAAATATGAGCATATGGGGTGTGTAATTAGGGTATTTTTGGGCTGCTGAATCTATTCCAACCATTAGTTTTCAGTTAAAATGACTCTGTGGCCATAAAAGGACACCTGTGTCCTGTTAGTCCCTATGTTTTAAACCCTGTGTTTGAGTGTTCCTTGTCAGATTGCATCATGTTATCCTGTGTGTCATGATGTGTGCTTACCCACCTGATCTTGAATAGTTTTCATGAATTCAAACCCTACTCCAACCAATTTTTTTATTGACAATATTATGTCACATGGACACACAAAAGTAGGTGTGGCCTATGTTATGGCCAAGGAGTAATTTTAACTGAAAACTAATGGTTGAAATGGATTCAGCAGACCAAAAATACCCTAATTACACACCTCATACGCTCATATTGTCTTTTTTTTTTATTATTATTATTATCCCAGGCCCTCGCGATACCCTCAACTTTGATTGGCTCCCACAAAGTGTGTCAAGGGAGTTGGGTTTGACAAGGTTCAGAGGTGATAGTAGACACCTTCATGAACACATTTGTGAAGAAAACTATTGGAAAGCATTTAGTCCCCAGATTGGTCCACCACTCGGCTAACTTTGCTCCTGAGACGCTGACGCACCGGTGGAACGTCCCCTTAATCTTATATCATATTGTGTGAACATTTCCTCCTCAGGGTCTCCTCTCATCTACCTCAAAGGTCCCAAGTTTCTCATCTATGTCAGTGGAGCTCTGTCAATGTGGGTAAGACCATTTGATTTGATAGACAGACCAGCTATTGGTGGGGAAAACGGCAGCACTTGCATGCATATTTCAACCTCATCTACATAATTTATAATTGTTCTTCAGTAATAAAACAATTTTCATTTTACAGTAGAGAATAGGGATGGGACGATAATCGTTATTATCATTTATCATTATTAAAAACACTCACAATAATCGTATCGTGGAGATTTAAATTTATTGTGAAATTATCCTCCGTCATGCACTGGGATCAATTCACTTTTTATTTGCCGAGCTGTACAACTTAAGCCCTCTGTAATTCATAAAAAGGACCTGGAAATAACATACTTGATCTACAAGCTCACAAATCTGCTATTTCTGGCCCCTGGATTATGGATGTTAATATTGTAAATCGCAATTATAATTTTTTTGTCTCAATAATCGTGGCATGAAATGTTCATATCGTCCCATCCTTAGTAGAGATGGCACCATTTCTGTCTGGTCACCCTGTGTCTCAGAGGAGGGCTGTGGACAGTTCAGAAACCTGCCCGCTAGTGCATCATTGGTGGTCATTACAAACAACGATTTCAAAGTAAATGTTGTTTTACTGATGCAAGAGCAATGGCTTCTATTTTTGTGTAACTAACTTTCCAGGAAAGAGTTTCATTATTTTGGGAATCCACACCAACGATAGTCTCACCTGCCAGACAACTATTTCACAATATTCCTCTGAATGCGTAACGGAAGCATTTTAAAATTGTGGGAGGCAAGCGTCTGGCTCGAGAGTAGGTTTGAGTACCGAGAACATGTACCATACAACAGGCTTTCCCAAAGTGGGTGCCGTGGCACCCTAGGGTGCCGTGATGCCAGTCCAGGGGTGCCTCTGAATAATTTGATAAGATTTGGAATTCATCAATAATTCACTATAATATCACTTCACTAAAACAGACCTGATTTGCACTGTATTTGTCCATCTACGGCCAACTCTCTTCCCAAAGATAGCAGATATACAAGCTCACAACGCACCACAACATGACACGTTGTGAGCTTGTAGATCTGCTATTTTTGGTGAACCTTTCCCCCAGAATAGGGACACTGGGGCGTTAACCGTCTCATGGAAACAGATATTTGTCTGTGACATAGCCTACCATATCTCAGGTGGAAAGAAGTGCATGTTTATGTTGCGTAATATGATGTAAGATTCTAAAAATCAACAAACAAAAGTAGCCCTGAGTCAAAAAAATGTTTGAAAACCCCTGCCATACAAGAACCAGTACCATACAAGAACCGGTACCATACAAGAACCGTTACCACCACATCCGACACTAGCGATAGCGTGTAGTAGTATAGTATCGAATAGGCACCGCTTTGTATTGCTGTGTAACTTGTGCGAGGATTTAGGCTGATCTAGAATCAGCACTAAGTGCAGCAGCACTGGCAGCATCTCACAATGAAACCAAGTGTCCACCTGTAGTGAAATGAATTATGTCATTGAACTTTATGTATTGAAAAGTATCGGCTCCAGACTGTTTTGCACCGGTATCGGATAAAACCCAGTCGCTCCCTACTTTAGACTACACCGACGGTGTCAGGTTTGTGAGCTGTCCCACCCAGAGCCCAGCTCTTTGAGACGCAGAGCGAGCGAGCAGACAGGGTTAACTGCAGGGGCTGTGTGCTCCTGAACTCTGTGACCCGTTGGACAGCGCGGCAACACGTGCCTTCCTCGCACAGCAGAGCGTGATTAAATTTATTGTTGTTGTTGTTGTTGTTTTGGTCCAACCCAGGGGGACCGCATGTGGCACTTTGCTATCTCTGTGTTTCTGATTGAGCTGTATGGCCGTAACCTCCTCTTGACCGCAGTGTTTGGCCTGGTGGTGGCCGGGTCAGTGCTCCTCCTGGGCGCTCTGATCGGCGACTGGGTCGACCGCAACCCTAGGAACAAAGGTAGGTTTCATTTAAACATCTAACATTGTAACACACTGTATTTTAATCCTAGGAATAAAGGTAGGCACCCGCCAGGTTTCATTCACACATCTAACATTGTAACATACAGTATTATATCTCTGCTGTCAGACAGAAACCAACAAAAACAATTTTACCAATAAAGTTGGTATTGTGCTGACTCTATACATTGTCAGACACTTGAATGTGTCCTTGTATTATTGTCACTTTACCCAAATAAAGCTTGAGTTGTGTTGAGGTGTTGACCATTAATGTGGAGATACAGTAGTTGTTATGTAAAAAAAAAAAAAAAAAAGAGTTGGAGACTGGAGTTTGACTGGCAGTTTGAGGATCCAATAAAGGTTTAGTCAGAAGCGCCTTTTAATAATACATTTCAATATTTGTAAAAACCCACACAAAGACGTAAAGGGTGTTTGTTCAATACACTGATTAATTAAAGAAAATTAAAATGTTGAAAAACTGAGGTAGGAGGTTTGCGCCCAGCAGCGACAATATCAGAATGGGGGTCCTTGAAATTAAAACATGCATTGCTAAGGAACAGCATCTTTGTACAAATCAGAGGCTTGTAAACGTCTGTTCTTGTCTTCGTTGCTCATTCAGATATATTCTGTCTGTTCTTGTCTTAGTTCAGGGGTTTCCATAGCGCGGGCCGGGGGCCAAATGCGGCCCGAGGACAATTTTTTTAGGGCCTGCGGCTTCATTCCTAAATTGTATTATAAGCGGGTCGCCAGCATCGTCAGACAAGAATATTTTCCCTGAGTATAATTTGTCAGGATTCCTTGTTCCCTGTTGTGGCCCCCTTTGAAAAAGGTTTGGACACCCCTGTCTTGGTTGCTCATTCAGATACATTGTATCTGTTCTTGTTGTAGTCGCTCATTCAGATTCATTGTGTTCTTGTTGTAGTTGCTCATTCAGAATCATTGTGTTCTTGTTGTAGTTGCTCATTCAGATTCATTGTGTTCTTGTTGTAGTTGCTCACGCCTCGCTGTTCATTCAGAACATCTCTGTAACGGTGTGCAGCATCGTCCTCATGCTGGTCTTCTCCTATAAACAATCCATTGAGCTGATCTGGGACGGCTGGCTGACAGTGAGTATACCGTACACTTATACCTTAACAATCAGTGGACAATTATTAGAAAACCTGTAGTCACTTTGTAAGTTTAGATTTTTTGATTACACAAAACACACCACTACATTAACCAATTAAGCCCTATATTTCATACTTTGGCTACTCTAAAAGAGCTGATCTACATGCTCACAACGTGCGGTGTGAGCATAATAGAACCAACTGTTTTCGTGTCAAAACTCTCTTTTTCTTTTTTCTTTATTGTGAAATGGGTCATTCATGAGTATTTTTACTTTGGTACAGTAAGTATAATTTGATGCCAATACCTTTCTATTACTGACAGTGTATATATTCTTGTATATATTGGGTTATTGCTTATCATTTTACTTAGAGAACGTTCAAACTAAATCTACTTGTACTCCCACTCGTGCTAACGATCACACTGTCAGTCAGTACTGTTGTTGCTGCTGTGTCTCTTGTTGTCACGTGTAGTAAACATGTTTCATGATAAGAAAAAAAACATGGTCACACTTTACTTGAGCGTGCACATACAGTAAACGTAAAAAGTAAAAGTAGCTCAGTCAAAATGAGTAAAAGATTACTTGCTTTTAAATGTACTTAAGTATTCAAGAGTACATGCTTTTACAAATTACTTAAAGTACAAGTAAGAGTACATTACATGAATGAATTTCTTTCACAATTAATTCTTGTATTATTATTATTTTTTTCTTCATTTTCCCCAAAATAAATTAAAAATAAATTAAAAAGAATATCGAAAAAACATGACCGGGTTTTTTCGATGAATCCATCATGATTAAAATGGAGTTTGAAGTTTTTTGTGGAACATCCCTTTAATCATTAATTCATCATTAATTAAGCGTTAATTATTTGAATGAACTTGCATGCTCAAGTAAAGTGTGGCCACGTCACATGTTGCATCATAAAAACCTTTCTGTTGTCACGTGTAGTAACATGTTGCATCATAAAAACCTTTCTGTTGTCATGTTTTAGTAAAATGTTGCATCATAAAAACCTTTCTGTTGTCACATGTAGTAACATGTTGCATCATAAAAACCTTTCTGTTGTCACATGTAGTAACATGTTGCATCATAAAAACCTTTCTGTTGTCACGTGTAGTAACATGTTGCATCATAAAAACCTTTCTGTTGTCACATGTAGTAACATGTTGCATCATAAAAACCTTTCTGTTGTCACATGTAGTAACATGTTGCATCATAAAAACCTTTCTGTTGTCATGTTTTAGTAACATGTTGCATCATAAAAAACTTTCTGTTGTCACGTGTAGTAACATGTTGCATCATAAAAACCTTTCTGTTGTCATGTTTTAGTAACATGTTGCATCATAAAAAACTTTCTGTTGTCACGTGTAGTAACATGTTGCATCATAAAAACCTTTCTGTTGTCATGTTTTAGTAACATGTTGCATCATAAAAAACTTTCTGTTGTCACGTGTAGTAACATGTTGCATCATAAAAACCTTTCTGTTGTCACGTGTAGTAACATGTTGCATCATAAAAACCTTTCTGTTGTCACGTGTAGTAACATGTTGCATCATGTAAAAACTCACGCAAGGTGGTTTGTTATACGGTGGTGATCGTCCTGGCAGATGTGGCAAACCTTGCAAGCACAGCTCTGACCATTGCCATTCAGAGGGACTGGATCGTGGTCATCACCGGCTACAACCGCGGCCACCTCGCTGGTGAGAGTAGTTTCTGTTTACCAAATAGCTGGAGAGAGACGGCGTGTTTTAGTAAATTAATGCCCTACTTGACTGAGCTTGTAGATCTGCAACTTTTGCTATTTTTGAATTTGAATCCTGGAAGTTAACAGTTTGTTTTGAGGTTTCCGCCACGAAAGAAACAATAATGAAAACCCCTCCAAAGTACTAATGGGTTACATGTTGCCATTCAGACATTCCCAATGTAAACAAGCCATAGTGCTTTTTTGGGTTTAAATCCTATTAGTAGACCTTGTATCTGAACTGTACAAATGTCCTGTGCTTTCTCCTGTGCGAACTGCTAATTAACCCATCAAGACCTGGAATTATTTTATGCTTTAACTATTGAAAAATAGCAGATATACAAGCTTGTAGATCTGCTTTTTTTTTTTTTTTATCTAGATTTTTTTGTGTGCAAATCTTTGAATATATTTATATATATATTTAAAGCGAACATTTGTAACTCAAATATTTGCTTCTGGGGGTCTCTGGAACAACATATTTTGAGATGGGGGTCCGCAGCCAAATACATGTAATTTTGGGGGTCCTTGACATGAAAACGTTTGAGAACCACCGATTTAGAAGACATTCGTAGAATCGGATCCAAAATATTCAAAGACCTAAAAGACAAAAATAGAAGATCTACAAGCTTGCGTGGCTTGTATATCTGCTTGGCTTAAGTGTTCAATCAATCAAACAAACCTTTGCATTGGGGTTGATCTGTCGTCATCATCATCGTCAAAAGGAATGAACGCCACCATGAGGCGGATCGACCAGGTGACCAACATCCTGGCGCCGCTGGCGGTGGGCCAGGTGATGACGCTGGCCTCCAACGTGGTGGGCTGCGGCTTCATCCTGGGCTGGAACCTGGTGTCCCTCATCGTGGAGTTCATCTTCCTGTCCCGGGTCTACCGCATCGTCCCCGCCCTGTCCGTCAAGCCGCCCGCCGCCGAGGACAACCTGGAGTGCGTGCCTTCGAGCCGGGAGAGGGTCAGAGACCGCTCACAAGAAGGTACGGAAGGAGTTGACTGACTGTAGTCCATGGGCCATACGAGATGTCGGTATCGGAAAGGTGGCAAAGGTTATCATGCATTTTTGAAAAGCTCTATATCTGTAGATTATAATTTGGTATGATAACCCTTTCTGAGACGCAGCTAAATTGGTGTTATCAGCCGCTAGAGTTGGTGTCCCATTAATTTTACTTTACAGGGAAAAAAAGCAAAAAATGGGAGGGACACCAACTCTAGCGGCTAGGTAGACCAAGCACCTATTCAGTATGGTCATGTGCTACGGCAAGTGCTATGGGCTCAGGTATTGTCCGAAGAGGTGAGTCTTCAGACCACGGTAGAAGCTAAGGAGTTCTAAGTGTAACAGGAGTTTGTTCCACAGTTATAATAATGGATAATCGTTATTATCGCTTATCGTGATGAAAAACACAAACAATAATCCTATCGTGGAGGTTTAAATTTATCGTGAAATTATCCTCCGTCATGCACTGGGATCAATTCACTTTTTATTTGAGTACCACTGCATATCCGGTACCACTTAAACCCTCTATAATTGGTAAAACTGACCTTTTTTTTCACTCTCTACCAAATCTCTTTTCCCCAAAAAAATTGAACTGATCTCCAAGCTCACAACACGTTGTTGTAACGTGTTTTGAGCTTGAAGATCTGCAATTTTTTGGGGCAAATTTTCCACCCCAGGATAATGGATTTTGGGGATATTTCGATTTTCGCGATATCGTAAATCACAATTTCTTTGGTCACAATAATCGTGACATGAAATGTTCATATCATCCATCCCTATACTCTTGTCTTCTCCCTCTCAGAGGACGAGGCCAGCCGGCAGGAGGTCCCCGCCCTGGCCGAGGAGCAGTGCGACATCAGCCTGAACCTGAAGGAGATCACCAACCTGCCGCTGTGCTTCCAGAGGTTCCGCTGGCTGCTCAGCACCTGCAAGGACGGCTGGAGCGCCTACTACCGTCAGCCCGTCTTCCTGGCCGGCATGGGCCTGGCCTTCCTCTACACCACTGTGCTGGGCTTCGACTGCATCACCACGGGATACGCCTACACGCAGGTAGAGAAAACATGACAAAATCATCTAATTTACAAACACTGTGATGGGATTTTATACATCCATAGTTTTGCAGAATAAGCAATAATCATGTAATAATCTTGCATTTATTTCTCAGATTATAATTGCTATTTTTGTATGTGTGATTATAGGACTACTAATATTCTTATGTTGTTTCGAGTCATCTGTGCCAGAAATGTTCAATGAATGCATTTATAACTAGAAATATTGTTCCTTCGAAACAGTGTGGGCTCGCTTCCACCCAAAAAATAATAGTAAAAGGTGTCAAGGTCCCAGGCAATGCTCTCTTTCATTTTACTGACGGGCCCAGTCAGGCCTGTTCGAAGTGGAGCGGTGAATCTGAGCAGCTATACCCTGTGTGTGTACTGTACTGTACTGTACTGTACTGTACTGTACTGTACTGTACTGTACCGTACCTTACTGTACTGTACCTTACTGTACTGTACCTTACTGTACCTTACTGTACTGTACCTTACTGTGCTGTACTGTACCCTACCTTACTGTACTTTACCTTACTGTACTGTACCTTACTGTGCTGTACAGTACTGTACCTTACTGTACTTCGCTGTACTATACTGTACCTTACTGTACTGTACCTTACTGTACTGTACTCTACTGCACTTTACTGTACACTACTGTACCTTACTGTACTGTACCTTACTGTACTGTACTGTAATGTACCTTACTGTACTGTACTTTACTGTACCTTACTGTACTGTACTTTACTGTACTCTGCTGTACCTTACTGTACTGTACTCTGCTGTACCGTACTGTATTGTACCTTACTGTACCTTACTGTACTGTACTTTAATGTACTCTACTGTACCTTACTGTACTGTACTTTAATGTACTCTACTGTACCTTACTCTACCTTACTGTACTGTACTTTAATGTACTCTACTGTACCTTACTGTACCTTACTGTACTGTACTCTACTGTACCTGACTACCTTACTGTACCTTACTGTACTGTACTTTTATGTACTCTACTGTACTCTACTGTACCTGACTGTACCTTATTGTACTGTACTCTACTGTACCTGACTGTACTTTATTGTACTGTACTTTGCTGTACTCTACTGTACCTTGCGGTACTGTATCTTACTGTACTGTACTCTACTGTACCTTACTGTACACTACTGTATTGTACCTTACTGTATTGTACCTTACTGTACTCTACTGTACCTAACTGTACTGTACATATTCTATGTGTTCTATATCTATGAATTCTATGTGTTTGTTTGTGTGTGTGTGTGTGTGTGTGTGTGTGTGTGTGTGTGTGTGTGTGTGTGTGTGTGTGTGTGTGTGTGTGTGTGTGTGTGTGTGTGTGTGTGTGAGTGAGTGAATACAATTTGACCCTAACCCTAACCCCCCTAACCCTAACCCCAAACCACATTTTGGGAATCAGCAATGCTCCCCCTGGGACCCCTGGGCTTCCCTGAACAACACTTTGAGAACCAGATAAATAGCCAATGAAAAGCTTTTTCATAAACATAACTTTTTCATCTACAAGCTCACAACACTGCACATTGTAGCTCAACTTCATAAGATTACAGTATTAAGTGGTCCATCTTCCTTCCGTATCCTTGTGACCGTCCTTCCGTATCCTCTGTGATGTCAGTGTGATGTCAGCGAGTTGTGACATCACTTCCTGTACAGGGCGGCTACACGAAATGTGGATAACACTATATATGGAGATAGTCCAGTCCATCATGTCATATGGGACTACCGTCATAGAAAGTAGCCATTGTTAGGCCGGAGTCATTGGCTGTCTAAACATGGAGATGTGGATAACACTATATATGGAGATAGTCTAGTCCAATATGTCATATGGGACTACCGTCATAGACAGTAGCCATTGTTAATCCGGAGTCAATGGCTGACTGTCTGTACAGGAAGTGATGTCACATGACATACTTTTTATGCCCATATATGAGTCCTAACATGGAGATGTGGATAACACTATATATGGAGATAGTCTAGTCCAATATGTCATATGGAACTACCGTCATAGACACAGCCATTGACTCCGGCCTAACAATGGCTACTGTCTATGACGGTAGTCCCATTATGACATGATGGACTGGACTATCTCCATATATAGTGTTCTCCACATTTCCATGTTTAGGCCCCATCGCTCACACCCTCGATGGGGTTGGCGATAGGGCCTTTCTGTGTGGAGTTTGCATGTTTCCCCGTGTCTCCTAGGGTTGATACCCTCACAAAAACATGAACAAACTCCCCCCAGAATGATAACAACTAGAATCGTCAGAGAAACACTGTGGTTGGCCAGATAGTCAAGAATTGGCGCGACGCGCATGTCACCCTGAGGTGTCTTACTAGTAGTTTTAACTCAGAATATATACATCACACAGCTTAGATATTTGGATCAAATCAGAGAGCAGACCTGTGTGAACGCAATGATATAAATAGCATATCTGAAGTGTAAACATTGCAGCCACAGCGCCTTAACATAAACATGGGTCCCTTTCCTCTGTCTACACTCTGTCCCCACTCACTAAACCCATTGGGAATGCATTGGGTGCTTAAAGTTAAACATTTTTATTTTTTTATAATTATACTACAAAACATTTCAAAACGAAAAATACAAGCACACATGTCCTCAGTAAGCTGAACACATAACCATTTGAATGGTGTTGAAAGGTGTAAGCGTGTAGGAGATGAATCGCGCCAAAGTTTTGAGGAGATACTGACTGACTGATAGATAAACTAGAAAATATTGTTCCTTCGAAACAATTGTGGGCTCGCTTCAAGCCAGAAAACAATGGCTATAAAAGTACAAAATGTCAAGATTGCAGGCAGTGCTCTCTTTGACTTTACTGACGTCAAAGATTGGTCCATTTTGTTCCAAAAATGTGTTGTGCAAAAGTTGACCCGCTGGTGGCGCTATAACAGGCCAATGTAAGAAGGGTGGTATCTGTTCCTTGACCTATTGGGAATGTGCTTAAAAGATTTCACGCACATTGCAGGCTGTGTTCATGATTTGAGGTGTTTTTGGCTTATTATTTTTTGTGTGTGTGCACTTCATAGGCATATTAGATAAAGGTCCTTAGATTGTGTGTAGAAAGTTTCATGCAAATTGCAAAAAAAATCCTAACGGGTTTAAGCGTTTCACAAACTGCTCAAAATGATATAGCGCCCCCCTTTGGCCAATTGGAGTAAGATTGGTTTTAGTGATATTTGGACTAACACTCTACATCTTTGCCAAATGCCATGAACATGTTACTTTGCATGTATGATTTAGAGGCAGAAGAATAATTTGCATAAAACTGCAATATTCATTGAATTATTAAAAAGCATGTTTCAATTGAAAAAAAAAAATCCGATCTGACAGATCTTTAGATATTGGTCCAAAGTTCATGTAAAAAAAGTTGTGTGCACGTAACGCGAAAATTCCAGAATAAAAGCGGGTTTAAGCGTTTTACAAACTGCTCAAACTGGGCGGAGCTTACTTAACAAAGACACAGATGTCTTCCGCTTGAGTCAAAGCACGCGTGTAAGCAAGTTGCATGTCTTCAAACGAAACGAGTCATGACTTATGCCCGTTTGAAGTTTGAAATTTCAAACGCTTCGTATAGCGCCCCCCTTTGGCCAATTGGAATAAGATTGGTTTCAGTGATATTTTGACTAACCCTCTACATCTTTGCCAAATGCCATGAACATGTAACTTTGCATGTATGATTTAGAGGCAAAATAATAATTTGCATAAAAGTGCAATATTCATTGAATTATTAAAAAATCATTATTTAACGTTCAAACTTCTCACCACATAGCCTGTGTAGATACAGGTTCAAATTTCATGTTAAAAAATTTTTTTGCGCGTATCGCAAAAATCCCAGGAGGAGATAGATTTTTACTGTTTTTCATATAATTCCAAATTCTGGGGGATCTAAAGGTCAGAGGTCAAAAGTCAGAGGGTAAAAGTTGTTCGGCATGAGGAGACGCATACGTGTATACAGGTTTCATGGCTGTACCTCAAACACAGCATGAGCTATATCTGTTAAAAGTTTGCACTTTCGAAGGCTTCCTACAGCGCCACCATTTGGCCGATTGCTGTATAAAGTAATAGCACACGTCGCCACTGTAAGCTGAACACATTGATGTTTTTATTTTCATTTTCTCACTAAGTATGTAGGAGTTGAAAGGTGCCAAAGTTTGAGGAGAACCTGATAGATAAATAATGACAACATCTAAAGTGTGCTCGCCTTACAGGCGAGCCCACAATAAATAATGAAGATAACATACGTGTGCTCGCCTTCCAGGTGAGCCCACAATGATACCTCCAAAACCTGATCAACCCCTACAACCCCACCCGTTCACTCAGATCAGCCAACACAGGGATGCTGACAGAACCCTCGCTAAAAACCCCAGGACAAAAATCCACCCGTCCTAGACAATTTGCCCTCCTGGCCCCCAAACTGTGGAATAAACTCCCTGTCGCACTTAGAACTATAGACTCACCTCTTCAGACTCCACCTAAACCCATAGCACTACTGTAACACTCCCTTTTAGAAAAGTTTTTTACTGATTAGATGCGTGGTCTACCTATGTTATTGTTTTTCTAGATTGATATTCCTATGCATTGTTGTATTGTTGTTGATGTACTTGCTTATTATATTGATGTATTACCTGCTTATTAAAGTCGCTTTGGATTAAAAGCGTCTGCTAAGTGCCTAAATTGTAAATTGCAATTGTAATTGTACCGGTCAAAATGTCTGACGCCTCCCCTCTACGACGTGCTGCAGGGCATCAGCGGCTCTCTGCTCAGCGTGCTGATGGGTGTGTCGGCCATCACGGGCCTCATGGGCACCGTGATGTTCACCAAGCTGCGGAAGGCGTACGGCCTGGTCAACACGGGCATCATCTCCAGCTGCCTGCACCTGGGCTGCCTGCTGCTGTGCGTGTGCTCCGTGTTCGCCCCGGGCAGCCCCATGGACCTCAGCCTGCTCATGCCCCACGCCGACGGCGCCAACTCCTCCTCGTCGGCAGGCATGGCGGGCAAGAGGCAGAAGCACACCTACCCGCTGATGGTGGGCGTCAACCAGCCGCTGCTGCCCGACCGCTCCTCCATCCACTGGACCAACAACACGGTGCTGTTTGACAACGTGCCCGTCAGCACCACGCCCGAGTCCTACATCTCCATCATCCTGCTGTTCCTGGGCGTCATCACGGCACGCATCGGTGAGTAGACTTAAGACCGAAATATCTTGGGGCCAAATTGTTGGGAGATTTTGTGACGTAGTGTGCACCTTTTGACCTGAGGTTGGCACTAGAGGAAAGGTCATGGGGTCACCAAAATCAGTATAGAGGTCATCTACTGGTGAGGACGATGTTGTGCAGCAAATCCCTGAAAACCAAACTGGATTGTTGGTAATTGGAATCCTTGTCCTAATGAGTGTCAGCGTCGGGCTCATGTTGCCCCCCTGATGCAGGGGTCAAGACAGATCCACCTTTGACCCGATGTCGTGTGTCTGTATCTGTGACTGTGTCTGCATGCGTATGTGCGTGTGTGCTCCAGGCCTGTGGTCCTTCGACCTGACGGTGACCCAGCTGCTGCAGGAGAACATCTGCGAGTCCGAGCGCGGCGTGGTGAACGGCGTGCAGAGCTCCATGAACTACCTGATGGACCTGCTGCACTTCATCATGGTCATCTCGGCGCCGCAGCCGCAGCACTTCGGCATCCTGGTCATCATCTCCGTCTTGTTCATCACCACGGGACACATCATGTACTTCCTGTACGCGCGCAAAGCCAAGAGAAAACACCGCCTGGACACGTAAGAGAGAGAGGAGGCCCTGAAGCGGCGTGCAACGCGAACGCAGGCATGCCAATGTGAACCTCAGCGTGCACCGAGTTCCCAGTCCACGCTGCGCCTGTGAAACCAGTCGTCTCTCTCTCTCTCTTTCTCTCTCCCGTTCCTCCGGCAGTGTCAGTGCTAAGCTACCCCCCACCCCCTCCATCCGGCCATTCGTCTCTGCACAAAACACAAGCGAGCCTCTGTCCTCCCCTTGGATGCTTTCGTCCTGCAGGGCCTTAAACGCCACAACTCAGGTGAAACCGGAGTGAGAGATAACCCACCACCACCAGCACAACCCCTTCATAATACACAAGTTGACGTGGCCGCAGCAGGAAATGCTGTTTCCAGATGTGTCCTAACCTCAGGAGCGAAAACATGGGAATGCGTACCAAAAAAACTGTGCCGCCGAGGCACCAGTGCACGCCTTTTTCTTCTCTCTGCAGACCCCACAGGATTACTGCAAGAGCTACTCAACGGAGCAAGTCCACTCGACTGGTACACTAACTCACACAGATGCTTTTATTTCTGGACGGGAAGGGCGGACGGATGATGGATTGAGGGATTTTATTTATTTAATCATCTATTTTTGTAAAACTTCACACGGTAAAGAACTGGGCGTTGTGAAGATCAAACATTTACAGTGATAGTAAGTAGTAAAAAAAAAAAGCAAACAAAAAAAGGCAAAGCAAATCAATGGGAGACGTGAACTTTACACAAGTGGCATAGACGTTACTGATCCGTCCACTTGGAAATACTCCAGGATGTCCAAAAAGGAACCTAAAGGGAACTCGCTGTTAGATTGCTAGATAAGTGACAAAAAGTGACAAAGGAATCCCCCGCCCCTTGATGGACAGAAGAGGAAGGACATAGCGCTGTCTTCCCCTGGCTTGTTTCTCTGTGGATGAATCAGGCAAACAAAGTGCCTCTCTCTTTTTCTCTCTCTCTCTCTCTCTCTTTCAAACTGATCATTAAGCTCACATGTAAACTTGGTTTATGAGTTTAAAACTTAGTTCATGAACAAATTTGTATACCTACCTAAAAAAAAAGAAAAAAAACTGAAGAAAGAAATGAAGGCTCCTAGCAATCAAAGCGAATCATGCTCTCTTGACACAGTTCAGTCAAAAAACACGACTTCAATTGCTTGTGTACGTAGTTAAATGAAATGAGCTTTTAGGTATAAAACGGAGTGATATTAATGCGGTTTTAAAAAAAAAGCGATCCTTTCAGTTTGTGCCACGTTTGAAAATGACTTGATTGTTTTGTATTATGCTTGACTGCAGGTCTATAAGACCGGCATCGAGGGCAGTATTGTATCATATCTTATATTATGCTAACACATTGTTTTAGTTCTATGGAACCAAACATGACCTTACCTCAGAACAACACAACTGACTTGGACATTTATTTTACTCTCAGCTGCTGTTCGTCTCATATCTCCTTTCTACATTGTGTACAGTACAGTACAGTGAACTCTACGTCATGCCAACCAGCACCACATCTCAATATATTTGTTTACATTTCCCTGTGAAGTCTCTGTATCGTTTGTGCCTTTGTCCTCATCTGTTTCAGACTCTTTACGATAAAGACAATAAACACGAATGACAACCACAACAACGCTGCCTGCTCTGAATTTACTAATGGCTATATTGAATCTTCTATCTGCCGATAGTCCACAAAACGATTTCAAGGGTTGCTTTGATGTACTACAGTATACTCTTTTTTTTATAGGCCAACGCAGATGATTCTCAATGCAGATTTCCAACTGTATTTCTGCATCAGGTTTTGGTTAAATTAAGGCATTCATTTGTCAGCAGCTGCACCAGTGGTCCTTGAGGGGTTTCCAGGTGGTCTCCAGCTAAATAATGGAGAGTTGGTAACCAAATGGACCCTTATAGATCTTTGACACTTGAGAGCGTAAAATGAAACCAAATGGACTCTCTCGCTCTCAAGAGTTAAATTATGTTTAAACATCTGCATTACTCAATTTACAAGCATTCTACACAATTAGAGAATGTAGAAGAATTGTTATTTTGATCGTTTTCCTGTTATCTCTCCTATATGGTACCAACATCAATACTGCATTGAATTTTGGACAAAATCTTTTCCAATGATAACAACATATTCTGGGTTTTGGGTCTGAGAGGGTAAATCTCATCAATGTTGTTCCATGGCTCAAATGCCGAATAAAAAATGGACCTTGATATGAAAAAAAAGTTGATAAGTGACGTATGTCACCCATACAGTACAGTACTGTAGATTAGCAAATATGGACCCTAATGATGTCACACTTGTTGTTCTTAAATATTCACCTTATTCCTGGCCTTCTCCAGGGCGCCACCATTGCTTCTAATAAAGACTTCAATCAATCATGTCACTCATAGTTGTGACATCATCACATCCATGTGACCTGGTTCAGTCACAGCCTATAAAGTCCCTTCAGCTCTCATGAGTTCATGTACTGTAGGAGTTGGACTGGTCCCCAAAGAGATGTCCATTATCTCATCTCTTCAATATTTAATGGATAGATTTGTGACATCCAGATTCTGCTGACAAGCTCACTCTGCTTACTGAAAGTATACCCATCACTGGAGAGCATTAATGATGCCAGGTTAGTGTAGTTCACTAACTCAGTGGTATTCAACCATTTTCATATCAAGGTCCATTATTTATTCAGCATTTGAGCCACGGACCACCATTTGATGAGATTCAGCCACTCAGATCCCAAACCGTGGAATATTTTGTTATCGTTGGATAAGATTGTGCGAACATGATGTATTGATGTAGTACACCATATAGGAGAGATAACAGGCAAAACGTTTACGCTACTATCATTTTAACCTATTGATCGTAACATGTACGATCAATAATTCCCAAAATGCCCAAATGTATGTTAATTTTGCAATATCACAAAAAAAGTGTGTGAATTTACTAGTAAATTCCCTGGCTGCTGATTCGAGATCCGTTTTGGCTTTTCAAAATCAGTCATTTTCCAGTTGTGGAAAATAGTTGTACCATCAAACACCTGGTAAAAGATCAGTTAGTATAGCCAGTAGCCACTGATAGTTTCCATATTATCTCTGTAGCAGTGTTCATTTTGACAGCAAGTTTTCATTTAGTCTTTTAGTTATACTCTAGTCATCTGAAAATGTTTAGTTTTAGTCGACTTTTTAGTCGACTAGGCCTAAATCTACAGTTGATTTTATTGACAAAAATGTATTTTGGCAGGCTGTGATGGCTTATTTTACACTTGGTTGCAAACTTGTGATTGTGTTTTGGAGCTTGTAGATCTGCTATTGTCAGAGCACAACCAAACATAAAATGACTTGTCTTTTAGTTCTACTGTATCTCTTCTCCACTAGGCCTAGTGTAGTTTTTATTTGTTGACAGAATTCTCAATAGGCCTATATTTAGTCTTAGTTTTAGTCATCATAACGTTTTGTATTTTCGTTTTCATTTGTTTTTCGTCAGTGATAAAGGTAGTCGATGAAAAATGTTTTGTCATAGTTTTAGTCAAAATTAACTCTGCTCTAGATGAGAAATATGCAATATAAATGTTGGCCTGCAGGGGTCATGATCACACTGAGCTGTCTGATAGGAGAGAACAGCATGCTGCATGCATCAGTTTGGGGTCGTTCCAGGTCTGTGTGCTCAATAATTATTACAATTTAGGCATTTAGCAGACACTCTTAACCAGCTAGGGCGACTTTACTTACAGAAAGAAAGGTAAACACACACCTCAAATGCAGCCTGGGATATCAGACGTCTATGACAGTTGTGGTCCTCAAACATTTTCATGTCAGGGACCCCCAAAATGATATGTATTTGACCAAATAATGACCTCTGAACATTCTTCCTATACCAGCTCCTATCAGGATAAAAGCATATCACAGAAACCTTACTGTATCTCCATATTTTAAACCTTTTGTAGATCTGCTCATTTTTATGCTTTTGAGTTTGAATCCTGAAAATAACATTTTTGGACATAATGAGTTTTCCAACCGACAGAGATTTGGCCGCAGAACCCCATCTGACCTCAGCCTTGGCGTCAGTTCAGCAATAGCTAAGGTATGGCAACATGACTGGTGTCTTGCACGCGCGCTAAGGCGCGCGTGCAAGACACCAGTCATGTTGCCATACCATAGCAACAGGCATGATGAATTTATTCCAAGAAGTACATTTTATTTTTTCCCCCTGTAGCCAAGGTATGGCAGCTGCCATACCCATTTGACGCCTCTGGACCTCTGAACATTCCTCCTAGCAGCTCCTAAAGTATATCTGGATAAAAGGATAGTACTATCGTTGCCATGATGCCTATTAACAGTTATCACACACATTCCCCTTATTAAGGACACGCTTATTGGAGAGAGTCTGACTTCAGGCACTTTGTCTTCTTTGCAATTCATTTGCCAGTGAAACTGGGTCAGAGAGTGGTGGTTGCACATTAAAAGCCTGAGCTCTGCTAATATCCTTCTCTTTTGGAAGAATCCTTCGCTGGGAGGGAACAGGCAAGAAGACGGGGGTGGTTCAGCATACGCCTTTGATACAATTGCGCTCACCCACAAAACATGGCCGCCCCGGGTCAAATCCGACTACCTCAGAACGGTCACCACCAGCTTTTTCTAAATGTAACCTCAGTAAAACTATGCCTAAACCTAACCTTATTCCTAAACGTAACCTCAGCAAAACTAATACAAGAATACCATAACCGCTGGGGGCGAGCAGGCCGCAAAAAAACTATTGAGGTGAGTGTGGCGGTCGGTTACCCGTGTTGAGGCAATTTATATGTCCTATCTACAAGCTCACAACGCGTTGCAGCAACGAGGCATGTTGTGAACAATGATTTGGTGTAGAGAGAGAGAAAAAAGAAAAGGTTGTAACTCAGGTATTTTCAGGTGAGGTAGATTGTATTTAAAGCTACTTAAAACAAATCCTCAATAAAACAGATTCCCCCCTGACCAGATATTGCAGTACACACTCATACAGTAGGTGTGAAATGATTCCGCTCTTCAAGCATGGAGTTGAAACATCCTCACCACCGCAGCCTGCTCTTCAGTATTTATTTAACTCATAGCTTTGGGTTAAAAAATTGATGAGGAACTTCAGAGCAGCTCATTAGCATGTACACTGGGTCAGAGCCAGGGAGGGAGATATTATTATGGCAGTGTCGTCGTCGTGTTTCCTGCTCTTGCACTATACTTCAATTCCTTCCTGCACTAGAGACAATGATTATTGTACATACATGCTCATCTCATCTGTCCATAATCATGAGTCTTTGTACAGTATAGACAGATGATTACCTGTCAGTTTCTCAACTGAACACAACTCTGGTAGTTTGGGCATTTTGTACTCATTGACCAAATAACCTGATTATGTGTTGCATAGTCTCGCGTGGCCAGACTGTTGCCTCCGCGATTTGGTCAAATGCTCCCGGCATACAGTCTGGCAAAGCGGAATAGAAATGATGAGTGCGAGATGAAGCGGAAGTGAAGCCTCCTCGTCACTTCCGTTTCTGTCTCACATCGCACACATTTATCATTATATAAATAAAAATCATATAAACATGTTTAGCTTGCTGCTTAGCAGAAATGACATTTTAAAATATATTTTCTTGAACGGTAATGCCCGTTTCCATTACTCGCCGTTCGGGAGCTGCTGTTCCAGACTCTATATAGCATTCAGAGATTGTGGAATAGTTGTCTGGCTAAGCGAGACTATGTGTTGCATACTGTGCATACACTCACACACGCACCTACCGATGTTTCCTGTTGAGATTGGCACATTTCACCCAGGCTTTTTTCATCTCACTCACAGCACTTTGTCTGCTGACCTCACTCAGCAACGAAATAAACAGAGAATGACCCCATGATGTGCCCTGCAATGTAGTTTCAAATGCACTACATTGCAGGCGCTTTTTGACAGTGAAAAAATAAGAAGACGTGTGACATGTGTGATCTGGGCAGCTTGCCTCAGGAAATGTGCCAATCTCAACAGGAAACAATGGTATGCACGCATGCACCTACACGCACGTGCAAATTGAAAAGCATTGCCTTGTCTTTCTGGGTCAACTTTGTAACGTACATCCCTGGTGCATAATATGAGGTGTTGAGGCGGATTCTAAGCGGATCTGATGGCGTCCCTCAGGGAGTGTAGAATAGTGCTGAATGTGGTCGCAAACACAAGCTCATCATCACACTGTGATTGTCTTGAAGACAGGGTGTCCCCTAACATTGTCAGATATTATGATTATATTCGGGGCAGCTGTGGCTCAGGAGGTAGGGCAGGTATTAGTCCAATCATCCATGGGTCAGCGGTTCAAATCCTGGCTCCTCCTGTCCACATGGGCAAGACACTGAACCCCACATTGCCTCCAGTGGTGTTAGCTTGCCAGTTGCCACCGTTGGTGTGTGAATGTGGGAAGTGAGGACGGTGGCGTTGACTGTTCTCCGCTTCACTTCCCAATGTATGAATGTATGGACATCGTAAAGAGCTTTGAGTTCGCAACCTGCATAGAAAAGCGCTATAAAAATGCCATCATTATTATACTTGGAGGTATTTCAAAAAAGTGTACAGAAAGTGTTAAAATTGTGTTTTTATGTAGCCACACCCACCTGTTCATTAGGATTCTTACTAGGACTAGTTGTTAAAGATCCCTAAATATTCAGCACAACAATTGAATGGGTTGGAGTACTCTTGAGTGGTGTGGAATTTGGCAAAGATCGCGGGGTGCCACCAATACGACACATCATCAGTTGTGTGCCCCGACTTCATTTAGTGTTTCGGCCGCTTATCACAAGACACTCTCTGTCGGGGTTGGCCCACCGCAGACTGATCTGGTCTGGGTGTGTGTCGGTTGGTGGCACCCAGTGGTCATTTACCAGCCCATGTTGCATCCCTACGTTTCAGCCACAGCCAGTGACTGCTCCGTTCTGCTGCAGTGGCAAGTTCTTTGATTGCCTTCCGTTGGGCCTGTCCTCTGATCCCTACTTCCTTCAGGAGCCTTGTAGTGGAACTGGCTACAAAGCCTCTACAGCCCACCTCCACAGGCCACACCTTCACGTTCCAGCCCCGCCCCTCTGCTTCAGCTGCTAGGTTGGCATATCGCAGCCTCTTCCGTTCGAAAGCTTCATCGATGGCCTCTTCCCATGGGACTGTAAGCTCAACGATGAAGACACGTCGGCAGGACTTGGACCAGAGGACGAGGTCTGGGCGCAGATTGGTCGCTGCAATTTCAGGTGGGAAGGTGAGCCTCTGGCTGAGGTCTACACGCATCTCCCAATCCCGGGCTGCGTTCAGTGGGCCTGAGTTTGGAGGTGATGGCTTGGTCCTCCGTTTCTCTCCTTCCCGGATGAAGGTTGTCTTCCTTGGGAAGGTAGCCTGGGCATTTAGAGGCATAGCGTTGGTGGTTACCCTCTTGCTCTCCAGTTCGGCAGCCAAGCACTTCAGCACCTGGTTGTGGCGCCAAGTGTATCTTCCTTGCGTAAGACTGGTCTTGCAACCCACCAAGATGTGTTTGAGGGTTGCAGGGGCTGCACACTGGAAACAGGCTGGGTCCTCTCCATACCAGAGATGTAGGTTGGTTGGAGAAGGCAGGACATCATATGTGGATCTAATGATGAAGCTCAGCCTATTAGACTCCATGCTCCACATCTCGCTCCACGTGATTTTCCTCCTCTCCACGCCTTCCCACTTCATCCAGCAGCCTTGCTGGGCTTGGGAGACTGCCTTGGCACACCTGGCTGCTTCCTCCTGGTGGCGCACCTCCTCTACCACCATGTGCCGCCGTTCAGTTTGAGTAGCCTTTTGCCATGTGGGCGTTGTTGCTTCCAACCCAAGGCCCCCTCTGCCATGTTGGACACGCCCCACTATATCCCGGTGTCTGAGGGCGGTTTTTGACACCGCTACTGCTGCAGATGGCTTCCATTTCCTTCCCGTTGCTAGGGTTGGAGCAGCACCTCTGACGAAAGGATCCCGAGATTCTGTGAGAGTCATTTCCAGCCTTGTTTTGGCACATTTGTACTCCTCCACAAGGCTTGAGATTGGCAGGGAGAGGGCTCCATTGCCATACAGGCCTATGCTGGTGAGGCACCTCGGCAGTCCAAGCCACTTCCTCACCTGGGCATTCACCAGTCTCTCCAGCCGATTGACATGGGATAGGGTGACCTCATAGATGGAAAGTGGCCACATGAGACGGGGGAGCAGCCCAAACTGAAAGCACCACAGCTTCAGCTTCCCAGGGAGAGCAGTGCTGTTGATCTGCTTAAGGCCACTGATTGTGTCCTGCCGGATTTGTTCCACCTGCTCTGAGTCTTTGAGCTCTGCGCTGTACCAGCGGCCAAGGCTTTTGATAGGCTTCTCCAGAACTGTTGGTATTGGCTCATTGTTAACGTGGAACCTCTCATTGACGAGCTGGCCTTTGACAATGGAGATACTGCGGGATTTGCTGGGTTTAATCGCCATTCGTGCCCATTTGATGTTTCCCTGGAGTTTATCCAGCAGGCGTTTGGTGCATGCGTTTGTTGTTGTTATGGTCGTCATGTCGTCCATATACGCTCTGATTGGAGGAAGACGCAGCCCGCTCTTCAATCGCTCCCCTCCAACCACCCAGCGGGATGCTCGGATAATGAGCTCCATTGCCATGGTAAACGCCAGTGGAGAGATGGTGCAGCCTGCCATTATGCCTATCTCGAGGTGTTGCCAGGCAGTTGTGCTGGCCTGTGTTGTAACACAGAACTGGAGGTCCTGAAAGTAGGCTTTGACCAGTCCTGTGATGCCCTCTGGGACTTGGAAGAAGTTGAACGCTGTCCACAAGATCTCATGAGGCACTGACCCGAAGGCATTGGCAAGGTCTAAGAAAACCACATGCAGGTCTTTCTTCTCCTTCTTGGCTGTCTGTACCTGGTGCCAAATGACATTTGTGTGTTCCAGGCATCCTGAGAAACCACCTATCCCTGCCTTCTGGACTGAGGTGTCGACAAAGTTGTTCTTCAGCAAGAATGCTGAGAGCCGCTGGGCCACAACACTGAAGAATATCTTTCCTTCCACATTCAGAAGGCTGATCTGGCGGAACTGGTCGATGGTTGAGGAATTCTTCTCTTTGGGAATCAGGATCCCTCCTGCCCGCCGCCATGCCTTTGGTATCATTCCTTTTTCCCATGCCACTTTCATTAGCTTCCAGAGGTACTTCAAGACGCCTGGCGTGTTCTTATAAAGCCTGTATGGAACGCCGTTGGGCCCAGGGGCTGAAGCTGTTCTTGCCTGCTTTACTGTGCTCTCAACTTCGCTCCATGTAGGGGGCCTTGTTTCCATCTGGTGCTCAGGTGGTTGGATTGGTGGCATATCGTCCGGAATGCTGGCTGGCACATGCCTCTTATTATCAGAGTAGGTCTTTCTCAGGTGCTCCTCTAGTTCCCTTATGGGTACTTTGAGGGTCCCGGTTTTCTCCTTGACAAAGAGGTCTTTGACGAACTTGTAGGGATCTCTGTAGAAGGCAGTCCTCGTCCGCTCTTTCTTCTTGTGTTGCTTTCTCAAGCATTCTGCTCTTCGAAGTGTTGCTAGACGCTGCTTGATGTCGCCCTGTAGTGCCTCAAGTCCTTTCCTTTCCACTTCCGTGGCCTTCTTCCATTGTTTTCTCAGGCCCCTTCTTTCTTTCACAAGTCTCTCAATCTCTTGTTGTCTCCTGGACATGAGATGGGCTGATGGTTCCTTCTGTGTTCGAAGGTTCTCACTTTTAACTCCAAATCTCTCTGCTCCATAGCTGTAAATGATCTCTCCGATCTTGTCCAGCTTTCTTTCCACACACCCCTTCAGACCTTCTAGAAGATAGACGAGGTCTGTGTCGGTGGTTTCCCACTCCTTTTTCTGACAGGATTTAGGCCACAAGATTTGGGGCTTTCGCCCTTTCATCTTCCGCTCTGCTGCTGTCTGTGGCTGGCTGGGCTCTGGCCTCATGTCCGTTGGTGGATCTGTGCTTGGTTGAGCTTCGTCTGGGGTTCTGATACCCTGTGGACTGTGGTGAATATCCTGCCGCTGGGCTTCACTCGACTGATTTGCCCTACCTCTGAGGAAGTAGTGGTCAATGCGAGGCCCCTCGCTAGGCTTTCTCAAGCACTTTTTCCTCCCCTGGTGGATCTTGAGACCGGTCTCTGATGTTACTCTTTTCCAGCCACAGATGCAGCTCTGTAGCTTGTGTCCTGCCGGTGTTGTTACTCCGTCAACTACTGTGCTGATCATTTGATTCGTTGTCGTTTCCATTCCATGGTCTGTTACCGTGTGGTCCGCCGATGAGGCATCTTCCGCCCCCGCTCTCGCAGCCTCAAGGGGTGTTTTTCCTTTTAAACTTTTCGTAGCCATAGTTGGGTGGAACCACGTCACTGTGTAGTGAGAGGCTCCTGCCAACACGGGTAGCTAACCCATGCCAGCCCCGTTGGGGTCTGTTCCCTCCTGTCAGCTGTCTCTTCAAGCTGTCACCAGGACTTTCCCAGGTTGTCAGCTGCCCTTTCGCAGCGGTCACTGGTTTTGACACCAGACATCAGGATTCTTACTAGGACTAGTTGTTAAAGATCCCTAAATATTCAGCACAACAATTGAATGGGTTGGAGTACTCTTGAGTGGTGTGGAATTTGGCAAAGATCGCGGGGTGCCACCAATACGACACATTAAGTATACCTGGTTTTCATGTGGGTGGTGAGCTGGTGACCCACCTACACTGTTGTTATATGGTAAAAAGGGGAGGGGATGATTTTATTATGTCATTAAAGCAGTGTATTTCAATTGGGCCTTTTGACTTGGGGCTTTCAACTTTCAGGAAGAAACCAAAAATACACAGATAAGACATTTTTGCATATTATACCCACACCTGGGGGCCTATTAGAGCAATGTTAACTCCATAGTACACATACAAAACAGGAAAAAAGGACTATGGCACCACACCACCACCTCTTTAAGACAGTGGTTCACAAACTTTTTTAAAGATGATTTATAAGGACCTCAAAATGTCCTTATACTGTATGGTCTTCATATAAGCTCTTCAAACGCACAGAGAAGGACATTGTTGTACAGTAACCGCTCTTCACACAGCAGCTCCACCTTGCACTACCTGCAGATTGGGGCCATTTCTCACCGGGCCGTTTACCATGTCAGCACATTTACGCGGGCCGGTGGCACGGCAGAAGGGCTTTGCTGCACGCGTGCACGGGCCCAGTGAAGCATCACACTGCTGACAGAGCGGGGGAAATATGTAATGGTAATATAGATAAAGTGGCCATGACCGAAAATGAATGTCCTTGCCTTACCGGTGGTCCCCGTATGCAGGGGTGTCGCACCAAATTCTGGGCCCTGGGGGTACAAGGATTCACTGCGGAACCCCCATGAATGTTCTTCATAGGGGGAGGGGGTCTAACCCATTTAGACTGGGAACGCATTATTATGCATTGTTTTGTGCTTTAACTATTGAAAAATAGCAGATATACAAGCCCGCAGCGCTGAGTGCTGCGCTGCGAGCTTGTAGATCTGCTATTTTTGAAAAATCGTGAAAAAAAGTCTTTGAATATTTCAAATCCTTTTTTTTTAAACTATGTTTCTATGTCAGTGATGCTCAAACTTTTTAATGTGAGGGACCCCCAAAATGATATGTATTTGGCCACGGACCCCAAACTCAAAATATTTAGTTCCAGGGACCCCCTAGAAGTCAAATTTCAGTTACAAATGTTTGCTTAAAAAATACATATATTCAAAGATTTGCTCACATTTTCATGATTTTTAAGAAATAGCAGATCTACAAGCTCGCAGCGCGGCACTCGGTGCCGCGCTGTGAGCTTGTATATCTGCTATCTTTCAATAGCTAAAGTATAAAATAATTAAGGTCCCTCCACCCTGGGCCCTCGTAACTCAGCCCCACTTCCTCCCTCCTTGTGACGCCCCTGCCTGTATGTACATTATGCATGCTGCCGGGGATAGGTTTGTTGTTGTTGGTCTTGGTGTAATAATCTCAAGCGGTACTTGGCTCTGACAGGCTTCACATTAAACGGCTACAGTATAACTTGTGACGAGGTGTACCATCTCTTGTAATAAAAGCAAAAGGGTCTCCTGGTGAAAGATGGTGGAAACGGCGGGGCCGGGGGACTCAGGAGGAGGTAGAGCGGCCGCTTGGGAACCGGAGGGTTCCCAGAGTTAGTGCATGTCGAAGTGTCCTTGAGCACGACACTGCACCCCTAATTGCTCCCCATGAGAAGGTTGGTGCCTTGCATGGTTTCCTCTGCCATCGGCAGGGAGAGAGGGCGAGATCATTTAGCGACCTAGGCCGGTCGGTTGATTTAGCGACCCGGTCGCTCGATTTAGCAACCCGGTCGCTGAAAACTACCGACCACGTCGCGTCCCGGTTGTAGGTCGCTAAATGATCTCGCTCTTACTGTCGGCAGGGCTGCTCCTGCATGGCCATTTGGGTGCCCTAAGCATAATATCTTTGTGGTGCAGAAAATATCAGTACTATCAGTTATAGGCAATATATATCGTATTGCCTATAACGGTCTGTGCTATAAATGGTAAATGGTGCATTTATATAGCGCCTTTATCCAAGGTACTTTACAGAGATTGTGCATTACATTCGCCCATTCACACACACATTCATACTGTACACAGATGGCGGAGGAAACCATGCAAGACACCAACCTGCTCACGGGGAGCAGCTAGGGGTTCAGAGTCTTGTTCAAGGACTCTTCGACAATAACTCTGGGGGAGCCCAGGATCGAACTGGGAACCCTTCAGGAACCCTCTGTGTTCTAAGACGGCAACTCCACCTCTGAGCCACTGCCGCCCAGCCTATTTGAGTTCAGCCTTGTAGTTCTGTTAGCCTTAGTTCTGTTATTTTTTTTTTTAATGTAGTCATTTAGCTATTACTGTATGATGCACAGCGCGTGTGCCTAGCGGCGGTGGAAATGTATTGTAAGTGTAAAAGCCTAGATCTGCACAAAGAAGTGTGTTTCTAAATCCATTGGGAGCTACTCTGTAACTGCATTAGCAAGAGGACAGGGCAAACCTTTTAGAGGTCGGGCAGTGACTGTAAAATGTTCAATTTATCTTCGAGCGCGATGAGCTTACTTTGCTATTTCTTTTTTATTTAATTAATTGGATTTTAGAGGTCATTTAGCGTTCACATACTTGAATCATATTTCCCCCATGAGAGGCCACACACTGCACTTTGCGGTGCAAAAAGTATTTTTAACAAAAAAAGTATTGTTGCGGTTGCACAAATTCAACGCAAAATGAGCTATAAGCTATATGGACAGAGAGACTGAGGCAGACTATGATTATTATGACGATTATGTCGCGAGTCATGATGACACCGGCGACCCATAACACGTGTGAGACCTTTTCTTTGTCTGAAAGTGGTGCCTTACAGCTTGATACGGTATGTTCTGTCACCCATCCACCGTTTGATTCAACCTGTTCTACTGTTCTTCGCCCTCCTGCATGGCCCCCAAACTGTGGAATAAACTCCCTGTTGCACTTCGAAATGCAGCCTCACTCCCTAGCTTCCGCCATGGTCTGAAGACTCACCTCTTCAGACTCCACCTTAGTCCATAGCACTTGCCGTATAGCACTTGCCTACCCTCAATGACCATACATTTAATATGAATAGCATTTTTTGATATATTTTATTTTTTATTACGTTTTACTGAATAGGTGTTTGAATGTTTTTCTTAGATTAGCCTACTATTTATTTCCATTTAATGTATTGATGTTGGTGTACTGATATACCTTGCTTATTGTAAATCGCTCTGGATTAAGAGCGTCTGCTAAATGCCTAAATTGAAAAGTGTAAATTAAATTGTCTTTGAGAAGCACTGATGTACAATCAGTGCTTCTCAAACATGTTCATCACAAAGGTCTCCCCGTGATATTTTCCCCTACCTTTCCATGTAATCATTTCCATGAGATTCACGTCCGGACTGCAAGGAAGGGAAATAAGCTGCATGGCCTTGTTAAAGTCATACAGACTGGGAGGTGACTTGTGGCACACAGTGGGTGTTAACCGTTAACTACATTTTAACTACCTCTATTGTTTTCTTAACCACATGAACCCTTGCATCCATATTCTGGGTAGAACATTGTGTCAAGAGAAGACAATCGACTGTATAAGATGACAATGTTGGGTCTGTCTTCTTGCAGACCAGTGGTTCCCACTGGTCTGCAAGAGCAGTTTTTAGCTCAACACCCAAAAGTGAAATTAAACGTTTTGCCCAGGACCCAAACTATAGTGAAAATAGCAGATCTGCAAGCCCACAACGCGGTATATAATGTCTATTTTCACACATTTACTGCCATTGACAAATATATTTTGTCTTCAGAGGATGACAAAATAATACTGAAAGTGAAAACCATCAAAACCTGACGGCTTTGAATCTATGTCCAAAACTGTTACTTTTTCAGGATAGATTTTTTTTTAAATAGCAAAAGTAGCAGATCTACTGCGTTTTCGAGCTTTTGGATGGATCTTCTACTTTTGATGCTTTTGTGTGACGCTGTAGTGTGATCAAGTAGGACGTTATAATTTAGGAAAAAAACACAAACAGTAAAAAAAATGGAGCTAAGAGGTTTCTACACGACAGCAACGACGCACTCAATGTTCCCTCGCTGTTCAGTGAGGTCAGCACACACACACACACACACACACACACACACACACACACGCACGCACGCACGCACGCACGCACACACACACACACACACACACACACACACACAGGGAGGACAAACGCCAGTGAGATGGTTGTGTTTCTATGTGTGTGTGCAATGTGTGTGCTGTGCATGTGACGATGTGTGCGTGAGTGTGTGTAAGTATGTGTGCATGTGCTGACCCTGCCCAGCCCTCAAACCCATGATCCCAGCCCAGCTCTCTCTCTCTCTCTCTCTCTCTCTCTCTCTCTCTCTCTCTCTCTCTCTCTCTCTCTCTACTGCTTTTGGGAGATTGTCAAACTTCCTTTCTAGGAGGGGAGGCTGCTTGGCCCCGTGGGCCAGATGTTTCCTGACTCCCACCATGCCCCCCCCACCCACCCCACACACACACACTCCCCTCCCTGACGGTGAAAGGCACCAGAGGGGAGAGAGAGAGACTCAGGCTCCTCTCACTCTCTCTCTCTTAGTCTCAGTTTAAACACACACACAGTCACACAGGGACACCTGGAGTCAGAGCACCAGAGTCGCCTCCTCCGCCACGCGCTGAGGTCCACCGTCAGCCTCCAGGAATTACTTTGACTGCAGTGGCCGTAACTCACCTTCACACACACACACACACGCGCACACACACACACACACACACACACACACACACACACACACACACACACACACACACACACACACACACTTAGACTTAAACACACACACACCTCTGTCTAATATACACAGTCCCTTGGTTATACACGTCCGGTAAGAGCGCTGCGACAGGGACAGGGACCTTTGCTGCCCGGAGAGAGGAGAGGAGAGGAGAGGAGAGGAGAGGAGAGGAGAGGGATGTCGTGGGACTGCGGCCTGCGCTACATGTTCTCGGTGCCCCCCGCGCTGCAGCAGCCCGGCGGCGGCGGGGACAAGGAGGACCTGTCCTCCCGGCTGGAGATGGTCCAGAGACTGGCCAAGGACGGCTGCCGCTTCCTGCAGAGCCACAGCAGCAGCAGCAACAAGGCCCCGGACAGGACGGGAGAGGTGAGAGCACTCACTCACACACACACACACACACAGGGTCGTGCGGAGAATGTTGGAGAGGCAGGGGCGGAAATGTCTAAAAGGGCCTTTTGGTGAAAATATCGAAAATAGCAGACCTCCAAGCTCACAACGCGTCGCGCTGTGACGCGTTGTGAGCTTGGAGGTCGGCTATTTTTCGGTGAGTTTCTGGAGAGTTTGGACAAGGCAAACGTGTCCAAACATTCAAAATTATCTTGAATGCTGCCTTCAGGTGTGGCATGGAAAGGGGGGCATTTGCATTTCTTTCACCATAGTGAAAACTGCATTCATGGTCTGGAGAAGGCACTTTTTGCAGACGGATAAAAGGGCAGGGGCTCAAGCCCCCATGGAAGTCTATGTGTGCACGTGCCTGCACGCACATGGTTAGAATGGTAAATGGTAAATGGTGCATTTTATATTTACATACCAGGCTTATCCCACACGGGGAATTTGATTTTCATCTTAACCCAGCTGAGTGTTGCCCACAGAGGAGTGCGGAAGGGGGAGCAGTTAGGGGTTAGGTGTCTTGCTCAAGGACACTTCGACGCATTGCTGACTGAGCTGGAATCGTACCTGGGACCTCCGGGATATACAGATCCCTAAAGAAAATATATATATTGTGTAAAAAAAAAAAAAAACATTGCAGATGCCATAACACCCCAAATCATAACTGACTTCAGAAACATCCCACTGGACTTCAAGCTACTCTGATTTCAGAAGGTTGACATTTCTCTATTATAATAACTTGTTTTGAGTGGTCTTGTGTAATATTCTAATATTTTCAAATATGGACTTTTGATATTCATGAGCTGTATGCCATAAACATTCAAAATTGCAACACAAAAAGGGTTGGAATAATTCACGGAATGTGCAATGTATCTAGAATATATGAAAGTTTCAAGAAATATATGAAAGTTTCAAGAAATATACCGTATGAAAGGTTAAAGAAAATGTACTTTTACACAATATTCTAATTTCTTTAGATGGATCTGTATACACACATATGTATAGTGTATAGTGTTTGTATTTGTTGATGACACGTATTTGTGCTATGTTGATGAATTGAATATGCTTACTGGAGGACCACAATGGACACACGTCTCCAGGACTTGTTTGTGTTATCCTTTTAGTCTTACAATAGCACATGCTGTTTTACATTTCTGTATTCGAATTTCGAAAGTATTCATTCAATCAACCAAAACAAAACAAACACATACACACACACACACACACACACACACACACACACACACACACACACACACACACACACACACACACGCACACACACACACACACACACACACACACACACACACACACTCATCGCAGCACTGCATCATTGCCGTGATCCTGTGGGGTTTTAAGCATTGAAACTAGCCAATCTGCAAGATCACAATGTTGTGGGCTTGTGAATCTGCTATTTTCACCAAGTGTTTGCCCCAGGATGGGGACACTTCCAACACATCAGGTTAGCATTTCACCAGGTTAGCATTCACTAGTGTTAGTTTTTACTGAGGTTAGGGTAGGGTTAAGGTCGGAATGAATATGTCGGAGTGCAGACATGTAACCAGGGTCCATGTGATGATCATCAATGCATGAGACTCCAAGTTGCACACGTGGTACTGCTGCTGCACATACTAAACACACTCTAAACACACGCTACCAGCTTAAAGGCGCTGAAGTGATGTTGGATAAATGAAGTGTTAATAGCTCTATGTTTCCATAGTAATCACTGCTATAGAGCGTTTGTTCATTAAACAGGGATCTCCCCATCTGTCCAGATTTAGACAATACGTGTATATTTTCAGGTCGGGATGCAAATTTCATCCAATCATCATGGATCAGGGAGTCCTCATAACGGATAGAAGTGAAACTGGAAGTGATGAAATGAAAGAACGAGCGGATAAAACTGAGACACTACTAGTAAGACGCCGTAAGGGCGAGAAGCGAAGTCACACTGAAACAACAGAGAGACTGTCACAATAGGTTCATATACGGTATGGGCATCCCAGATATGGGCTTAATATTGATGACATCAGGGACCTCCATATATGGGCATAAATGGAATTAATTTGCAAGTGTGACTCGCGTCGTGACAACCACACTGGTTATCATGAGACTGACACAATATATCCATATATGGGCATTCCCATATGGGCTTAATATTGATGACATTAGGGATCTCCAAATATGGGCATATAGGGGACAAGAACAGAACTAATTTGCAAGTGTGGTTGCCGTGACGTGAGTCACACTTGCAAATTTGGCCATTTATGGCTGCATGACATGAGGTGTGACTGACTGACTGACACACACAAGCTGCAGGTTTTCATAGTAAATGTGATCTAATAACATTGAAGCTGAAATCGTGTGTCCCCTGAAAATGTATTTTCTGTTTTGTATTTTCTGAGCTGTAGAGAGTAGAGACCCATATTACCTACTGGTCCAAGCACATACCACATAGGCATTGCCACATAGGCATTGATGCCTGGCGGCATCGCCGGTTCGATTCCCAATCCGGACGACCTTTGCCGCATGTCACTCCCCGTCTCTCCCTCCATTTCCTGTCAGTCTACTGTCTTATCTAATAAAGGCATCAAAGCCCCAAAAACGAATCTTTAAAAAAGAAATAAAGTATAAAATAATTCCAGATTAATGTTAAACGGCGGCAACAAGCAAAGTATCGACTCTTGCTATTTTTAACCAGCCTTATAGACAGAATAACACAGACACTCAACCTTAATTTGAAGCCAAGTGTTCGTTTGACCTCCTTATCGGCTAGTCCTCTAATTATGTGTCTCATTAGGTTTATCCAGCTGAATTAGCATATCGTCTCTGTCGGGTGGAAACCTTGTATGTCCAAAACCGTTTTCTCTTTTCAGGATTCAAATTCAAAAACAGCAAAAGTATAGCAGATATACAAGATCGAAGCGTTGCGTTTCGAGCTTGTGGGTCTGCTACTTTCGATGCTTTTGTGTGTCAATGTATGATCAACTAGGGAGTTGATTTACGAAGTATGGAAGTATGGAAGTAAGAGGTTTCTGCCCGACAGCAATGATATATTCCATTACACTACAGTAACATTGCATGTTTTTGCCCTGGGCAGTGCAGGGCTGCTATAGCGATGAGAACAATTCAGTTTAACAACTCTCTCTCTCTCTCTCTCTCTCTCTCTCTCTCTCTCTCTCTCTCTCTCTCTCTCTCTCTCTCTCTCCCGAACATTCTTTAGCTGTATATTACAGCAGGGTTGGATTTAAGGCGTCTTACTAGGTAAGCTCATCTCAAATACAACAATTCAATATCAGCAGTGGAAAAACTAGATGTTACTAGAAGGATGACCTCACCCATTTACAACCTTCATCAACAATCTTCATCATGTACTTGGTCCTCACTAAATGCTCATTATAATATGGGACCATTTTCTGTCTATACATGGTCTGTGTCTCAGAGGAGGGCTGGGGACAGTTCAGACACCATGCTTACCAGTGACATCATCGATGGGGAATCCAAGCTACTGTATTAGAAACTGCAGGTTTTCTCTTCCTAAAGTTAGGATGCTATGATGGAAAACATTGTTCTCACGATAATAATAAATAAAAATAAACACAAATTCAAATGACGGTGTCACTTTTTCCGAAGTGTCCACAGCCCTGTGAGACACAGGCAGAGTAGAAACATATCGTCACTGTTGGGCAGAAACCTCGTATCTCCAAGTTACAAATTTGTACGTTTCTTTTCGTAAAGTACAGCCCTGCTTCATCATACAAGACTGTCGCACAGCGCTAGTGAAAATAGCAGATCTACAAGCACACAACGCCTCACGGTGCGAGGCATTCACTAGTTTAGATCATTTTTAAAATGATAAATACAAAACGAACGGTTTAGGACATACAAGGTTGCACCCGACAACGACGATAAAGCATAGGAAAATGTTGAATATCAGCTGCCTGCCAATCAATCCGTTAAGAGACCAACAGTCCTGATTGGCTCACGGTGACCTCATCTGCGGGCTCAGTGTTTCCTCTTCCTAGCAAGCAGCTGTATCAGTGCTCAACCTGATGGCTTCAACAATAGCAGGAAGGGTTGACGTAAGACAGTCTGAACAGACCTGCGGTACATGACGTATGCAGGCCTGGCCTTAACCACTGTTGCCACCTCGGCTTATTATAAGCGACTTTGGTAAGTCGCTTGTAAATATTAGTAGTTGTGGGTTGTGGAACCCACAAGATTTGTTAACGTGTGTGGGTGTGTGCGTGTGTGTGTGTGTGTGTGTGTGTGTGTGTGCGTGTGTGTGTGCGTGTGTGTGTGTGTGTGTGCGTGTGCGTGCGTGCGTGTGCGCGCATCTGGCCTTACTGGCCTATTACAGTAACTTTGCGTCACCCGTGTGATCTGGTTTAGAAAGAAGGGGAAAAAAATTGTGGTTCCGGGCATGGTGGTTGGTTCCGGTTGGTGTCGTATTGTTTGTGTTCCCCACAAAATGCGAATCAATTATTTTATTCTCGCTAGTCATGCTACGAGAATAGAATATGGACATACCTATTATCATACCAAAATAAACAAAACGATTATACCAAACTAAACGCATTTGGCATTTTAAACCAGGGGAATCATTTTGGAGGTGCATGGCACCAGAGGTTCCGGTCGTGTGTTCCAGGCCGCCTGATGAAGTTATTTCCGCCTCAGACCGGATCAGAAACACGAAATGGTATTGATCCCAGGGCTTGAGGCTACTATTACATGGTTTTCCAAAGTGGGTGCTGCCCCACCCTAGGGTGCTGTGATGCCAGTCCAGGGGCAGAATAATCTGATAATATTTGGAATTCATCAATATCACTTAATCGATATCACTTCTCTATGCTTAGTAAACAGACCTGATTTGCACTGCACTTGAGTTCTTTTTCCATCTACAGCCAACTCTGTTCACCAAAAAGATCTACAAGCTCACAACCGGTCACGTTGTAATGCACATATTTACGTTGCGCAATATGATGTAAGATTCTAAAAATTAACAGTGTAATTCAGGGGTGCCGTGGATGAGAACGTTATTTACAGGGGTGATCCGAGTCACAAAAGTGTGAAAACCCCTGTACTATACAGTAGGTCTATATAGTCGCTTATTTTGGGCTTGCCTTCATAGACCTGCTTGCTTGTTTCTCTCGCAAAATCTGGCAACGTTGCCCTGAACAAGACTGACATGCCAAGACATTGTCCAGGGTGTGAGGGTGGGCTCCACATAGGATAAGGCCAGGGGTCCTTATCCATGTCCTCATCCACCACAATGACCTTCACTGTGTATCGTGGGTCCATGCCAGATCAGGGCTACGATCAACCTTTTCCTTCAGCAAAACACAATTATGCTGTACTGTAGTATTATTGTTTTAATGGTTAACGTGGTCTGTCCACCACATAAACAGAAAGTAACCACATTTATTCGTGTGCTGTTACTTACTTCTCAGCATTTACAGTTAGTTATGTTGCATTAATACTTAATCAAAAAACTTTATTTTTTCTTCAAAAAATAGCAGATCTGGCAGCCTAATGCATATTGAGCTATTTTAAGCATATTTGTAGGATCATTTACATTGTGGTATTGCTACTTTTATAAATCCAAAATATGAATAATTCTCCCACTTCTGCCCTTAAGGTGTCTCCCATCATTATGGTGTGTATTCTGAGAATAATACGTGCGCATTGTACCTCCTCGTGTAATCATATAGTAATGTTTAGATACTTCTTAGCATGATATTGTCCGGAAATGTCCAGATAATCTGGAGATTATATTTGTGGATCGTTCCCAGATTAGAGAAACGATTTGGAATAATCCAATGATGCTTCAATAATGCATGATACTCATAGTAATACATAAGCTCACACATTAGAATAAATCCATGTTGGCTCAGGCAGGTTGGTCAGCATCAGGAAAGGGGGTCACGCCTGCAGTATGTTGTGGTTGGAGTTAGGTTTAGTTTAAGTTGTGAGCTTAATGTAGATCAGCTATTTTCAACATTCTGATGCCACAAATGTTGTACTTTTGCTCAAGTATATATATATTTTTTTTATTCAGTTATTTTTACTTGTTGCGACCATAGGTCGCATTTACTATGAAAACCTGCAGCTCATGTGGGTCAGTCAGTCACACCTCATGTCACGCTCCATAAATGGCCAAAACAGAGTGTGATGCGAGTCACACTTGCAAATGAATTCCGTCCTTGTCCTTTTATGCTCATATAGTTCCCTGATGTCATCAATGTTAAGCCCATCTGGGAATGCCCATATATGGACATATTGTGTCAGACTTTTTAAGTAAAAAGGTGGAAGCTTGTCGGGTGGAAACCTCATATATCCAAAACTGTTACTTTTCACGGTTCAAATTGAAGAATAGCAAAAGTAGCAGATCTACAAGCTTGACGCATTTACTAGCTTGTAGATCTGCTATTTTGATGCTTTTGTGTGATGCTGTTGTAGTTATGATCAGCTATAGGTGCGTTAATTCATAATGCAATATAGGAATACTCCGTTACGTAAAAGTCTGGAATTCAAAATGTACTTGGTAAAAGTATGAACGTGTTGGCATCAAGATGTATTTAAAGTACCAAAAGACGCAACGCGTTTTGAGCTTGTAGATCGGCTCTTTTCAAATAGCCTAGGTATAAAATAAGACTAAAGTGGTTTATGTATGTTTTATAATATAGAAGAAGTAGAAGTAAAAGTATTGGACATTGGAAATACTCAATAAAGTACTAGTCTCTCAAGAACAGCCTCAGAGAACGCTACGCTACTGAGTCTGTCACACACCAAACTCACGGAAGGGATTTTGGGCGGTACCCAAGTCTGGTGACAGGCAGCGCTTTTGACCAATCAAACATAGTGGGCGGTATCTAATGTGTGCGTTGACTATGCATTCCCCCTCACGGGTGGAAACAAACCATCTTTCAACTGTACATATTCTTTGTGCAGCTAAATAAATCCCTCTGTAGTCTATATAGACAAGCGAATTGCTCCATTTAAATATTCATTGACCCACCCGGTTTTCCACACAATGTATGGGTTTCACATTGCCACTATTTGCACAATCAAAGAATGCTTTTGGAAATCGTTGTGCATAACAATAGAATTAAATGGAAGGAAGAATGGCCTACATTACAATAACGAACTACATTTGTTAGTCTACACAGTAAAGTGCAGCAATATGCCTATATGAATTTAGATTTTAGTGTATTATTATTAGTATAGAGTAAATGTAAACGTTGCAACTTCTAGTCTAAAAGACTCATGTATTAAATTATTATATTATAAAACATACATTAATCAACTAGCCCTATTTTATTCCTAGACAGGCTATTTAAAAATAGCTGATCTACAAGCTCACAACAACGTCGCATTGTGGTTACATTCTGCACAATGGGTACTTTGAGTACTACTTTCTGCTTTTGCAATACTTTTATACTTTTACTCAAGGGCTACATTTTGAATACAAGACTTGTGCATGATACTTAAGTAAAGAATGCGAGTACTTTTCCCACTACATTGCCTAAGCACGCCAGTATTAGTAAAAGCACACATCACAGATAGATTTATAGAGTAATATAAGGCAACTGTAAATGTTTAAAAAGACGACCTGAAAAGTGAAAACCTGACGGCCGTATGCTAACACGCTAGCTTACTGCAGTTAGCCAGCCGGGAGAAAGCCTGGTAGGCGAGGTTAAAGCAGTTATACATTATCATAACATCCCATATTGATTTAAAACATCAATCCACTGTATTGCAACACACCATGACATCCGAGGCTATATAAACGTTTGCTTATTGTGGGTAAATTTGTTGTGTCTTGGTCACTGGTCTGCAGCAGATCCATCATTCATATAAATAAGTGAACCATTTCAATCTAAATGGGTTTCATATTGAAAGTGGCATTCTTTGATTTCACAAGCCATTGTTGACAGTTTGACACATTCCAACACAGCTTATTTAAATGCAGATTGCTTGTATGCTAATAGTCACAACTTCTCATTAGCTTTTCAGTCCATCATCATTCATGTAAGCTTTATAATTAGCTTCATACTAACATTTAACATTAAATATTAACAGTACCATAGGCATACACATTAAGCAACATTATCTGTGCATAGAACGATACATTTGTTAATCAAACCAAATGTTTATTATACAGATAATCATACACATTGTAAACGTAGTATACAGTAGGCCTACATAAATGCAACATAACTTTAGGGTTTATTCTATAAACAATACGGCTAACCATCATCAAATAAAAGGGAAAAAATAGTCTGTTATTGAGAGATTATTCTATAAATAAAAACGAACTGTTTCATAGCATAACATCATCTTTTGTGAGACAGGACAAGATATTGAAATAGCGTACAATCTACACTTATTTAAACACCTTGGTTACATTCTGCACAATGGGTACTTTGAGTACTACTTTCTGCTTTTGGTACATTTTGATACCAATGCTTTTATACTTTTTTACTCAAGGGCTACATTTTGAATACAAGACTTGTGCCCGTATTGCATGATACTTAAGTAAAGAATGCGAGTACTTTCCCCACTACATTGCCTAAGCACGCCAGTATTAGTAAAAGCACACATCACAGATAGATTTATAGAGTAATATAAGGCAACTGTAAATGTTTAAAAAGACGAGCTGAAAACATGACGGCCGTATGCTAACACGCTAGCTTACTGCAGTTAGCCAGCCGGGAGAAAGCCTGGTAGGCGAGGTTAAAGCAGTTATACATTATCATAACATCCCATATTGATTTAAAACATCAATCCACTGTATTGCAACACACCATGACATCCGAGGCTATATAAACGTTTGCTTATTGTGGGTAAATTCGTTGTGTCTTGGTCACTGGTCTGCAGCAGATCATCCAGCTTCATTCAGCGCAGCATATGGGGTAAAAACGATGGGGTCCTTGTTCCTTCTCTCTGGGAAAGCAGGATAACAGGATCCAGGCGGCCAAACATCTCGCCGTCGTCGCCGATCTATCAAGTACTTAAAACAAATGGGCTGAAGAGGTTTTAATTGTTCAATATTGTGTAACTGAGAAACACTTGTAAGCACGCTAGAAAACAGTTCCTCGTCCACAGTAGCATCTATGTTGCGTCGTCGTTGTTGTGGTTGTCTGTTGTGTAACTTGTGTTCCGTGTGTAGAGTCGCAGTTCCGCTATAGTAGTTTCGGGAGGGAACCAAACCAAGGGGCGGACCAGGCTTCAAAGCGGAACTAGTTTTAAAATTCGTTCTCAACCGGGGAATTCCATGTATCCCCGCCCCTTTCTATGTTGGTCCCAGAGTCAAAGGAAGAGAGGCCGACCGATAGGTGTCGCCCTTTCTTCTTTGACGATGGGTTCCCAGATTGATAAAGTACAAACAACTCAAAAGTGCACTTTAGTACAGTACTTAATTAAATGCACTTAGTTACTTTACACCACTGTTATAGAGCAGTTTCAGCTGGAAGTGAGGAAGCCATGGGACATCAGTTACAAAAATCCCTGCTATAATCTCTAATAATATTTACATTCCCCATGCACACCATGCTGCTGTGTGCACCATGCATGACAACACAGACACTTCCTCCTCTAGTTTGCTCCGCTAGAATATCATTTCCTCATGCATGGTTTGCTTTTTATTGACATTATGGTAATGTACTGTATTATTGGCACTATATGCTAATAATAGCAATCACTGCATTCAGATGGAATAAACAACATGGCTGTGAGCTGTGCTTTCTCACATTTCTGCTACGCTTTGATTGATTGATTGATTGATTGAATACTTTATTAGTCAGAAATGTATTAAACAGCGATGGGGGTACGGTAAGACATTTAAAGCTAAAAGGAACATCAAAAAGTCTTGGGGACTTGTTTCTGTTGAGGTCCCATGTAATAAATTAATCAACATACTGTAGCAATTAAAACATCATCATGTCATCAACACACACACACGCTATTATGGAGAAGGGTGAATTACATTGACCTCTCCCTATGTTCTCCTGATAGATTTTTCTTTTCCAGGCCAATTTTGAAAGAAACCAGTGAAACACATCCTTAAAGGATGGTGGTGTCAGAGCGTTCCATGTTTTGGTGGCAGGACACAGACACCAGTAAGACTCCCTAATCGGGAGATAAGCGACCGTAGGTCACTTATCTCCACAAATAGAGCAAAAATTTGTTTTTCCAAAATCTTCCTGAGCATGTTGATGACATGAGTGTAGACATACTGTGTAGTGATTTTCGTGATTTTAGGGCAAAATCTCAATCGGCCTCATGGTGGCGCTAGAGGGCCATGTGAGAAATGAGGGGTGGGGTCTCCGCGCCGCCAAGGCGGACGAATAGGTACCGGCCCCGGCTCTCCCGGTCGCTCCTAGCCCGAGTTACGGCATTTTATGTGAGCTGCAGTGGCAGGGGGTCCTCCACTGGGGGCGCCACCACTTTTGCATCCGTTCTGGAGCACCAGGAGTGGGTGGTCCCCGGGAATGCCCCGTGAGCAGCCCCGTTGGGGTGGTCATTTGGTAATTTTTGCACATGTGCTCATTTTTTACACTTGGGGGTCCCGAGGGAGCTGGGGGTCCCTGGAGCTCCGGGGGTCCTTGGAGGTTGTAGTTTGGCAGGTAAGGAGTGTGTGTGCAAAATCTGGCATGGATCGGGGCAACGGTTGCGGAGATATGAGCAGGGCAAAAGTGTGACGTGTGACGTGTGTGACGGACGGACGGACGGACGGACGGACGGACGGACGGACACCTCGAGCAGCTTTCTGTAGAAGCCTGGGTACCGAGGCTAGTGGCAGAGCAGTATGGATTGAGAACTTTCCCATGTCTGTTGTAACTTTGGGAGGTCAGATCATGGTCTAGTGCAAGGGTCTTCAACAGGGCATCCGGGACCCCATAGGGGGTCCTCAGAGTTACTACAGGGGGTCCTCCAAATCTTTGTGTGATAGAAACTTTCTAACCACTTGAACCCTATGGATCCCCACTACATACATGGGTCAGTGACGTGACGCCCCAAAAAAATTGTTTTTAAAAAAACTTTAAATTGCAGGCATAAAAGTTATTTACTTTTGTTCTACTCACTCTCAACCTTATGGAAATACATTTTGTTTTTAGATATTTTATTGGAATCAGACTTTATTCAGCAGTTTGTTGTACTTGTGCCTAAAATTGTCATATGGTGTGACATGAAAATAATTGTTCATAAAATGAAAATGGAGTACATCTTTCTTAAGTTACTCACTTTATCAAAGTCCTTTATCATAACTAACCAGTGATCCACTATAGTTTTTTGAAAATTAATTATATCTGTATATTTTTTCATAATCGACACTCTGTGTGAGGTCCATGTTCATGATCTTACAACATATTTTAAATGTATTCTGTCAAAACTTTCTCTAAAATTACACAAATATTTGTGACTCTTCCTGATAATATTCTCTATGTAATCCATAAACATTTTTTTGGTTTAATCATTAATAAAGGTATGATTTTTCACTATTTGGAATGTCACACCAAATGATTTAGTGTCACACCGTATGATCATATATTCATGTGTCAAAGCAAACTGTGTTTTAACCTACCTATTAGTGAGTACTGAACTTTACTGATTGATTAAACAATTACCCAGGATAACATGGCCTTAATATTTCTGAACAGGATATTATTGTAGGGCTTTAACATGGGATAAGAAAGAATTGTAGTAGTAGATGGATGATGAGGATGTGCACAGGAATGCTACGCACACCTAAGTCTTCTGCCGGCCCACGGCAGAAGGATCCTAAAGAGACAATAAGGCGCATAGCCACACTTGGAGCCAAGGCAACATTTTATTAACACCAATTAGTGGAAACAGAACTCAGCATTCAGGTAAATTGCTTTTTTCCGAAGTCTCCTGAACTTGAACACAGCATTTTGTGTTGAACAAATGTAATTAGGAATCATGACATTACACCACATCTCCACTAGCTAAAGAGTGCTGGGTTGCGCAACTCCGAAAATAGCTGATCTACAAGCTCTCGCAGCACAACGTGTTGAGAGCTTGTAGATCAGCTATTTTCGCTAGTTTTGTCTCGGGTCCTACCTTAACACTGTCCACTGTCCAGTCCAGTGAGTGAAAGTACAAAAGTATTAGATCAGATTAGATTATACATTTAGACTGTATTGTACATCAGCCAGTCGTATTTGGTGAGGGTAGCAAACCGGCTGCCTTGTTGCGGTTCTGCTATGCCACAGACAACCTCCTGCTCTTCGTAGAAAATGCAGTCTCGCCCCTTTGGCTCCTCTCTCCTTGCTGGGTCATTGTTTAGTTTCTCCCTGTACTTTCTCGTTCTCTCAGCACTTGTCATTTTCCAGCTGACAAAAGAAAATGGAATGTATAGTTTAAGACAAAGAGAAAATATTGTTTAGATTGAAACAATATGTTAAGGTTTCTGTGAAGGGGTTTCTGCTCTGTCTGATGAATTTGAAGTATCACTGAATGAAGCTAAATTACATTTTATGTAAAAATGTTTAAAACAAATGTTTAAATGTACAAAAGAAACATGGAACTTTGTTATTTATTGTTATATCTGTAGTTAAATACAGTATAAATCATATGGTGTGACAATCAAGTCATATGGCGTGACAAGCAGACATGTCACACCATTATGATTAAGTGTCACACCATATTACGTTTTCTGCATTTAGGTTTACCTTGAGGCTACTATGTACACATTAGCATGCTAACAGCATGCTAGCTATAACAAAGCAACCTAGATCTACATGGAAATATGACCAAAACTTCAAATAACTTAAGCTTTTTTTAATGAAAAGGTGTCACACCAACAGACATCCAAAGTGGTGAGTTTGTCAAAGTTTCAACAAGATGGCATTTCATGAAAATGTTAAAATCATAACTCACCTCAGACACCTGTCTTGCAGTTGTGCTGGGAGTGCTGAATAGCCTTACAGAAGAAGGACCTCTCTAGCCAATAGGTGTCCAAATAATTGCCTGTTTAATTTGTCCAAACTAGTGTCACACCAAATGATTTTGGTTTGGGGGACAAAATGTTTTTGATCAGAAATGACTGAAAACATTATGCTTTGAGATATAGGCTCGAAAACAATAAAAATGTAATGATAAAAAAAAAAAAAAAAAAGAAAAGAAAAGATATAGGCTCACAAATAGACATTCTTTTTAGCCTAAATTCATTTTCAAATGATTTTTAGCAATTCTTTTTCTTAGTTTTATTCAAGTTCCCACAACAAGGTCAGGACAGTCACACCATATGAGTTTTGCCATGTTTGGTTGAAAATTCTGAAGAAATGAGGAATGAAATGTTTTAATCTTGAGTAAGTTCACATAAAGCTTAATGTCCTGCACAATATTCAGAAGGTTTTTGACAAATATATTTTTTATTTATACATGTTTGACACCGAGGACAGCGAAAACGTTACGTCACGTCACCCACCCACATATACATATGTATGGGGGGTATATGTATGTAGTCTATGTAGAAGTATATACATATACTTTACAGTAATTAAAAACATTAAAAAATTATTTTTAAAATATATTCATTGAAGCCTAATCTAAACATATATTTTTCAATTAAATAATTACAATCAATGGAAAGCTGTCCTGTAAGATATTTGAGAATGTCACTTACGCCCTTTTTCATGGTCTGGAGGGCACTTTTTTTACAGACGGAATAAAGGGCACGTGCCTGTTTTCCCCCTTATTGCCCCTGTTCTTTTTTTTCTCTCTTCCTGAAAACAACAAAAACAATGGAGCTGGCACAACAATGAATTTCACCTACTGTTTTTTTACACCTGCATGACTCTGACTGTTGATTTGTACGCCTCGCAGCGCGAGGTGTTGTGAGCTTGTAGATCGGCTATTTTCGGCAAAGAGGTTTGTAGAGGGTAAAATAGAAGACTAAGTACAGAGTGAAAGGTCACGTTTATTAAGTATTGACGGCTCAAGTGGTTAAATAGCTTAAAACACAAATTGACATGAATCCAAAATACACTGATGATTGTGCTGTCAAACGATGAAACTATATGGAATCATGAAATTGTTGTGGGGGTCCCTGCTTCATCTCTCTCTCTCAACTAAGGGGTCCTTGGCCTGAAAACGTTGAAGAGCCCTGGTCTAGTGTTGTGGCGGTCACTCACTTTGGAGACGTGCATGCATGGTTGATATTATGGTAATATTTGTGTACTGTATTATGGTATATGGTAATAACAATCACCACATTCAGATGGTCTGGTATCTCTGGAATAAACATTAACACAGCTAATGCAGATCTGTGCATTCATTCTTCACACATTTCTGCTATGCTCATGAACCTTATGTCAAAACTCATGTACATACAGTATAGATAGGGTTGCCACCCGTTCCGTAAAATACGGATTTGTCCCGTATTTGAGAATGAAATGTTGCGTTCCGTATTGAACCAATACGGAACGCAGTTTGTTCCGTAATTCCCAAATGCCCCATAAAGGTCTGTCACTCAAACACTGAATTTAACAATAATGAACTGGCAGCACTCGCGGGAGGCAAGCAGGACATCCTGTGTGCGTAAACATAAAACATCCAGTGGCTCGGTGCGGTGGCTGTGTCTGGTCACGGTCTTTCAGTCTGTGTCTGTGGAGTCCACTAGTAGCCCGGCCGGCAGTCGCTGCCTGCAGTCATTTACACTGCGTTACGGTGAGCACCGCGGATTTACCCCACAAGCGAGCCGCTCTACAAGCTCGAGTGTTTCGTTATTTAATAATAACACTCTAATAGTTCACAGAAGAGAAGTGTAAATTCAATAGGAGACGTTTAAATACACAAAAAGCACGAGCGCACCAAACTCTCTGTGTGCGCCTCTGTCAGGTTGGTGGGAGGAACCAGCAGCCACCAGCAACCCCTCTACCAGGTCAAGATAAGATACAATAAGGTGACATGAGATGAGAAGGAAATTTGAAATAACACAGAAGTATTTTAAGCACACAACTGGTTGCAATGTGACATGGTGTGAGCTTGACATTTTCAAAATGTCTTTGAATTTGAACATTTTATTTTTGAAACATTTCAACAACACAAAACTTGAATGACCTAGCAAAAAATATATATAAACTAGAAAAATTCTCTTCGGAGCACAGGTCTCTGTCTCCGCCCGGAACGCACGCCACCACGCGGCCGGAAGAGGTGTCCCTTATTTCAGTTTCTGAAAGGTGGCAACCCTAAGTATAGACTACATATATGTAGCGGATGGATATGCTACAGTAGGTGTAAATATTTGTGTTTTAGATTATTCCTTATTTTCCCCCAGGGACGTGCAGAGAATTTAGAGAGGCAGGGGCTGACATTTCTAAAAGGGCCTTTTGAGCTAGGAGGTCGGCTGAACCCTATGGGCAAGGAAAGAGGGCATTTCTTTCACCATAGTAGAAACTGCATTCATGGTCTGGAGGGCACTTTTTTTACAGACGGAATAAAGGGCACGTGCCTGTTTTCCCCCTTATTGCCCCTCTCTTCCTGAAAAAAACAAAAACAATGGAGCTGGCACTACAAGGAATGTTTTTTTACACCTGCATGACTCTGACTGTTGATTTCTCGCTGAGAGTGTACGAATGGAACAATTCACAATTGCATTTGGTTTCATTCGTACGCTCTCAGAGTTATCATAAAACAATGCTACTATAGGCTATAACATCGTCTCTGATGGGTGTTAACCTCATAATGTCCAAAACTGTTACTTAGCAGATCTACATACTCAAACCCGTCGATTTGTGCTGCGTTTCAAGGTCGTAGATCTGCTACTTTTGATGCTTTTGTGTAATATGATCAAGTAGGAGCATTACTTTATGAAAAAACAAAAAGTTAGAACATGGAGGTTTCTGCCCGACAGCAACGATATACAGTATAATCCATCAATCTAGATCTAAAGAACGAGGGCCAGTGTTGGATGTGAAGATGATTTCTCATTACGGTCTCCTCCGCAGGCTGCAGGTTACCTAAACCTCAGTGATTCACAATGCAATGCATTTCCAATAGAGCTGTGGAGCAGAACATGGGTATTCATCACCTTCAGAGTAAACGTGTCCTTGTGAATCACTTCTTATTATAGGCTACACACAAACAGCTCTGGCTGTGTTCTGCATCGCGCTGCACATCTGAGTGAATGAATGCAATGTAATGTAATGTATGTATGTATGTATGTGGCTGGCTATCTACCGCCTGCTGTCCTGAATCATGTTTGTTTATTCCATTAAGTGATGCAGAACAGTGCTTGTGTGACTTGGCGCTCGTGTGTGCTGTCCGCGTGTACGTGTTATTGTGGAAGGCAGGGATTGTGTTATTTCTACCTAGGAATGCATATCACTCAAGCAAGCAGCCAATGTTCTGGTTTGGAAGGACAGGGAGTTGCTGGTGATTGTAACCATTATTATTCTTCTCTGGAACATTGCATAACTTTCGGCGGGCAGGCGGGCGGGCAGATGGACACACATCAGTTAAACCCGCAGGCTTGTGTGACTTAGATTTTTGGGGTAATAAGAATTAAAAATAGCACAATCTAATCATTTAATGAAGCAATAACAAAGTGCTTTACGGTGGTTACTGGCCAGGCTGTGCAGCTGTACAGACACCATGTGAAGCGGAGTGCTGTAGTGTTCCATAGTCGTTGGTGCAACTGTTGTTACTATTGAAAGTTTTGCTAGTTGTATTTTGGAATAGCTGACCACCCAAGGCTCTCCCGTAAAAGAGAATGAAGTGACATGAAACAGTATTCAAATTGACATGATATTTATTTCTCCAATGCAGTAGCCATGGTTATTTGTCATGTACTCATGGCTGCATGGCATGAAGCTGGGAACTGTGTTGACTGGTGACTGAATACTGGAGAGTGTGTGTGAGAGTTTGTATAAGGGGCACATCCGGACAGGCATTGGTTGACAACTTCAAATCAGTTATAGCTGACACCTGTCCATTATTGGTGGGGCAGTGACGGGGACCTGGCCACCAGAGGCTGCCATTTCGACAGCATGGGGAAAATTCACAACAGTTACACCACCACCACCACATTAAAGGAATAGCTCACCCGAGAAATTACTTTATTTCTACTATCATTTACCTACAGTTTTCTGCTGTCTTCCTTTTTATTTTGCAAAACATTTTTTATAACGATGAATCCAAAAATGAAAACACCTGGAGGTGAAACCTGCTCATGCATAAAAGACACGCGTGTCTGGGCGCTCCTGTGCATGATGTGAATAAGCTCTGGTTGAAACCTATACGGGCACGTGGTCAGTTGGTCACCCATGCTTGTGTAATACCCGGGATTCGAACTCGGGTCTCCCACGTGAAAGTCCAATATCTTAACCATTGATCCAAAGGGATATCCCTATGGACCGAGGGAGATACTAGACTTTTGATGCCATCAGGCTGAGGCAGTGAGGCAGTGCTACAGGTGTTCTTAATTGCTCGTACACAAGCCGGTTTAGCTTCTGGGTGTTTTAAAAGTATATTTTCTTGCATGCTCTTTAAAGGCTGGTATTGTTCAATTTGTCTAAATTGCATTGCTATCAGTCCTCTGCATTGGACTACTCCACAGGGTGAAGCTTTTTTACCCGTTGCCATTGGTGTATTGTGGCCGTTGGTATGACTCCTCGACGCCTCTTGGCCAATCACAATGTGCAATAGATGTTGCGTAATGTGTGCTATCGGGTGGTCAAGTTATGAGGAGGAGGAATTCTGAGAATTTCAAACATAGCAGCTAGTTATTGTTCCATACAGACCGGTCTGAGACGTACAGACCCTTATAGCCAACTGTGTGTTTACATTATCTGAGCTGAAGCAGGAATGTCAGCCATGTGCCTCTGCTCTGTGTGGAGGAGGTGAAGTGTGTGTCGTAACACTGTTATTTAGAACAGGAAAAAAAACACTGAATTATTTAGATTATTAATAAAACAGAAACAAAAAGTTCTAAGGTATATACAAATGTTAAATGAGCTAGACATTCAAAATAGATCAAAATATGCACTTTGCAATTATCTAAGCTAAAATATAATAACCTCGTGAAAAAGTCAGTAAGGAGCCTGCACATACAGTATGATTGGTGATCTCCTATATCATTGTAGCTTGGGTACCAGTCTGCTACGCTGCGTTCAGTGGATTGGTTTCGTCACTGACGCAGAAGCGAAGTGACAAAACCAATCCACTGAACGTAGCGTAGCAGACTAGTACCCAGGCTAACAGGGACGTGCTGGCCATTGGGAAAAGTGGGACAACTCCCGAACGGCCGGTTCATTTCCTGGCCGGTTCATTTCCTGGCCGGTTCATTCCCTGCCGGTCCAGGCGGGTCATTAAAATCTAGTAGCAGCAGCACTATAGAGAGATCTCTCTCTATAGCGCGCAATGAGGGCCTCTCCAACTCTTTTTCCCGGGATGAATCAGGGGCCCAGCATGTCCCTGCAGGCTAACATCATTGCTATTGGGTGTAAACCTTGTATGATTTTTTTTGCTCCAATGGGTACAATCATGTAGTTATGATGATTTAGTCACAAGCTATTGTTAATACTTTTCGTTGGTTCAATATTTATATAAATATACATTTATATGTATGTTTTCTGCCCAACACCAAGTTAACTGCCAGTTAATAGTACAAAGAAAGAAAATGGCTCCTTCATGTGTTTGTAGTGCAGCACCCTGTCAGAGTGCTGACAGCCTCCAGACCAGCACCCTATCCTATATTACATTCTAGAACTGCAGCCAGCAGTATTTGGTAGACACGACCAAATGCAGCACTCCAATTGGCTAGGACTGATCACGTGGCACACGGAGTTCCTAACCGGAAGTGCGTCCGTCGGTCAAATATGTCCGACCGGAAACGTGCGCTGCGGCACAATAGTTCCGCCACAATAGTTCCCCCCCAAATTATTATTATTCTTTTTTTTTTTTACTTTTTTTTTTTTTTTTTTTTTACTTTATTATTATTATTATTTTTACTTTTTTTTTATTACTTTTTTTTAACTAGATGTGAGCGGCCCGAAGGGCCGCGACCCTCTAGTGCTGTATATGTCTGACCTGCCTTATACTGTAGTTTCACAGACAGAAATGCAGACAGACACACACACACACACACACACACACACACACACACACACACACATGGACGGACGGAAGCCGGACGAACAGGGTTGAAAACATATCGCCACTGTCGGGTGGAAACCTCATATGTCCAAAACTATTACTTTTCAGGATTCTAACTCAAAAGCATCGAAAGTAGCAGATCTGCGAGCTTGTAAATCTGCTACTATTGATGCTTTTGTGTTGTAATATGTAATATGATCAAGTAGGGAGTTGATTTAGGAAAAAACACATAAAGTTAAAATACGGAGATAAGAGGTTTGTGCCTGGCGATTTACAAGATTCCCATGCAGAACTCCTTGCTTGGTTGACAGGGGCCCCTTAAAGAGGCCCTTTATGATAGTGCCTGTTATGATGTAACATCTTATCAGCATCTCTCTATTTTGGGCACGTTAGTCATTATAGCCCAACAAATGTTTTACCCCCTCCAAAAATAAATAAATAGGCCTACACATACTGGTAGTTCAAAATAGTGAAAATATCAGATCTACGAGCCGAGGAGCCATAACCATATCTAACAATTGATATGAGGTGTGTTTGCCTGATTAAAGTCATATAGTGTCCCTGGGATCGACTGCACAGATGTGTTCAGACAGCACCTACAGAGAACTAAAACCATAGCATTTAGCCTTTTTACTATAGCTGCACAAGTTAGGCAAAATCTCAATATTTCAATGTCCCGCTGTTTCGAATCCCCAATTCTCCGGTTAGGGTAAGGGTTAGGTTTAGGGTTATGGTTAGGGTTAAGGTTTAGGCTTTGGGTTAGTATTCACCAGGTTAGCATTCACCTGCGTCGGCAGGTTAGCATTACTACTGGCCGATCGAAACAACGGCACATCGAAACATCACAGTCGCACTGTCCATATTGACGGCAGGGGCGTTTTTATGGGTTATTTCGGTTGTGTTTTTTGTGTGATCATCGTCTTGCTTAATATGAATATATGAACAGTGCTTTACAACTGTCGCTCCGATGATGCATCTTTTACACTAGCAGCTGCTGGCTACTGTATGTTTGGAGGGGGAGTGTTAGTTTATATTTGGAAATGTGTTAATTGCATGTGGGAACTCAATGCTTCGTATTAGCCTATTAACTATTTCATTGATACTGCCGTCCGCACCCGTTTTAACCCCCAAAAAACATAATAATTTACAGAAAAAAAAATAGTAATCCCGAAATTTCAGCCGCGTGCAAGAGTCCCTGCCAGTGCCCACCCTGAAGTTGCCAGGCCCAGCCTATTTCTCTGTTCTGGCTGCACTCCTGATTGACGGCACCGTGCAGAGAACTAAAACCATAGCATTTAGCCTTTTTACTATACTGTAGCTGCACAGTTACGCTGTCCATACTGACGGCACCATGCAGAGAAGTAAAACGACAGCGTTTACAGCCCTCTTACTGTGCTGTAGCCAGCAGTGCCATGGTAACAGCATGGCTCCGGTCACCTCCAGGCTGCCAGGCGAGGGGACATATAGGCCTACAGTCAGTACGTGCAGAGAATGTCAGAGAGGCAGGGTTTGACATTTCTAAAAGGGCCTTTTGGTGGAAATATCGAAAATAGCAGACCTCCAAGCTCACAACGCGTCGCGCTGCGACGCGTTGTGAGCTTGGAGGTCGGCTATTTTCATGGTCTGGAGGGGGCACTTTTTACAGACGGGTAAAAGGGCAGGGGCTCAAGCCACCTCTGATGTCTATGTGTGCCCGTGCCTGCCTGCAGTACAGGGACTGGATAGGAACAGACGGAACTCATTAGCACTGGTGTAAAGTAACTAATACATTTACTTAAGTACACTTGTGAGTTAAGCCACACCAAAGTACCTATTTGAGAGTGGATATTATCCATTCCGCCAATGCATTTCAATGAGAATGGAGCGTTTTTTTTTTGTTTTTTTTTTTTTTACTTTTGGTTTAATTACATTTTGATGCCAACACTTTCATACTTTTACTCAAGTACATTTTGAATTCCGGACTTTTACTTGTAACAGAGTATTTCTACGTTGCAGTATTGATTTACTCAAGTAAAATACATTTAGTACTTTTTTGAGCCACTGAGCATATCACCTCCAGGCTAGGAGGCGAGGGGAGGGCAGCAGCGCCGGACTTATGAACGGGCTGAAGGTGCTGCAGCACGGGGCATCATCAATCACAAGGGGGCACCATCCTCAAGGCTCAAGCATGCTTTTTTTCCCCACACCGTTTTTTTTTTCTGGCCGTGTTTTTTCGATAACATTTTTCATTTACTTTTTATAATCTTTTATTGTATTTAGTAATTTTCATTTCCCCCCCAAAAACAATAGAAATAAATGAAAAATGTTATCGAAAAAACACGGCCTGCTCACGTATCAGAGGGTGTCAGGAGTCACCAGAAAAAAGGACATGTGTTTTCATTGAATCTATCATGAATAAACTGGAGTTTGAAGTTATAATGGGTTTGTACAGGAAGTTCCTGGAAGGTGGAAAATGGGGGGAAATTAATATCAAATATCGAAATACTGAATGAAGAAATTCAAAAACTGTCCTGGGTGTTCCCAAAAGACTGATTAGACGATGAAATGACAAAAAGTTTTTTTGAAAGTGAAATATCCCTTTAAAGACCTGCAAAAAAATACTCTCCCGGGGACAACCAGGACATGCAGAGAACAGAGTGAAGCCTCATTAGTAGCCTCCACTCTGCAGGCAGCTTGCAGCCTCCATTGTGCTTTTAGAGGACAGCAGGACAGGTGGCCACATGGGGTCAACAACCAGCTGCACGGCCGCCATCAATAATTCATGGGCAGGAAAGAAAGGTGTATTGTTGGTGTCAGGCAGAAACCTTGTACACCATGTCCATATTTCAACTTTTTTATGTAAAAGATTTCCCACTGCAGTACTAGTGTTACAAAGACCCTCACTCACCTTCACGTCACGTGGCTAGTCGTTAGGTAGCCATAGCTACACGTTGAAGGTTGAATCTCCATATATGGGGATAACCGTTGCATTTCTCCATATACAGTATGGAGATAACCGATGCATCTCACCAAGTCTGACCTCACAAGCCCCATATTTGGACCCGGACAACCTATAACTCCATATATAGACATAGCTGCTGACATCAGTATGACGTCACATAGTACACAGACGAGCGCTATATAAAGGGTGATTATTGCCTCCCGGGTTTAGATGCGAGCAGCAGCCTGACTCCGACACAACTTAACAGCTCACTAGCCAGTTCTCATGGAGAGAGCCCATAGCCTTCCCCACGAGTTGGGATATCTGGCCTTACAACCCAGATATCTCATAAGCATGAGGGTTTTGACATCTCGGTTAAGTTCTTACCGGACACCACTGCGGCGGGTCCTAACCCTAGAAACCAGTACCTTTGGAGTAGTATTTTACATGGTGCCGAAACCCGGGAATAGGGCCTACCGCAGTAACAAGATGTCGAAATCCTCTCAGAAGGATGGTGTGAGTCTTGCTAGAACCACTTTGAGCAGGAGGAAGCTTGTGCGATCGATCCCTTGGCGTGGTAGAATGGGCCCAAGGGCAGTGGCAGACAAGCAACAAGTCAGCACACAGGACAGGATCATCAGGGAGCTACGGTAACAAGCAAGTGAGTATGTGGAGCAGATTCACCAGATGAAACTCCATTTGCCACCAGAGTCTCAGGGCTCTCTTGGTCCTTTGCCACCAGAGTCTGAGGGCTCTCTTGGTCCTTTGCCACCAGAGTCTCAGGGCTCTCTTGGTCCTTTGCCACCAGAGTCTGAGGGCTCTCTTGGTCCTTTGCCACCAGAGTCTCAGGGCTCTCTTGGTCCTTTGCCACCAGAGTCTCAGGGCTCTCTTGGTCCTTTGCCACCAGAGTCTCAGGGCTCTCTTGGTCCTTTGCCACCAGAGTCTGAGGGCTCTGGTGGTCCTAGGCATCAGGTATCGAGGTGCCAGGGTCCCGAAGATATGGGACCCCGTTTGCCACCAGAGTCTCAGGGCTCTGGTGGTCCTTTGCCACCAGAGTCTGATGATTCTGGTGGTCCTAGGCATCAGGTATCGAGGTGCCAGGGTTCCGAAGATATGGGACCCCGTTTGCCACCAGAGTCTCAGGGCTCTGGTGGTCCTTTGCCACCAGAGTCTGGGGGCTCTGGTGGTCCTAGACGTCAGGCATCGAGGTGCCAGGGTCCCGAAGATGTGGGACCCACTTTGCCTTCAGAGATCGAGGGCTCTGGAGGTAAGTGGCGTCAGCTAGTAGTACACCCAGGGGTGTCGGCAAGTAGACACCCAGGTCCTGAGGATGGGACCCCCCCTGAAAAGCAGCTATTCACTATGCGAATGTGAACAATCGGGACCCCTTCCTACTAACGGGGTGGCAGGCTATCACCTCAGACTAGAACCCGTACGGGGTGGCCGACTCCAGCCCGTTGACAAGAGAGAGGCCTTGATGTCCCTTTAATCTTTGATGGGGTGGCCAGACAACTAAGTGTTTCCGTTCGGGCCTTTTTCGATGTTGTACAGATTTCCACGGGTAATCTGGGGGTGGCTGTTACAAAGACCCTCACTCACCTTCACGTCACGTGGCTAGTCGTTAGGTAGCCATAGCTACACGTTGAAGGTTGAATCTCCATATATGGGGATAACCGTTGCATTTCTCCATATATGGAGATAACCGATGCATCTCACCAAGTCTGACCTCACAAGCCCCATATTTGGACCCGGACAACCTATAACTCCATATATAGACATAGCTGCTGACATCAGTATGACGTCACATAGTACACAGACGAGCGCTATATAAAGGGTGATTATTGCCTCCCGGGTTTAGATGCGAGCAGCAGCCTGACTCCGACACAACTTAACAGCTCACTAGCCAGTTCTCATGGAGAGAGCCCATAGCCTTCCCCACGAGTTGGGATATCTGGCCTTACAACCCAGATATCTCATAAGCATGAGGGTTTTGACATCTCGGTTAAGTTCTTACCGGACACCACTGCGGCGGGTCCTAACCCTAGAAACCAGTACCTTTGGAGTAGTATTTTACAACTAGGAAGCACAGAAATAGTTTTGATGTGACGCATTGTGAACATTGTTTTGTTTGTTAACATTATAGGTAGACCCTCCAGAAAAATGAGATTATGTGATGGCAGAATTTCCCACATAATCAGCCAAATTGCACAGATTATGCACGCGCATTTTTCAGATTTTTTTTTTTTTTAATTTTTCACCTCATAAAATCACATAAATCCCAGCATAGTTCACAACTTTTCGCATATTTCGCAACTTTCTGCATATTTCTCATGTCACATATTCCGCAACTTTCCACAATTTCACAGCATAAAATCACATAAAAACCCTCATATTTCATCGCAAAATCAAGGATTTTTGCCAACCTATAATCAATGATTTTAGTCTGCATAATCAAGGATTTTTGCCCGCATTTTTCTGGAGGGATTAGGGCAGAGACTCTTAGAGGCTTTGTAATTCATTAATCAAAATTGATCGCATGTTTAATCGCATATAAATATTTGACCTGAGAAGCTTTTTTTCTTTAAAATGTGAGTAAAAAGTAAAAAAAAAATTATCTAAATTTCCCATCCACTGGACCAAGCAAATCGGTCTGAACAGCTTCTTCTCCCATTGCACTGGGGTTTGCAGTCTGTTGGTTGGTTGGTGCAACTAATATTCAATGAAAAGTATGAATAAGAACTTGTGAATAATTAATAACTACATCGGACGAGTGAGCGGGCAGCAGGACACCTCGATAGCCCATTAAAAATACCCAGCATGCACCAGGCCGCCGTTTTGCACTGACTGGTGAGATTACGTAATGGTTTTTTTTCCATCTGGAGCAAAAAATGTAAAAGCTGGAAGTGGATTGTTTTCTGGGCAGTACACTCCACTCCGCTCCGCTCCGCCCTGTTCTGGGAAGTTCTCTGTGATTCCTGGGTTTCCTCTCCGACCCCTCCCCTGACCTCAGGTCGAAGGTCATGTGACAGGGATAATACTGGCTGCTGTTATCAGAGAGCCACGCCTGTGTGTGTGTGTGTGTGTGTGTGTGTGTGTGTGTGTGTGTGCGCGTGTGCGTGTGCGTGCGCGTGTGCATGTGCATGTGTGCGACTGTGCGTGTGTATTTCTTAGGGCCAAATGTCCCCACAAGTATAGTTATAAATCGTCGTTGTCGGGTGGAAAACATATATATGTCCAAAACCGTTCGTTTTTATCATTTAAAAAAAAAAACTAAACGCCTCGCACCGCGAGGCGTTGTGTGCTTGTAGATCTGCTGTTTTGCTGCTTTTGTGCGACGGCCTTGTCTGATGAAGCGAAAAAAGCGAAAAAATGTACACATTTGAAACTTGGACATACAAGGTTTCTGTCCGACAGTGACGAAATAGACATTAGACAATATTCCTGGTCCTCACAAGATAAATAGTTATTTCATGGTTTAGATCAGTGGTTTTCAACCTTTTACACATTAAGTTCCATTATGTATCCTGTGTTTGAGCCGCGGATCAACATTTGATGAGATTTTGCATCTCAGACCCAAAATGTTGAATATTTTGTTGCCGTCGGATACGATTTTGTCCACAATTCCATGCAGTATTGAGGTGGTGCCATCACAGGAGAGATAACAGGCAAACACTGATCAAAATAACAATTCTTCTATACATTCTCTAATTGTGTTGACTTTTTGTAAATTAAGCAGTGCAGATGTTGAACAATAATTTAAAGGACAACTTTAGTTTTTTACAACAAGGGTTCATATTTTAGATTGTAATTAAAGAATATAAAAGATGAGTGTTAAAATCATTTCATTTACTTCTTTCTATTGTTTTAGAGATTCTTATTTCAGTGTTTGGTGGCATGCGTACAAGTGGCTAAATATATGTCATTTTACACAGAATAAGCCCATTCCCAAGATACAACGCAACCTTTCATGGTTGGATGTGACTTATGGGGGCTAAAAGTGTTACTGTAAATAGCAATAAAGAAACTGCTGGCTTATTGTGTCTAAAAATACATATTTAGCCACTTGTACCCCATATGCCCCACATTTTAGCACGGTAAACGCGATAAAACAATAGAACGAAGCAAATGAAAACATTTTAACACTCACTTTTTCTTTTCTCTAATTACAATCTAAAATATGAACCCTTGTTGTAAAAAAACAAAGTTGTCCTTTAACTCTTGAAAGTGTCAAATGAAACCATTTTACACTCTGAAGAGTTAAAGCTCTATATAAGGGTCCATTTGGTTACCAACTCTCCATCATTTAGCTGGGGACCACCTGGAACACCCTCAAGGACCACTGGTGGTTGAGGACCACTGGTTGAGGACCACTGGTTGAGATGATTTTGGTATTGCAATTAGGAAAAGATGGAGTATTAGGGTTAGGATAAGGCATTTTAAGAGCTACGTTTTTAGGGGTTATATAGGGTTGGAGTTTATACTCGGTTTTTGGTCGCACAGCTAAAATAGTCGATCTACAAGCTCATAACGTGTACTGTATGTGTATGTCCTGTTCTCACAATTATAGCAACACAAAGGAGTGTGCGTTCACAACACGTGCAAACATGCATACGTGAAGCTTTAGGAGTGAATAATCTTTTGTGTGTGTGTGTGTGTGTGTGTGTGTGTGTGTGTGTGTGTGTGTGTGTGTGTGTGTGTGTGTGTGTGTGTGTGTGTGTGTGTGTGTGTGTGTGTGTGTGTGTGTGTGTGTGTGCGCCGTGCATGTGTGTGCGTGTGTGTGTGGGATAGAGCGTGATTTCACACTCGCTGCTTGATGTCAGTGAGGAGGAGATTCAAACTGGACTCAGAGTCATTAAACTGCAGCGCCGTTGACACAAACATTCCCATTAAAGGTTATTTTCTGTGTTCAGGAGAAACATCTCCGCTGTGAAACATCTCTGCTATGTGAACCATGCACATTCCTCCCAGCCAGAGACTGGGAAGAATGCGGTCTGCGTGCACTCACGCACACACACACACACACACACACACACACACACACACACACACACACACACACACACACACACACACACACACACACACGTGCACACATAGACATCAAAGGGGGCTTGAGACCCTACCCTTTTATCCCTCTGTAAAAAGTGCCCTTGCCAAACCATGAATGCAGTTTTTACTATGGTGAATGAAATGCAAAAGCCCTCCTTCCATGCCATACCTGAAGGCAGCATTCAGACAATTGCCTTGTCCAAACTCTCCTGAACTTGAACGCAGCATCTTATGTTGAAATCAAGAAATGTGTAGAAATCAAGCATTGAAAATAGCAGACCTCCAAGCTCACAACACGCCGCGCTGCGACGCGTTGTGAGCTTGGAGGTCTGCTATTTTCAATGTTATCTCCAAAAGGCCCTTTTAGAAAGGTCAGCCCCTGCCTCTCTAACATTCTCTGCACGTCCCTGCACACACGCATGCACGTGCGCGCGTGCATCATGTAAACAGATCCCAGAACAGCGTGCTGTGCGTTAGCTCGTGCCAGGAAGTCCTACAAGGCCCAGGGTCCCTGGATGCCTCGGATGCGATCGCAATTAGAGCAGAAAAAAAAACGAGAAAAAAAAAAAAAAACTGCAGCCACTTCCAGCCCGTCTGCCTGGCTAATTGCATGCAGGGAGAGAGGATGGGGTTGGTTGGGCTGACTGATGGCTGGAGGAGGGGGGGGGGGGGGATGGAGGGGGGGGGGGGGTGATGCAAGGCCTGCATGGATGCAAGTAAACTCCTCATTAAGATCCGTTCAGGCCTCCAGAGTCCACACCATCCCCCAGCGGCTCTGCCAAGACATCACTGGACATACGCAATTACGCATAAATGTTTATCAAATCACACTGGAAAATCCTCGCTGTTACTTTGAGCTCTTGAGAGTGTATGTGTACACATGTTACTCTCGGTGGTAACAAGTGGATAGGTTGACACTGAGGATTTTTTTACTATTGTACAACAGACCTTCTTTCAACATGTAACACGTACACTACCCTACAAAGGCAGAGTGCGTACAAGAATTTCACTAAAAAATGTGTTTAAAAGTGTTACAGCTGATCAGCCAAATGAGATAAAGGTATAAAAGTGATATTAAACTGATTGTATATCTGTTCTGGAGCTAATTGTTCATCATACCCCAATATCATGAAGACTAATTTGATCTTTGGGCGACACAAATAAGTCGGTGTGTCCGAAAACGTAGTTACTGCACTCTGCCTTTGTAGGGTCGGAAACCTCCTAACTCCAAAATGTTCATTTTCGGGAAAATGAGCTCAAGTGGAGTTAGGAGGTTTTGACCGAAGGGCTTTTTTTTTCTACTTTTCATTGTTTTAACCAACACACAGACGTAAAGGGTGTTCAATAGCACATGAAAAAAAAGAGAGGGCCAATCGGGTGGAGTTAGCTGGTTTGGCAGAAAGTGTGGAGTTAGGAGGTTTTGTCCCAATCACTTTTTACTACTTTCCATTGGTTCAATTTCAATATTATTTGAACCAACACTCAGATAACACTCAGGGTGTTGGCCAGACAGTAACAATATGCAAAGTCCAAAATCAAAAAGCTATTGGACAAGGACATAATTATTTTTGACAGCTTTCAGGCAGATACTGGCCATTATCATACATTCACCACTACCTCCTACTCAATCAATCAAAGCAATCGACTTTATTGTCACAACACAGTTACAGGTAAAAGTGAGGTGAAACTCTTGTTTATGCAGGCTTTCAACGTTGCCGTTCAAGGAGTAAAAAAAGAGAATTCGAAGTATAGAATTGGAAATAAAAGAACCAAACAAGCCTGAAAATAAGCATGTTAAAAAAATCAGTGTTGGGTCTTTTAAGGCGTGGTGTGCATTCATTAAAGTGAATGTCAGCATCATGTGGCTTCTAAGTCCTAAAGGAAGACATAAAACATAATATATGTGTAACATAAGCCAGACCATGAATGCAGTTTTTACTATGGTGAAAGAAAATGCAAATGCCATCTTTCCATGCCATACCTGAAGGCAGCATTGAAGAGAATTGCCTTGTCCAAACTCTCCTGAATTTGAATGCAGGATCTTATGTTTTTTTTTTTTTTATATATATATATATTTTTTTTTATAAGGAAAAAACAACAATACAGCAGAGTGCCAAAGCACCTAAACGGCCATATAGGGACAACAAAGACATGAAAGCTAATAGACATGAAAACAATAATACATGCATAGACACATACATACTGTATACATCTACAACAGGATCTTATGTTGAAAGAATTGCACTGTCTGTGTAGAAATCCATGCCGTTACGCCACATGTCCAGTATTCACTTGATTATACTTGGTGTGGTCAGTGTGGTATCAAGCAACGAAAATAGCCAACCTCCAAGCTCACAACGTGTCGCAGCTGTGAGCTTGGAGGTCTGCTATTTTCGATATTTTCACCAAAAGGCCCTTTTATCATTTCAGCCCCTGCCTCTCTAACATTCTCTGCATGTCCCTGAAAGTAAGTATAATGCAAGCACTAGTACTACCAACCAACATCTACGTACATTTGTAAAGATATGTACCGCTATACGGTTCTGCTTATCGATCATTTTAGTTTTACCCTGAACCACCTCCTAATTGGCATATCGTTCAAGCGTACGAACATTTTCTTTTTAGCCCGGGAGTCGATGGAAGAGAACGCTCATTCATTTTTCAGAGCTGAGCACCCGATCAATAATAAGTCCAGCTTGTCAGTCATCAGCAGGGAGTCCATTCCATTCCCAGACAAACTCCTTGCCGGTCAAATCAATACTCTGTGTGCAATGTGTTGTTTCTGCTGTGATGCAAAGAATCTAGCTACAACCGCAACCTTTGTGTGTTAACTGTGTTTGTGTTGGTGTGCGCGAGGCTTGCGTGCATGTGTACTCGCGTGCGTGATTGCACGTAAACGTGTGTTTACTCCATCTGCAAATGGCTGCATCTCATTAACATCTCCCATACACACACGCACACACACATGCATGCACGCATACACACACAGAGCTCCCTTTAAGCATCCATCCACACACCAGTATGGCGGTGAAACACTAAACATCATTTAACCACATGAACCGATCTACAGGCTCACAACATGTTGCAACCAGACACCGCTGTGAGCTTGTAGATTAGTTGTTTGTTGGCAGAGATTTGGCAGAGAGGGGAGCTGGGGGGCTGTGTAGACTCCTGGGGGACTCCAGTAAGTACAGAGCTTAACCACTTAAAGGTAGGGTGAATGATTTTCTTTGGTTAAATTAGTGTTAAAGGACAACTTTGTTTTTTTACAACAAGGGTTCATATTTTAGATAGTCATTAGAGAAAAGAAAAGATGAGATGTTGAAATGTTTTCATTTACTTCTTTCTATTGTTTTAGTGATTTTAACGATTTTGATCGGTTGGGGGCATGCATGCAAGTGGCTAAATAGGTCTTTTTAGACACAATAAGCCCATTCCCAAGATGCACCGCAATCTTTCATGGGGGGCTGGTGTAAATAGTAACAAAGACATTGCCGACTTATTGTGTCTAAAAATACATATTTATCCACTTGTACGCATGTCCCCACCACTGAAATCAAAATACTAAAATCGCTAAAACAATAGAAAGCAAAAATATCAGTTACACTGATATTTTCTTTTCTCTAATTACAATCTAAAATATTGAACCCTCGTTGTAAAAAAACAAAGTTGTCCTTTAAATAGCTAAACTAAACTAAACCCCAGCAACTTACTGCAGACAGTTACTGTAGCAGATTGACACATTGCAACGCGTTGTAGTCCATCGGCTGGTTTCATTGGCTAATTTTGGTACCGACCTGCGCGCGCATGATCTTGTTCTTATCAGTGTAACATGGACCAAAAATGCGTCTATAGAACCCTGAGGGACTCAACAATGTTGGGTTTAAGTGGTTATTAAGTTGGTGTCTACTGGCTTTCATCGTGGATGTTATTGATGATGATGTTGAGGATAATACGCTAACACAGCTAACAACCTTGGCTGAAACACCGGGGACAACGCTCCACACGTCCCAGCGTAGACTCTTCTCCCTTCTGGCTCCTTAACTGTGGAATAAACTCCCCATTGCAGTTACCTGTATACTGCAGCCTCGTTCCCAATCTGCCACCATAATCTGAAGACGCGCCTCTTCAGACTCCACCTTAGCCTGTAGCGCAGGGTTCCCCAATAGGCGGCCCGCTGGCTGTTTTCACTAGTTAAAATAATTTTTAAAATGATAAATGCAAAACGAACTGTTTTTGACATACAAGATTTTCACCCGACAACGACGATATCTGAACTGTCGCTGGAGTAGCGGGAACGCCACCGTCTTAGATGACTATTGCTATGCATTTGACGTATTACCTTGTGCTATAGCGTGCTTAGTGTAAGTTGCCCTTTACCAGAGGAGGATATGGGCTGCAGCACCAACCATAGCATCTTTATTTTAGGGCCCGACTCCAGGGGGACAATAAAAACATTATAATTATTATCATGCCTATGGTTTCAGCTGAATTCATGAAATTTAAGTTTAATGTCATGAATTCAGCTGAAACCATGTACGGTTTAATGATTAAACCGTACATACATTATGAGGAGAGGGAGGTGGAGGAATGAGAACAAACACATGGTTGGTATCTACAGTGCTTAGAAAGGTGAGGGAATCCCTGACCCTACAGCTGTATTATGATCCGATGGAACACAGTGGATACAAGAGAAGCCTTATGATGCATGACATCATCTCTGATGTGGGGTGGAAACCTCATATGTCCTCATACAGTATGTCCAAAACGGTTGTTTTCAGGATTCCAATTCAGAAGCATCAAAAGTAGATCCACAAGCTCAAAGCTTGTGGATCTGATACTTTTGATGCTTTTGTGTGACGCTGTAGTCACAAAAAAGGTTAGAATATGGAGATAAGAGGTTTCTGCCTGACATCAACGTTATAATGGACAGAGAGAAAGAGAGAGAGAGAGATAGAGAAAGAGAGAGAGAGAGAGAGAGAGGGGGGAGAGAGAGGGAGAGGGAGAGAGAGAGGGGGAGAGAGGGAGAGAGATCATCCTTTTGTTTGAAAATGATTCACACAAAGCAGTTGGTGGTCTATTATATTCATTATATTCAATTCGGCTATTGCAGTAAACTGCGCTTCTCTGGACAACCTTCTCTCCTGTGAGTCCAATAATAATACTGATGCTGTTCTATCTCAGTGTTTCCATTGTCTGTCTCAGTAAAGGCCATATAGGCTCGCTTATATTTATTCACTCATTTATTTATTGTCCAACTCTGCTTGCTTGGGGTTTCAACATTCTTTGTAATGAAACAGGCTTGAAAACAAAGGACAATAACATCCTACCACAAACAAACTGCATCAAGACAGGGTCTAAAGGCATCAACGAAACCACAACCAGTCATGCAGAGACGCTGAAAAACCAAAGATCAACTTGTAAAAAACACAATGTTTTAAATTCACTATACTGTATATCGTCGCTGTCGGGCAGAAGCCTCTTATTGCGACGCATATATATAAGGTCGCATTTACTATGAAAGCCTGCAGCTCATGTGCGTCAGTCAGTCACGCCTCATGTCACGCTCCATATTATGGCCATGACAGGATTCATTTGCACGTGTGACTTGCGTCACGGCAACCACACTTGCAAATGAATTCTGTCCTTGTCTCTTTTATGATCATATATGGGGATCCCTGATGTCATCAATATTAAACCCATATCTGGGAATGCCCATATATGGACATATTGTGTCAGTCTCTGTTGTTTCAACGTTGTTTTTGCTTCTCGCCCTTAGGGCGTCTTACTGGTCTCCATATTTTAACTTTTTGTGTTTTTCTTTTCTCCTGTGAGTCAAACAAATGCATCAAAAGTAGCAGATCTACAAGCTTGATTTTGTAGATCTGCTACTTTTGGCATTTTTGAATTTGAATCCTGAAGAGTAACATTTTTGAAGTGGTGAAAGCCGCTTCCAAGGAGTGGCTTTGTCTGTCCCGTACCTGTTTTTTTGAGGATTCCCATAGATTCTCAAGGAGTGAGAATGTCTGTCCCGTACATGCCCTTTGCATGCAGAATTGAGGATTGGTCAAGCTTCACATGCCAATTTGGCCCCCCAGACAAAATCATTCATTCATTCAGAATTCATAAAAGTGTAGAACTAAAGCACGTAGAAAGTATAGATCTAGAAGACAGAATGTATAGATCTAGAACACAGATTTCAAAGCTCTAGAACACATAGAATAAAAATTCACCGCTTCACTTCGAACCGAGGTTTGATTTTTAATGAGCTTTCCACCCGACAGAGACGATAATACTATAATAATTGCCCCTTAAGACACCGGTACTGTATTAAAGGTACCAAATAAATTAATACTCTCAGAGCGCGGAGATTGTTTAATTAAAATATGTATGAGGGGTTTCTTCTTTTCATGTTAATCCGAGGAATGGGCGTCCGCGATAAAGAGATGAATAATGATGCGCGCAGAGCGGCCTTTCATTTTACACCGGGCTGCACCCTGGCCTCTGATGGAGGCATTGTGATGGAAATCACAGCCCTGGTGGGTGAGCGAGAGAGAGAGAGAGAGAGAGAGAAAGAGAGAGAGACAGAGAGAGGGAGAGGGAGAGAGGGAGAATCCTCTGTCCGCCGGGAAAACCTTGTAACTCCGTATGTCATATTTTCATGTTTTTCTTTTCACTTAAAAGAATGCCCTTGTTTCGTCGTACAAAAGTGCAAGAAATAGCAATAATAATAATCATCATAATAATAGCAGACCTACAAGCTCACACGCCACACGCACGTTGTGTGCTTATCAAGGTTATTATAGTAAACTAAAACTAACGAAAAAACGAAAACTAGAATGGAAAAACATTGTCGTTAACTGAAATAAAAATAAAAACTAAGCTTTAAAAAAAAACTAAAACTAACTGAAACGGTATTGTGTGTTTACAAAACTAACTAAAATAAACTAAAATGATAGAGAAAATCTCCTTAGTTTTCGTCTTTGTCAATTTATTTTGGATGGATGTACAATCTATTTTCATATATCTATCTTCCTCCTTCTCCCTATCTCCCTCTGTGCCAGTTTACCACGCCCCTCGGACACGCCAAAATACAGAACCTGGTATCATGGTGGTTTTGAAAGTTCATTTGGGATTACTTTGAATATGACTGTGTTTCAGATAAGAGTAAATATGCCTTGTAGAAAATGATAATAACAAATCTAAAAGTCCATTTGAACAGCACGCATAAGAAGGCTAACCTAGCCTACCTTGACAAGGTAAAGGACACCGCCCCAGGGGAGCCAAAATACAGAACCTGGTATCATTTCGAAAGTTGGAAAAAAGCGTCCCATTTGGGATTACTTTGAATATGACTGTGTTTCAGATAAGAGTAAATGCCTTGTAGAAAATGATAATACGGCATGCGGTGCATTACTCAAGGGGAAAAATCCCACAAATCTAAAAGTCCATTTGAACAGCACGCATAAGAAGGCTAACCTAGCGTATCTTGACAAGGTAAAGGACACCGCCCCAGGGGAGCCTCCCTCCCCCGAGACAGATGCCAATCCTCGGCCAGGCAGCAGAAGAAGAAACCCATGACCAAAACAGTCATATATTCTGTAATTTTGTTCTGAAAATAAATTATCGCCCTTTTTGCTGGGGACCCCCTGCAACCCCCTCAAGGACCCCTGTGGGTCCTCGGCTCGGAGCCCACTTTGAGAATCACTGGCTTGGTTATTAGAGTATATAAAAACCACCAGGTCAAAGAGAGAAGTTGTATGTCTCAACATTTCTGCCACTCTCCACAATATTATGTTTTGTTGATTTTTTATTAGACAATACTTTTTCCAAGAGATGTTTTAATCTCACCCCTGACAAATACCTCATATTACGTAAAAGACTAAAACTAACACTAAAACTAATCAAAACTAAACTAAAACTAAGCATTTTCAAAAAATAAAAACGAAACGAAACTAGCAACCCCACTTTAAAAACTAATTAAAACTAAACTGTAATGGAAAACAAAACCTCAAAACTAATAAAAATAAAAACTAATGAAAACATCCAAAACTATTATAACCTTGGTGCTTATAGGTGGATCTGCTATTTAAGTGAGATTTCTTTCTCATGACAAATTCTGAAAGTTAATGTGTAAGTTGTTACAATTTATAATTTAGACATTTAGCAGACGCTGTTAATCCAGAGCGATTTACTGTAAGGCAAGGCAAACACGTGGTAATACATCAAATGCATAAAGACAACAATCTACTCGATGAAGGTGATCCAAGAACCCATCATCAGTCTAATTTCAGTATATTAACAGTATCATTTCGTCGTTGTCGGGTGAAAAACATGTATGTCCAAAACCGTTCGTTTTGCATTTATCATTTTGAAAATGATTTAAACTAGTGAAAACAGCCGATCTGCAAGCACACAACGCTTCGCACCGCGAGGCATTGTGTGCTTGTAGATCTGCTGTTTTCACTACTTTTGTGCGACGGCCTTGTATGATGAAGCAGGGCTTTACTTTGCGAAAGAACGTTTACACATTTGAAACTTGGAGATACAAGGTTTCCACCCGACGACGCCGATTTATAATTATCTATTCTATAGGCTACAAACTATAGGATGCCATGGGTCAACAAACAAACTACTACATCTGTCAGCCTTTTTCAACCTTTGGGGGCGGCAGCTGCTTAGGGGTAGAGAAACCGTTATTAGAACACTGAGGGTTCCCAAAGGGTTCCCAGTTCGATCCCTGGCTCCCTCAGAGTTAGTGTCGAAGAGTCCTTGAGCAAGACCCTGAACCCCTAGTTGCTCCCGGTGAGCAGGTTGGTGCCTTGCATGGTTTCCTCCGCCATCGGTGTATGAATGTGTGAGTGTGAATGTAATGCACAATCTCTGTAAAGCGATAAAGGCGCTATATAAATGCACCGTTTACCATTTACCATAAGCTTCAGTTTGTCTGTGTGGGCTTCATCAAAACTGAACCAGTGGAAAGTTTTATTATCAAGAGCTTTTGTGACTTAACGACAACACGATGGCATCACATATAGAATCCGTTGGAACACAAGATAATGTTTTTTCTACTTCCTGAAAAGTAACAGTTTTGGACATACAAGGATTTCCATCCGACATGCAAGAGGGGGAATCTCCTTGGTGACAACACACTCCCCCTCCTCTCTCTCTCTCTCTCTCTCTCTCTCTTTCTCTCTCTCTCTCTCTCTCCCTCTCTCTCTCAGGGTGACGAGGCAGCGGTGAGCGCGTGTGTGAGGGAGAGGGGAGGACGGGACGTGTTGGTTCTCCGGAGAGTGTCGTCAGAGCGCCGGCCGCCGAACCCCCCCTCCTCGTCGGGGAGGGGAGGGGCAGCGGACGAGAGGCAGAGGAGGTAAGCCTTTCAACACACCCCTCCCTCTCTCTCTCTCTCTCTCTCTCTCTCTCTCTCCCTCTCTCTCTCTCTCTCTCTCTCTCTCTCTCTCTCTCTCTCTCTCATCATTCTCCTCTCTCTCTCGTCTGAGGGCTTTGCACACTCACTCAATCACTCCCAGATGCTTACATCACAGCTCCCGGCGCACACGCACTCACACATGCACCCATTCACACATACACACGCTCTCACAGACACACACACACACACACACACACACACACATGCACACACACACTCGCACACACTCTGATGCTTAGACTGAATACATACAGAAGCAGTAAGTCAGTCTAGGCATCATCGTGCAGCAGCACAGAGCTGCTGTGAGCTGCTCTCTCTCTCTCTCTCTGTGCATCCTCCTGAAGAAGAGTTCTTTTGAAGGGGTTTTTGGGGGTCCGGGGGCTTGGAGGGGAGAGGAGGTGATGTGTTAGAGGACTCTGGGTTTTGGGGGGCCGGGGAGGTCTGTCTGGGGGTGTCAGTGTTGGGGTGGGGGGCTGTGGGGGGACGCAGGTGGTCGTTCGGACGGTCGGTACGGACGGATGGGCGGGCGGGCATCCTTAACCGCGGCTAACCCCGCGTGGCAGCAGTAACCGTGGCAACGGCGGATGATGATGACGACGACGACGGCGTTTCCTCCTCGGGACCCCCGCGTCGGTGGCGAGTGGGGGGGCCGCCACGCCGCCCTGGTGGAGCAGGAGGACGACTCAGACCAGGACGACGGGAGCTCCCAGGGGAGTTTCTCCTCCTCATCTTCCTCCTCCTCCTCATCCTCTGAGGAGCCCCCGCCCGCCGCGCCCCCCCCGCCCACCTTCGACGTCCCCTACTTCCGCTACATCGACGACGAGGGGCCCGAGGGCGAGGGAGGAGAGGCAGGGGAGGGAGGGGAGGGGTCCTCGCTGTCCTCCATGGACGAGGACTGGTCGGGTGACCCTCACCCCGGTGCCGCTACTACTGTCCCCCCCCACAGGTTCCCCCTGGTGGCCGCCGGGACCCCCGAGCACGTGCTGGACCACCTGCTGAGACACATGGAGCTGCCGGACCCCTCCGGCCAGAGGACCCCCTCCCAGGAGACAGGTCAGCACACACAACGCCTTCTGTGATTAGAGAGAGAGAGAGAGTGCTGTGTGTGTGTGTGTGTGTGTGTGTGTGTGTGTGTGTGTGTGTGTGTGTGTGTGTGTGTGTGTGTGTGTGTGTGTGTGTGTGTGTGTGTGTGTGTGTGTGTGTGTGTGTGCGTGCGTTCGTGTGCGTGACTGTACAGCTGGAGGCAAAACTTTGCAGCGTCACTGAAATGTGTGTGTGCACGTGTGTTTGTTTGTTTGTTTGTGTGAAAACAGAGAGCAGGGTGTCAAAAGAGTGTGTGTTTGCGTGCGTGCGTGCGTGCATGTGTGCGTGAGTGTTTGTGTGTTCGCGTGTGTGTGAGAGAGAGAGAGAGAGAGAGAGAGACACATACTGTATACCGGTAGTGAGTTAATCAGGTGTTGTCATCATCCCCAGAGTGCATGTGGCACCAAGTTTGGGCCTGTTCGTTTAACATGGCAGTGACACCAAAATGAAGTAGCCTATATTTGTGTGCGTGCGTGTGCCTGTGCGTGTGCATGTGTGCATGCGTGCCGTGCCTGAGTGTGCCTGAGTGAGTGTGTGTGCGTATGTGCATGCATGCGTGCGTGCATGTTGTTTTGGGGGGTTGATGCATTCCACCTGTGTAGATGCAGGTACAGTACAGCCTGCTGGCTGCCTCAGCACCATCCCAAGTATGATGAGGAGTGTCACCACAGAAACCTCTTATCTCCACATTAATATACATACATTCATTCTACAGCGTCACACAAAAGCATCAAAAGTAGCAGATCTGCAAGCTCGAAACGCGGCGCGAAGCGATGCGTTTCGAGCTTGTAGATCTGCTACTTTTGACGCTTTTGGATTTGAATCCTGAACAGTAACAGTTTTGCGAGGTTTCCACCCGACAGAGATGTCTCTCACTGTCTTTCTCTCTCTCTCTCTCTCTCTCTCTCTCTCTCTCTGCTGGATAGGTTCCTGGGCGAGATATAAAGATAGAGGGCAGTAATAGGGCAGGAGGGAGAGATGATGATAATGGTGGTGGTGGTCGTCGTGTGTGTGTGTGTGTGTGTGTGTGTGTGTGTGTGTGTGTGTGTGTGTGTGTGTGTGTGTGTGTGTGTGTGTGTGTGTGTGTGTGTGTGTGTGTGGGGGGGGGGGGGGGGCACATACACATCAGGGAGGTACAGGAATGAGGTATTATGACAAGCCATAAACGGCAAGGAGGCAGGAAAGGAAGGGAAGAGAAGAGAGAGAGAAAGAGAGAGAGGGGGGGGAGATAGACACTGAGATGTTTGTGGGAGATGGATATAGTCACAGATGAGTGGGTCTCCCCCCCCCCCCCCCCCCACACACACACACACACACACACACACACACCCACACCCCCACGGCAGCAGAGATCATTGCTCATCCCTAGGAGGAAGTGTGTGGAATTGATCTAAATGTGGTCTCTGGAGATGAGGCTGCAACAGCAGCTGACACAACCGCACACGCACGGTGCACTGTCACATCCACATGTATACACATGGAGAGTGTACAATGGACCACACGAGGTGGACCCTTACGGGGTCCTTTTGGTTACATGTTGTACACTCTCTCTTTGCACGCTGATCATTTTACTATACTGTGAAGATTGGCCTCGCGCAGGCCAATAGCCAGGTTTCATTACTACAAAAGAATAAATATATTGTATATTCCTGGACATTTCAGTTTGTATGTATTTATAAAAGCATGCAGGTCCTTTGATTGGTGCAGTCACCATGAACACAGCCATAGAAGTACAGCACTTATTGACAGATGACAGCAAATTATGGTTGGAGATGGAGTACGCCTTTCTCAAGTTGACATCAAACCTTATCTCAGCAAACAACGGCATCATCAGCAAACAATAACAACAGCATACATAGCAGCTACATCTCTATAACAGATCATTGCGAATGGGCTTGCATTGCACAGAGTGGACTGAGGTTAGCTAACCTCTCCATTCCCAAACACTGCCATTCCTGACATTGACTTCCATTGTTTGGAATGGCAGGGTTTTCGGAATGGAGACCTGCATGTCCCCGTAGTGAGTTGCATGCAGAAAAACACTAAGGAATGACCACCCAGATGAGCAGCATATTGCCTGTCGGGTGGAAACCTCATGATGTCCAAAACTGTTTGTTTTCAGGATTCAAATTCAAAAAGCAGCAAAAAGTAGCAGACCACAAGCTCCAAACGTGCCGCATTTCGAGCTTGTAGATCTGCTACTTTTGATGATTTTGTGTGATGCTGTAATATGAGTAGGGCGTTCATTTTACGACCAAAAAAAAAAACCCCACAAAAAGTTTAACCCATTTAGGCCTAGTATTATTGAATGCTTTAACCAGTGAAAAATAGCAGATATACAAGCTCACAGCGCGGCACCGAGTACCGCGCTGCAAGCTTGTAGATCTGCTATTTTGGAAAAAGTCGTGAAAATGTGTGCAAATATTTGAATATATGTATTTTTAAAGCGAACATTTGTAACTCAAACTTTGCTTCTGGGTGGTCCCTGGAGATGGGGGTCCGTGGCCAAATACATATCATTTTGGGGGTCCTTCATATGAAAAGGTTTGAGAACCTCTGACATAGAAGTAGTTTCTCAACAGACTAACTGAGCTCCATTTCAAGTGAAAAGGACCTTTTCTTTGACGATGGCTGGCCAGATTGCTGACATAGAAACATAGGTTTTACAAAAAACCTTAGAGGGATTCAAAAGACACGATTTTTCTAAAATAGCAGCGCGGCACTCACAGTGCGGCACTCACAGTGCCGCACTGTGAGCTTGTAGATCTGCTATTTTTTAATCGTTAAAGCATAATAAAATAATAATACAAAATTATGTGTACCCGTTCTGAAATGATTAAATATGGAGATGAGAGGTTTCTGCCTGACAGAGACGAGATGTGTGATAGATGAAGCTCCATCTGGCCTCCGCTTGGATTCCTCCTCCAAACAACCAGCGACATGCAGGGCTGAATGTGTCCTGACACGCCTGCTCAATAACACACACACACACACACGTGTGTCCTGTGTCAACAAACTCATTTAGTAGAACAGCTCAGCGGAGCTCCCTTCTATAGATAGAACTTTATTGATCCCATGGAGGAATTCAGACACAGAACACATTCACACACAGAAAGAAATAATATAGTAAGACGCTTCAGGGCGACATGCGACCTCGACCTGGCCATCTGGCCAGTGATTCATATCGGACCGCAAAATAATCACATTTTAACATGTAGCATGTAGATCGTCTATTTTCACATTTTCGGGCTCAAACAATGTTGCACATTAAGTTAATCCCATGGTGACCCCCCAAAATAATTTGGGGACCTTACTGAGGGTCCTGACCCACAGGTTGAGAACCACTACTTTAGGCCTGGACAGCCTGGTATGTAAGTGTTGTATGAGCTATAAACAGGTATGAATATAAATGCAGTCACAGTGCACTTCAGTGTATTAATAACATGTATTAACAGGTAGAAACATAGTCAAGTGGACATAAACGATCTATACCCAGTAGAGTGGGTCAAAATGCACATCAGTCAAACCACAGTGGATATAATGAGAAATTATTTACAGTACATTACCCTGGTGGTATAGCCTATCGTTGCTGTCGGCCAGCGAAACCTCTTATCATTCTAACTGTTTGTGTTTAAATGCCCTACTTCATATCTTACTACAGAGTCACACAGAAGCATTAAAAGTAGCAGTTTTATAAGCTTGAAACGCTGCGGGAAATGATGGGTATTGCTATTTATTTTTTATTTATTTTTTCAAGTAACGGGTTTCGGACATATGAGGTTTCCACTCGACAGAGAGAGACGATAATGTCTGGTTCTCCCTGGGCTAGGTGGGTGAAAGCAGTGGCGTCAGTTCAGCAAAAGCTAAGGTATGGCAACATGACTGGTGTCGCACGAAGGCGCGCGTGCAAGACACCAGTCATGTTGCCATACCTTAGCAACAGGCATGATGAATTTATTTTAAGAAGTACATTTTATTTTTTTACCCTGTAGCCAATGGCAGCTGCCATAGCTTGCCATACCCAAATTGACACCTCTGGGTGAAAGGGTTGAACATGATCTAATGAATTCATGCAACCGATGCGGGGAGATAAATGTCATTACTGTGTTGCACATGTTTATGGCTATACCGTACGTAATAAAAACATTTCATCACAAGGCAATCTTTCACGACGCGGTGCCGGTATTACATTCATTTCGCCATGGAGACCAGTTAGTTCACTTTCTAGAACCGGTGCAAGGGCATTAAGAATGCAAAAGATGATTTCTGCAAGAGATGGCACTTTTAGAGAGAGCCCCGCAGGCTACACAGTACAGTCCTCTATCGCTAACATACTGTACTGTACAGCAGGTTATCATTCTGTATCTGTGTTGCCAGATTTCACGAGAGAAATAAGGAACCAGCCAACCAGGTCTTTGAAAACACAGCAGCAACTAGGCCAAATGAGCACAATTGGCTATTTTCCACCAAAAGAATCTAGTGGAATCCCCAAAAGAATCTAGTGGAATATTTTATTTTAACACAAATCTCATATGGGGGTCCTTGACACCAGATACCCATTATTTTAGGGGTCCTTGACATGAAAAGGTGTGAGCACTACTGGTTTCTCAAAAAACTATGAAGGATTAAGCCCAGAAGCAACTTCACTTTTAGAAACACGCCCCAAAGAAAACCTGCAACCACCTATTTACAAGCAACTTTACAGGAAAAAAAACAAGCGCAACGTCTCTTATAAGAAGCAGACATGGCAACACTGTTCTATATCCTTGTGAATAACATTCACCACCAGATTGTAAACTTGCCTTATCTCCCTGTGTATCTGAGTCTGTGTGCATTGATTCCACCCATTCACACAAACACAAGTTTGCTTGTAAATTTAAAGGTGTTGCTGGTTGCACACTGCTGCGTTTTTTTAATTCACCCCCATTCGTTTTTCCTATAGAGACTGCTCTATTACTGTAAATCAGATGGTTCATACAGTACATTATAAGGACAGTGCTTTGCATACAGGCATCATCATGATTCACTGCTGTTTCATTGCCAGTGATGACCACTATTGCACGCTAAGCTTGACGAATGAACGCGTCCCACTCGAAGGCCGAGGGCCATTGATCCGTTTGATAACTACCTACTGAGATGCAAAAGGAAACACCGGATTGATTGATGACTTCATTGATTTCCCGATCGACAGATCGGCCAGCTGGATCAATTAATTCCCCTTTGGGATCTGCGTTAACAGCAAAGTAAATCCGATTTGACTCGAGCGATCTGAATGCAGAGATGTGATGGATGGGCATCGTGCAGTGCAGTCATAGTGTGAAGCTACATCGTTAAGTGCAGAGTTCCAAGCAAGAGTTCTGTAATAGTATATCGTCGTTGTCGGGTGGAAACCTTTTATGTCTGTTTGTTTTGTATTTATCATTTTAAAAATGATTTAAACTAGTGAAACAGCAGATCTACAAGCACACAACGCCTCGCGGTGCGAGGCGTTGTGCGCTTGTAGATCTGCTGTTTCACTACTTTTGTGCAACGGCCTTGTGGTGAAGCGGAGCGAGATACGAGGTTTCTGCCCGACAGTGACGATATACTAAGTACCGTATATTGAACATTTAACTTCATCAAGGTATCACCACGCAAGATATACATATCGCGGGAGACAGTATTTATCAAGGTAAATTGAATATTATTATGTCTAGTTGCAGATTGAGCAAAAGTCCCACTAGCCCCTTATGAAACTGACTTCTACTTCACTCCAAAACCAAAAGGATCTATCAATCTATCTGCAGAGTTTCATCACCACCAGAGAGTTATGGACCATGTTGTCCTGCACTCACAGCTACTGTCAAGACTCGCTGATCATGAGGGAAATAAAACACACAAAAAATTAGAACAGTAAAGTGTTGCCATCAGCTCTCACTGGACCTTAATAGGATTTGGTTCTGTTTTATCGAGTGAGCTTAAAATAGAAAACATTCACATGATAGTAGAACTGCACACTGCACAGAAATGCCCTCCTCCTCCTCAGCTGTTTAGATGAAATCCTTGCGGGGGGGGGGGGGGGGGGGGGCATTTGTTTTCCCTTCAATCTAGAAAAGTGGTTCTCAACCTGTGGGTCGGGACCCAAAGGTGGGTCCCCAAATTATTTTGGGGGGGTCCCCAGATGATTAGCTTAATGTGCAACATTGTTTTCTCACTCAACAGTAAACAAACCAACATAACGTTTTAACTGTATATAGAGGGTATCTGCACATTTCTAAAGTGACAATTTGATGACTTTAGGACTTTTGTGAAAATAGCCGATCTACAAACTGACAACGCCTCGCGTTGCGAGGCGTTGTGAGCATGTAGATCTGCTATTTTCACAATAGAACCGTGCTATACAAAATGTGATTCCTCAATGCTTAGTGTTCGTCAGGGTGGGGGGTCCCCATTTAAAATATGATTATTTTAGGGGTCGCGGCTATGGTATAGCTTTGAGCAAGATACCAAAACAAACAAACAAGCTACAAGCAAAATACTTTTTTCCCACAATAAAGCCATTAGGTGAAATTGAAAAAACACAAAAAGTACCGTTACTGTATATGGAGATAAAAGGTTTCTGCCCGACAGCAACAATATATTCTATTTGCCGCCAAACCTTCGCCGCCAGAACAGGAAGGCTGAGGTTCATGTGGTTAATGTTAGCATGTCGTTGGTTTCCATTCAGCCATTTTCCCAAGCTGCCGAGCACGAAGGTATAGGGTTGGCGCTGTCAACACGACTCGACACAAGCAGACATCACGTATTACTCTGTTGACTTCCCTTTGTTATGAGGGTGCGTTACTAGTACTGTATGTACCGGTACGTAGCTTATGTATGTAATGTATGCTGAATGAGTAATGGCTGGCTGCAGCACTCATAAACGCAGGGAGACACGAACGCAGCCACACTGTATGGATTTACATACTGATGATGTGAGGTTAAGTACCGTGGAGCAGAACAAACCACACACACAAAGACCCCGGGAAGTTGGTGTGAAATAAAAAAAAGAAGCAGATTTGACAATGCAGGTTGTGTGTGAGCAGGCACGTGCACACATAGACATCGAAGGGGGCTTGAGCCCCTGTCCTTTTATCCGTCAGGCCAGGCCAGCCAGCAGACGCTCAACGACATGCGTGACAAACGTGATCCGAAGCAGCATTTACGCGTTAATTAAATGGCAATTTGCTTGTCTAGCGTCCCACCGAGGACTTGTCAACAACTGCTTTCAACGTGGAGTCCCTATTTCCCATGTCATTCAATATAGGCACCATATGGCTCAGTGGCATTGTGGTTAGAGTGTCCGCCCTGAGATTGGGGGATCGGTGTTCGATCCCTGGTCTGGTCATGATTAAAATGGGACCCAGTGCCTCCTGCTTGGCACTCAGTATCAAGGGTTGAATTGGGGGTAAGTCAGTCCCTGTGACATACTAGCGTCATGTGTACTTGCAGCCTCACGCCACAGAAACAGGAGATAGGCTCCTGCCCTATGGGAAAACATACTTATTTTTTCATTAATCATTATAGGCGATAATGTTCTGGGCGGGTGCGGGGGGGAGGAGTAGCAGATGTGAGCTTGTAGATCGGATATATTCACTGTGCGACACTGCATGACACTGGCGTACAAAAAACTATAAAACAGTGCTTAGCTAGTGGTTAATCGACTCGGTGGCCAATCAGACAATAAATCATTTAGCAAACATTAATGGAATGATGACACGTAATAATAATAATACAGTACACAGTTCAATCATTGTACACAGATTGACGATACACCATGTACTCAGCATGCTTGCAACCTTGGGAGAGCATCACGCAAGGACGCAATGTCCAGAAGCCCTACTTGTAAAGACATTACAGTGATGGTTAGGCAAATATCAGCTGGCCATTGTGATAATTGGATTGAAAACATTGACTTCATCAGCAGAGAGAGAGAGAGAGAGAGAGAGAGAGAGAGAGAGAGAGAGAGAGAGAGAGAGAGAGAGAGAGTGAGTGTGTAACCTTGACCCTACTGGTCACTGTTGTAAACATTAGCAGACATCATATATATACACACAGTAAGATTTAAGAGATAAGCATTGATTGATTTAATGTTTCTATTGTCAACAATGCATATATAAATGACCATACAATTTCACATCCACGTCCAAAGGATAAAACTAAAAAGCGATCGAGGGCTTATTGCCATTGCGGACCTTTAGGTCATTGGTTCTCAAAGTCCAGGGACCCCGAGGGGTCCTTGGGGGTTCCAGGGGGTCCCCAGCGAAAGTAGTTAATGTAACAGGACACTAATCTTAACCACTTTATACATTTATACGTTGATAAATGGTAAATTGTGCATTTATATAGCGCTTTTATCCAAATCGCTTGTCAGAGACTGTGCACATTCACACACCGATGGCAGAGGAAACCATGCAAGGCAGCAACCTGCTCACCGGGAGCAACAAGGGGTTCAGAGTCTTGCTCAAGGACACTTCGACACTAACTCTGGGGGAGCCCGGGGGATCTAACTGGGAACCAAGCGGCTGCTCTACCGGCAACTCTACCTCTGAGCCACTACAGCCTATGCCGCCTATTCAGAAATAGCAGATAAGCTCACAGCGCTTATATACTTCCACGTTCTACATGGATATTGTCTGAATTATCCTTGTGCTCATTTACGGGCTAAAAGACCTGAGGAGCATATTTTTAATCAGCGGAGCAATTTCTTTTCCAACTTTGGAGTAATATCATGGCAAGGTAACCACACAACCCTATAGCCCTACCAAGTGGTCTTGCCCTTTAATGGACAACATTTTTTTTTTTTACAACAAGGGTTCATATTTTAGATTGTAATTAGAGAAAATAAAAGATGAGTGTTAAAATGTTTTCATTTACTGCTTTCTATTGTTTTAGCGATGTTTAGTATTCTGATTTCAGTATGCGTACAAGTGGCTAAATATGTCTTTTTAGAAACGATAAGCCATCAATTTCTTTGTTACCATTTACAACATCCCCCATAAGTCACATCTGCCCATTAAAGATTGCGGTGCATCTTGGGAATGGGCTTATTGTGTCTAAAAATATACATTTAGCCACTTGCATGCAAATCACTAAAGCGATAAAAAGAAGTAAATGAAAACATTTTAACGCTATTTTTTCTTTTCCCTGATGACTATCTAAAATATGAACAAAAACAAAAGAGCAAAATGATAACTGCAAACTCCTCATTTGTTTTCTGGGCCAGTCATCATCCAACATCTGACCAGGAAAGATGATGTGGGTGGGGTTAGACGGTGGGTGGGTGCGTGGGGGGCTAAAGTGCAGGAGAAAAGGTCATTCACATTACAACCCACTTCTAAAAAGCACTCATCAACAAGCCCTAGCGACCAACGCAAGCTCATTGACATTCCTGGTCAATGAGGGGAGGGGGTGTGTGTGTGTGTGTGTGTGTGTGTGTGTGTGTTTCTTATTGTCATTAGAGAAATGGAACAGGAACGACGGCGCTAATCAAACGGTTTCATGCACAGACACACAACGCAGTTAAACAATAACGGTTTTCGAGGTCACCAGAGTTATCGGTGTTTGCTACAGGCTGCTGTGTCCTGTGTAATGTATGGCTCACACTGGTGAATGTAAGGAGAACCCTCCTTATATCGGCACTTCCTGAAGAGGAATATATGAATGACGGTATGATGCCTCAATGAAGACTCGAAGACCCAATGACTCAACTCTGTCCCGTCATTGATTATAAGAACATCCATCACTACCTATAAAAGACGCTAAGTCAGCCTTAGAGAAGATCTACTAAGGAATCGCCTTGACCCGACGATACTTGGGAACGATTGCTGCCAGCACTAATTGCAACAGAAGGTCGCAGTTTACTAGAGAAACGGCACATCATGTCCGTGTCCGTCCGTCCGTCCATGTACTGACATCACGCTGACTCACGCTCTGACATCACACTCTGACATCACTGTGATGTCTGGGGAACCAAATCCCTTTTATGCCCATATATGGAGATCCCTGTAAGGTCAGGGGACCAAATCCCTTTTATGCACATATATGGAGATCCCTGTGATGCCAGGGGAACCAAATCCCTTTTATGCAGATCCCTGATGATCCCTGAATATTAAGCCCATATCTGTGAATATCTATGGGTACCAGGGGTCTCCATATATGGGTAACTGGTCTGATATACATCACTGGCCAGATGGCGAAGACATGGCGCGACCTTTCCCTTTAGGGCGATGTCGCTTTTCGCCCTTAGGTGTCTTACTGGTAACATAGTATTGTTTACGAACCTGCAGCTCATGTGCATCAGTCAGTCACGCCTCATGTCACGCTCCATATATGGCCATGACAGAATTCATTTGCACGCGTGACTCGCGTCACGGCGACCACACAAATTAATTCTGTCTCTTTTATGCCCATACATGGAGATCCCTGATGCCATCAATATTAAGCCCATATCTGGGAATGCCCATATATATATGGACATATTATGTCAGTCTCTGTTGTTTCAGAGCAACCTTCTCGCCCTTAGTGCGTCTTACTGGTGTATTGTGTGTGTGGAGGTGAGATGATGTTCTGTGCATCAGTGCAGAACAGATGCAGTGTGTGGTGTTCAGTCCAGTGATGTTTCGTGCACAGCATACAGATGGATCAGTAGTACAGTATAAGCCTGTGTGACGAACCAAGCGCCAAGGACACTGGCACCACAGCCAAGTCACTTTGCAGCATCTGCATGCTCTCAATGTATACTGTATACATACATACATTAGACGCTGAGAAGCTAGGAGCTTTACACACGCCAACTTCAAGAACATGAATCACTTATAAAGCCTATGGTGGACCGGAGTCCATCTATATGTACTACTTTCCTGTTTTCACTCTACTCTGTTGATTATCTTTGCTGAACAGCATTTTCATAAAGTGTATGTATGTGTTCTATGTTACAGACACACTCCTGGATGACTTCCTGTTGACCTACCTGGTGTTCATGTCTACCAGTGACCTGTGTCACGCTTTACTGGGACAATATCCTTTATATACTGTATGTATACATGTACTGACATACCTACCCATACAATATCCTTTATATACTGTATGTATATACTGTATGTACTTGTACTGTACTGACAGTGACATACCTACCCATACAATATCCTTTATATACTGTATGAATACATGTACTGTACTGACAGTGACATACCTACCCATACAATATCCTTTATATACTGTATGTATACATGTACTGACATACCTACCCATACAATATCCTTTATATCGTCGTCGTCGGGTGGAAACCTTGTATCTCCAAGTTTCAAATGTGTACTGTTCTTTCGCCAAGTAAAGCCCTGCTTCGTCATATAAGGCCGTCGCACAGAAGTAGTGAAAACAGCAGATCTGCAAGCACACAACGCCTCGCGGCGCAAGGCGTTGTGTGCTTGCAGATCGGCTGTTTTCCCTAGTTTAAACCATTTTTTAAAATGATAAATGCGAAAGAACTGTTTCGGACATACAAGATTTCCACCCGACACCGACGATATACTGTATGTATATACTGTATCTACTGTACTGACATACCTACCCATACAATATCCTTTATATACTGTAGTATACATGTACTGTACTGACATACCTACCCATACAATATCCTTTATATACTGTATGTATTCATGTACTGACATACCTTCCCATACAATATCCTTTATATACTGTATGTATACATGTACTGACATACCTACCCATACAATATCCTTTATATACTGTATGTATACATGTACTGACATACCTACCCATACAATATCCATACTGTATGTATACATGTACTGACATACCTACCCATACAATATCCTTTATATACTGTATGTATACATGGAATGTACTAACATACCTACCCATACAATATCCTTTATATATACTGTATGTATACATCTACTGACATACCTACCCATACAATATCCTGTATATACTGTATGTATACATGTACTGGCATACCTACCCATACAATATCCTTTATATACTGTATGCATACATGTACTGACATACCTACCCATATTATGTTACAACACACTCTCACTCCCTATACGGCCTATAGTGACTTCTTGGGACAAACGTTACCAAACGTCGAACCCTTCCAGACAACAGGTGCCTTCCCGGGCACTTCCACACTAGCTCCAGGAATGCTGGAAGAGCCACTCTTAAACCCAAGGCGTGAGGGTGACTGACGACGGAGTGGAGCCACGAGAGGAGCCTCATTATGTCCAAAACTGTTGCTTTTCAGTATTCACATTCAGAAGCAGATCAACAAGCTCACACTGAGTCGTGCGTTGAGAGTCTTCAAGTCACAGTTTGATGTTTGGTCGCATCTGTCCCAAGCCGTCACCTGTTTGCCGCCTTGGGAGTGAGAATGCGTTGCCTAGCATGTAAATGAAATGTATAATATCGGTCGGGGTTTCAAATTTGCATGTTTTTTTTTCCCGTAAAGTAAAGCCCTGCTTCATCATAGAATACTGTCGCACAAAACTAGTGAAAATAGCAGATCTACAAGCACTTGTAGGTGCACTTGCTTCACTAGTTTAAATCACTTTTCAAAATGACAAATACAAAACAAACGGTTTTGGACAAACAAGGTTTCCAGCCGACAACAACGATATGCTTTGACGTCTTCCAAAATGGGCGTAGGTAGCAAGTTCAGTAAGGGAACTTTCTTGGCGGCCATGCATGCACTCTTCTTGGTTACCTATAGCACGCTGAGCCACCCTATCCTGCTACAAACAAAAAAAAAAAACATCACTCCCTCTCAGACGTTCAGTTGTGGAACCTTAACCGACGGCCACCTATGTCAGCAAGCGGCGGCGAGGGAAGGAGGACAGGAAGGACGCGCTGGACAGGAAGCGCAAAGTCCTGCACCTGGTGTCACAGTGGAGCGCCCTGCGGAGGGGCGTCATGAGGGACGACGAGCACGTCAAGATGTTCATGAAGGTAAGACGGACAGACAGACAGACCCACCGCCACAGCGTCTGTGGGTTCAGATCCACCGTGGTGCATCCGGCTTTGTCGAGCGTCTCTGGTATGCAAATACAACTGGCCTTAGTAATCTGCCAGCGCACCCAGGCCATAGTAGCCACGCAACAATCGCACACAGAAGTTGACTTATAGTCAATGACTGCCTGCTATTTATATATTATTATTATATCACTACATAATGTTATAGCATTGACCTAAATGGCGTTATATTAACAAGGTTATATGATTGTTAAAAAGTGTTATACGGTTGTGTTGCAAGTTGAACAAGGCTTGCTGGCTAGCTCTTGGAGGCCCCCTGGTGGCTGAGGCCCGTTTCAATTGAAACTGGTGAAACATAGCTAAGGCCTCCCCTGGGTATAGGGAAGCTGGGGCGTGCAGGGAGGGTGATAATGGTCACAGCTTGTATTCCTACGGACTGGGGGGGGGAGGGTTCCTCCGTATCCAACGGTGCCGGAGACGTGTCTCGGAGCTCGCCCTTTCTCCACTGGCAGGTGAGCCAGTAGGATGTACAACAGCAGTGACAAAACAGAAATGTGTGTGAGGCGGAATTCAATTGGCATGATGACTAAATTGGGGTGACATTTTTTATTTAAAAAAAGGGGGTGAAAAGCAAGCAAGCAAGCATGGCGGAGGTGGGGATGTAATGAGATCAGCAGGGTGTGATGGGAGAAGTGACCTTCCCTTCCTGCTTTCAGAGCCTGTACCGCTGCGTTCTGGATGACCTGTACCAACACCCTGCTCTGGAGCAGGATGTCAGGGAGCTGCACAGCCTGATACGACTGCACCGCAGCCAGTGAGTTAGCACGCACACACACACACACACACACACACACACACACACACCCTGATATGACTGCAGTGCAGCCAGTGAGTTACCACACTAGGGCATTCACCAAATATTTGAATATTCGAATATCAAAGTCACTATTCGACTTTGTTCACCGAAGTCGAATATTCGTTTATTTAATTTTTTTTATTGTTTTCTCTTTAAAAAATCTATAGTTTATAAAGCTTGGCTAGATAGGAAGTCAGAAGAATGAGTTGTCAATGCCCCTGGTGGATGAATTTGTTAATGCTCTATACCAGGGGTTCTCAAACCTTTTTAGACAGTGACCCCCAAAATAAACATAGCACTTGGAATTGTAGGTATTACATTTAATTTGACTCGGTTCCGCAGATAAATATTGTGAAAATAGCAGATCTACACGTTGTGAGCATGTAGATCGGAATACGATCGAATACTTTGAGGTCGAATAATTCGAATACTAAAAATCACTATTCGTGAATGCCCTATACCACACGCACATGCACATGCACATGCACACGCGCACACACGCACACACACACACACACACACACACACACACACACACACACACACACACACACACACACACACACACACACACACACACACAGACCCTGATATGACTGCAGTGCAGCCGGTGAGTGCATGACCTGACCAGTGACCACACACACACTGATAAACACGAGCGCTAAGCTGAGTGCTTAATCACTTAAACCCTATAGTGGTTGACCCGGAGAGTTCCTCAGGGATCTACACTAGTGTCTTTTCTGTTTTCTGTTATTGTGGGGAAGGCTTTCGCTGAAAATAGCCGATCTGCGTTGTGTGCGTGACTTGTCAATCTGCTATTTCCTACGAAAGCTTTCCCCACACTATAAGGATGCTGGGGTTTACGTGGTTAAAGCTGTTCTGATGTGTTTTGGTTTAACGAAACAAAAAGGTTTGTTTTTCACTCTGCAATAATTTTTTTATACTCTGCAAGCCAAAGAGTACATATTCATGATGTCACTGATCACATGACCCCACAATCAATCCTTCAGTTCTAGGCAACACAGAAAGGGGGGAGGGGGAGGGGGGTTTTCTTACTTCCACACAACAACTCTAAGGTATATTAATGACATAGTTCAATGTTGAAAACGAGTGGTATTCCCCTTTAGGCTACGGAGCTGGAGAGGTGGGGAAACTCCAGTTATCGAACACAAACACTAGTGATCGCAGTGATCGCTATGGAAATACAGAGCTATTTAACAAAAGAAAATCAATTACTGCACACTCTCTCAAGAGTTAAATTGATGCATGACAGCCGACGTTCCTCTCCTATTATAAGGAATAATTCATGAAGATGCATACATAATGCAGCACACAGGGGAGGGGATTACGCATATTTTTAAGTAGCGTGTCTGGGCATCTTTCTTGCAGTGTGGTAAACAGGAAACGTTGGCCGTGCAGAAAGACCATGTTGGGAGAATGTTGAGAATACCAGAACAGAATGAGTCCAGTGACCTCAGAGAGAGAGAGAGAGAGAGAGAGAGAGAGAGAGAGAGAGAGAGAGAGAGAGAGAGAGAGAGAGAGACCCTTCTTTGTGTCCAGTGTTTAGGAGTTCCATCCTGTCAATGGATGTCTTTCATCGATTAAGTCTAATTGGGGAGGTCTGGTGGAGTTATGTAAGGACTCATGAAGGTCATGGAGTTCCACTGCCTTTCCACTGCGTCCGTGGAACATCCATATGGGACTTCAGCCAAACATGTTAGCATCAAAATATACTTATACCCATTAGGGCAGATTCTACCAATGCCTTCTAAATGATTGTTTCTCACACTTTCAAGATTTTTCATTCGTGCCGTGCAGCAAGCTTGTACATCTGCAATTTTTTTTATAGCCAAAGCAAAAATCCAAAATGACATTATGCTTTCCTGTTTTTTATAAGTTAAAGCTATACTGTGTAAGTTGCTCAACTAGTGGTCAGTAGCAGTAGAGCAAACCGCGGTCGCGTCTGCTTTTTTCGGCCGTTTTTCGCCGCGGACCGGGCATTCAGACCACCGCGTCCGCCTCGCCTCGCCGAGACCTATCCATAGAGGTCTTTCGTGTCCCTCTACGAGCCTCGGTTGGGGAGTTACATATGCTAGACTCCTAGCCCAGTGTAAACACTGCAGTGTACTTCCTGAAGAGCTCAGCAGTGTATGATCTGGGCTTTGATTGGCCGGTAGGGAGACACGTGTACAGAATGATGCCGGGAAAAACAGCCCCGGTCACGGCCACCAGGGCTCAGTAGAACACATATAAAGAAAAGGCTTTGGGAGCTGAAATTAACAGAGTGGGGGTTCTAAAACTTTAGCGATTTAATAGTTAGGACAATTTTAAGATATGTTTTATAAAAAAAGTTACATAGTATAACTTTAAAGTAGTAAAAGTAAAACGTATTCATTAATGAAATGAACAATAAAAACTGTAAACCTTTTACCAGTGGTGTAAAGTAACTATACGTACAATTACTTAAGTACTGTACTTAAGTACCATTTTGAGTTATTTGTAGCCTACTTTACTTGGTTATTTCCAATTTCCAATACTTTTACTTTTACGGAATACAATATTGTACTTTTACTCCAATACAATTATTTAAAAACTTTAGTTATAGTTACTTTGTAGATATTAATTAAGGAACCCAGGTCTCCCACATGAAAGTCTAACATCTTAACCACAGACCAAAAGGATATCCCTGTGGACTGAGGGAGATTGTAGACTTTTGAAGGCATCAGGGTGAGGCAGTGAGCCACTCCGCTACAAAATATTAAACTAGTAAGATGCCTCAGGGCGACAAGCGACCTCGCCCTCATGTCTTGGCCGTCTGGCCAGTGATGTATATCGGACCAGTTATATGGAGATCCCTGTACTGTATATGGAGATATGCTGTGAGACCCCAAACATGCTTACTCGGTTATTCGTTATGTGAAAATCCTATGATGTCTATGACATCTGACATCATACATACAATCCATTTTATGACCATACATGGAGATATCGGTCTGAACCAGCCACACAGATGTGGGCTGTCTTCCTCCATATATGGGCATTCCCATATGAAGTCCTGTTAGATATGTGCTTAATATTGATGACATCAGGGATCTCCATATATGGGCATAGAGTGGTTCCCATGACATCACAACATACAATCTCTTGTATGGAGATCCCTGCTCTGAGTATCTGACATCACTGTGATGTCAACTGTGATGTCACAGTGATGTGTCAGGGGAACCACAGTGTCAGGCGTTACCCGGCCGGCCGGATACAGACAGGCTGTGACTGTTCTGACAGTAAACTGCGACCTACGGTCGCGATAATTTATAATGTTCTTTTTGTACAGTTGTACACCACAGCAGTCTGCCTCAGACACCATCCTCCCATTTGGTCACAGCATCCCGTCACGCACGCATGCACACGCACGCACACGCACACGCACACGCACACACACACACACACACACACACACACACACACACACACACACACACACACACACAGGGGGGCCTATAGCTGTGCTCTGCTACCGCTGCACGTTGAACCCAGGCTTAATGAAGATAAGCACCGGCTTGCACTTTGACCTGTGCGTGTAAACAGGCCAGGCCTTTCTGTCACGCCAGTCTCCAGACACAACGACCACGCCCCCTCGGCCACACACCCCCAACCCCCCCCCCCCCCTTCTGCTCCTATAGCTGTCTCCCAGGGCCATCCTCATCATCCTCCCCATCCAGCCAGGCTGCCTGAAGCCCCCATTAAAGGCCCACACAGATCACTTCTCCTGACATCGCTGCTGCTATAAATATATGTGTCGCTGTCGGGCAGAAACCTCTTATCTCCATATTCTTAATTTTTGCCTTTGTTTGTTAGTTTTTTTCTCTCGTAAATCCACCCAGTACTGATCATACCACATACTACATAATACTAGGGTCACACAAAAGCATCAAAAGTAGCAGATTGAGGTGTCAATCTATGTTTTTTTATCTATCCAGAAAAGTAACATTTTTGGACATACAGTATGAGGTTTCCAGCCGACACAGAAGATATGTGGTCTTATTCATTTTGTATATTTTGTATGTCGTAAATTTGGAATCACAGCAGTTATACTCACATACCACTTTCAACCGTGCATCCCTAATATGAGCTCCAATCTCTAATATGAGCTACAAGCTCTAACATGATCTACAAGCACACACCGCCTCGCGTCGCAAGGCGTTGTTGTGTGCTTGTAGATCGTTTATTTTCACAAGTCTTATGCGACAGCTTCGTATGATGAAGCGGGGCTTTACTTTACGAAAAAAAAAACGTACAAATTTGAAACTCGGTTTCTGCCCGACAGTGACGATATAAAATATGGCATTAAGGTGGGGAATATGAAATATGGAGATACATGGTTTCTGCTGATACACAGGGCCAGTAGGGTGCTGTACATCCCCAGCACCCTCTCTCTTAGTGCGGTGGTCATGGGTGTCACAGCGGTGTGTGGGTGTCACTGGCAGAAATCTACCGTATACTATTTAAGAATTTCTCTCAGCCAGGGCAAACAGGAGGACACGAGGAAGGCTGGGACCTCTCTGGCAACCCACTGCCAAGCAGGACTGGCTGTTAAAGTCAAAGCTTTTCTCTTTGTAATCCGGGGAGAAACAAGCCCCAGTCGACCATTAAGCCGTTGTGATCATTTGCTCTCAGAGATGAATTAAGGGTCTCGGGAGGAGCTTAGCAAGGCTAATTTATGATCCGTTGTACGACGGTGTTGCGCGCCGATATACAAGCTCACAACCGGTGAAGGACGCAACGCTTTGTGAGCTTGCATGCCCGCTATTTTGGGCCCGCGTCAAACTAAAGTTTAAATGGGGCTTAAAGGAGCATAGTTCACCCCCAAAATGACTTTTTTTCCTATTGATTTCTCACGCCATGGAGACTTGAGTTCAAAATATATATTTTTTTGTTACCCCCATTGATATTCTGGATGTGGGGTGGGGACCCAAATGCATTTGGGTCTCCATCCGGAATCAATGGGGGTACATTTATTGTAATCAAATGGCATTTTGGGGGTGAACTACTCCTTTAAGGAGGAATATTACGGAGACGGAGAGAGTGGTTCGTTGTCCACCGGTGACTAAATGATGATCTGTCTTTCAAAGAGCTTCACCGATAAAAGACAAACAGTCTCCAGAATCAACCCCACACACCGCACAACCCCCTCTGTTCTTTCTGTCAGTCCCCCCCCCCCCTCCATTCCTCCTCCTGTCCCCAAAAACCTCCGTCAGCCACCACCACCCTTCCTCTCGACTCCAGGCACGTGCACACATAGACATCAAAGGGGGCTTGAGCCCCTGCCCTTTTAACCGTCTGTAAAAAAGTGCCCTCTCCAGACCATGAATGCCGTTTTTACTATGGTGAAAGAAATGCAAAATGCCCTCTTTCCATGCCAGCAAGAGAATTGCATTCCACGGCAGCAAGAGAATTGCCTTGTCCAAACTCTCCTGAACTTGAATGCAGCATCTTATGTTGAAAGAATAAGAATTGCCCTCTCTATGTAGAAACCCATGCCTAGTTCAGTGTGGTATCAAGCACCGAAAATAGCCGACCTCCAAGCTCACAACGCGTGGAGGTCTGCTATTTTCGGTATTTTCACCAAAAGTGCCCTTTTAGAAATGTCAGCCCCTGCCCCTCTAACATTCTCTGTATGTCCCTGCTCGACTCTGCCCTGATATAGCAGCGTTATATAATACACCACAGTCACACACACACTCACACACACACACACACACACACACACACACACACACACACACACACACACACACACACACACACACACACACACACACACACACGCAGCTCGTTGACATTCACGCTCAACACATTTCTCTGCTTTTTTAGGGAGGGGGGGAAGAGGATGAGAGTGAATTAGATGATGGCCCCCATTCCCCCGATACCCCCACATGTTTCATCAGCGAGTGACTTGCTTCCGTGAGTGGGGGGAAGCAAGTCACCGCCCACCCCCAGGGTGGGCGGTGTGCCAGCCAACCAGCCCATTGTTGCAGAGAGAGAGAGAGAGAGAGAGAGAGAGAGAGAGAGAGAGAGAGAGTTGCAGAGGGGAGGCTAATGCTCCAGGGAGGAGAGAACCTCCATCCATCACAGAGTCCCGGGGCCTTTGCTTGATAAGAACAGCAGTGATTAATTGACGGCTTCAGATTGGAAGGTCTAATAGCTACAAAGCACTCTCATCCGGACCGCGTCGCCGCCGCAGCGTTCATAATAGTAATAGACAAGAAAGGGACTGACTGACTGACTGCGGTCCAAGATACTGGAATGTATGTGTAACCACATGAACTCTGGTGTCCCTGTGTTTTCTAAAAGGAAAGTTATCAGGGTATTTTACCACTGGAAACCTATGGGATCTCCAATATTCAACAGAAATGCAACACAACCCATTGAGAGCTTGTAAAGACATTTGCTGTAGACGGGGAAAGAAGAGCGGACCAAGAACAGAGTGAACTCGGGTCAAGTTTACTAAGGGGTCTTCAACGTTTTCAGGCCAAGGACCCCTTAGCTGAGAGAGTGATTCCATAGAGAATTCCAGATTCCATATAGTTTAATCGTTTGACAGCACAAACATGTCAATTTGTGTTTTCAGATATTTAACCACTTGAACCGTCAATACTTAATGAACTTGATCGTTCACTCAGTACTTAGTGTGCTCTTTTTCCCCTCTACACCAAACCTCCTTGCCGAAAATAGCTGATCTACAAGCTCACAACGTCTCGCGCTAGCTTGTAGATCTGCTATTTTTGGCTAAAGTTCTCCGAATATGGACGTTAGGGTTCAAGTGGTCAATATATGTAACTACACGCATGCATATCTCCTGTATGGGCTGTTCTGTCCGTGGCGTCAGTTATCTCCATACATGGAGTTCCGTGCTTATGCGGACACTCATACCGTGGACAGTCGGACACTCGTACATAGGGACCTACACACAAAGCCAGATGTAGGAGCGGTTATAGCACCGCTCATAAATAACCAAAATAGTACATCTATCTATAGTACATCTGTAGAAAATATATAGGGTAGCTTGTGGTCAAAAATGTCTAGTATGTGGATTTATGCTTGTATAGTTGATGGAGAATTTGACATGATTTCTCTCTTTCTTCTCCTCCAACCACCTCCACTCCACTCCCACCTCCACCCTACACACCCACCCAAGTACTACGGATGAATATTCCCCAAACAGAAAGGTAAGACTTTATATCCTCTAATACTACACTGAGCTGCCCTACAAAGTACCACAACACTGCATTTAATTGCCTCAAGATTCAAATCAGCCTTGATAAACAATTACCCAATGAACAGATTACAATTAGTGAAACATCCATCCATCCATCCACCCATCTTCAACCGCTTATCAGGAATCGGCTCGCGGGGGTAACAGTTCCAACTGGGATTTCCAGAACCTGAATTTTAAACCCTTTTTTTTATATATATTCTTAGTTTGAGTTTTTGTGTAGTTACTGCACTTTGACTTTGTATAGGGCAATGGTTTTCAAACTGTGGTAGGCGTACCACCGGTGGTATGCGAGGCCCCCTCTGGTGGTACGCGAAGGACTCTCCGCAAAAAAGAAAATGGGGCTGAGATAACATTCTTTTTTTAAAACATAATATTATAAGCTAGTCTACTATCGAAATGCTGTAGGGCATTGGAGATATTGAAATCACCCCTATACAATAAGGATGTCTAGTAGCGGGCTACGGGGCATTGGAGATATTGATAAAAGTGTTTACCATTTGGAAATCACCCCTATATACAATAAGGCCGTCTAGTAGCGGCCTAGGTGTTTCTCTTACAAATTGCATATACTTTCTTGTGTCATGACAAACACTTAAGCATCCTTGCCTCATTGTGCCGCAGTGATGGTCTCATCCTGTACGATGACGGATTGCATTCTAACTGAAACTGAAAAGAATGCAGCCGTTAACTCCTTTCAAACAAACTGTCCGTACGTGCGCATGCCATCGGGAGCCCATTGTCCTTATATATTTTGAACTTCCTGTTAAAGCCATAACTCTGCAGGGTGGAACAGAAAAAGGTACAGGCGGGAATTTTCACGCTGAAATGCCATGCATTTCCCCCTTGTTTCTCCTCCCATGCAGAGCAAAGCTCCTTTCCACCAATTGAGCCCGAAGGAGAACGGGCTGCGGCCCAGAGGCACACAGAGGGAGACCAGGGAAGGTGAGTGAGTGGTGAAATCAGGGGCGTCACAAGGAGGGGGGGGGGGGGGGGGGGGGGGAGGAGAGGGGTTAATGGGACTGAGTTACTAGGGCCCAAGGTGGAGGGGCCTGAAATTATTTTATACTTTAGCTATTGAAAAATAGCAGATATAGAAGCTCACAGCGCTGCCAAATACATATAATTTTGGGGGTCCTTCACATGAAAAGTTTTGAGCACCACTGAAAGAAACGAAGGATTTAAAAAAAAACTTAGAAAGATTTGAAATATTCAAAGACTTGCACACATTTCAAGATTTTTCAAAAATAGCAGATCTACAAGCTCGCAGCGCGGCACTCGGTGCAAGGGCCTGTGGCCCAGAATTTGGTGCGACACCCCTGGGTGAAATAGCTTTCTTTCTTTCTTTCTTTCTCTCTCTCTTCACACATTCCCCGGCCGCCTCATGCGTAGTTCCCAAAATTGTTGTCGGATTGCGGCGTGCTGTTTGTTTGCACCACAGGGACTTTCCACGGCCAGGAGAACAACAATAGCAATCGCTCAGTCAGTGACAAAACAGACCTGGGTGGAGTGAGTGTAGCAAAAGAAAAGTCACGTTTTGATAATGGCTGAAGTAGAAGTAAAAGCTGCCATTCAAATAATTACTTCAGAGTAAGAAGGAAGGAAAACTTCTGAATGACTTGAGTCATTTCCTTTTTATAAAATATATCACATACAGTATCTCTGCTGTCGGGCCGAAACCTCCTAACTCCAAAATGTTCATTTTCGGGAAAATGAGCTCAAGTGGAGTTAGGAGGTTTTGACCGAAGGGTTTTTTACTACTTTTCATTGGTTCAATATTATTTTAACCAACACACAGACGTAAAGGGTGTTCAATAGCACTTATTTATGAAAATAAGAGAGGACCAATCGGGTGTAGTTAGCTGGTTTGGCAGAAAGTGTGGAGTTAGGAGGTTTTGTCCCAAGCACTTTTTACTACTTTACATTGGTTCAATATTATTATAACCAACACTCAGCTGTAAAAGGATGTTCAATAGCCCTGATTTATGCAAAAAAAAAAAAAAAGAAACTCAAAAATGGAGTTCAGAGGTTTTGGCCAGACAGTGACGATATATAAAGACCCATAACATCAAAATCAATGTTTAAGTTTGTTGACCACACTACAGTATGTCATGTGCTCAACTTGTGTTGAATGCGGTAGCTGGAATGATATTTTAGATGTTGTCTTTTCCTGGAAAACCAAAACAACAAGGATATATTGATGACGACACATAGAGTGTGTTTGCTAATCTATATGGTACCACCAACATGAATACAGCACAGAATTGTGGACAAAATCATATCCGACGACAACAAAATATTCTACGTTTTGGGTCTGAGAGGCTAATCTCATCAAATGGTGATCCGCGGCTCAAATGACGAATTAATAATGGACTTTGATGTGAAAAGGGTTGAGGGAAGGAAAGAGGGGGGCCCCCAAGTACAGACTCCTGGGGGACCCTGGTCAAGGAAGTATACAGGGTTTATGTGTTTTAATCACCGTTCCAAATCAATGCTCATGACATATTAAAATGCATGTGTTGCCATGGCAGCGCTAACAAACCGACCGGGGCAGCAGCTGTTTGTTGGTACCGCTGAGAGGTTACCAAGACAACGTAGCCTTTGTTGATATTATTTAATATCATCTGATATAATACATTTTCAATTATGCAAGTGTAATTATGTTTTCCTTGGAAAGTGGCCACGGCACAAGAGCAATAATGTAGCCTACGTCCATGGAGACCTGATACAGACAGATAAACTCTGCTTCACAGCATGGCGCTCTTCTCTTCTGACTCCTTCCTTATTGCAATTTACCCATTTAGAACGGGTACACAGTATGGTGTATTATTATTTTATGCTTTAACTATTGAAAAATAGCAGATATACAAGCTCACAGCGCGGCGCCGAGTGCCGCGCTGGTAATCTTGTTTGCGTTCATGTCATGAACTATTTCTTAATGACCTTGCCATAAAAATGAAAATAAAACACAGACACTATCAACAAGATTTTAGCCTGCGATCAATGACAACTTCATGGCCCGATCAGTTATCTTTCAGTGCGTAGGGCATTCACCAAATATTCGTATATTCGAATATCAAAGTCACTATTCGACGTTGTTCACCAAAGTCGAATATTCGTTTATTTGTATTTTTTTATTGTTTTCTCTTTAAAAAAAACATATAGTTTATAATGCTTGGCTAGATAGGAAGTCATAAGAATGAGTTGTCTATGCCCTTGGTGGGTGATTGGTCTATACCAGGGCTTCTCAAAACCTTTTAGGCCGTGACCCCCAAAATAAAAATATTTGAACTGGGGACCCCCACCCTGGCAAGCACTTGGAATTGTAGGTATACATTTAATGTGACTCGGTTCCGCAGATAAATAATGTGAAAATAGCTTATCTACATGCTCACAACGCCTCGCACCGAGGGATTTCAGATGCAGAGCTGTAAACTTCACAGCGAAGGGGAAGTGAATGTTTTGCAAACCAAAGCTAATTCTAATCATGGAACATGGCTACCGGTGCAGGGGAAGAAGTGCGCCTTTATTTCCTTCTTTTAAAAAAAATAAAAAAATAATCCTGCAAGCATGTTAAAATCCGTTGGGAGTATCTTAGTTTAACGTAGATGCAAAGGAATATGTGACAATATCGTTTAACAAGCATTTCAGAAGCTGCAAAGAACCAACACTCAAGGCCAGCTCAGATGTATGTCCTATAGCAGTGATAGTATTCTCTAGGGATGCACCCATGTGACCAACAGAACACACTGATTGAATCTGCAGCCTTGATGATCACAAAAGGCTTTTTCATCCTCACACTCAAACACAACTATTAAAGAAATAAAATGTTGGCTAAAAACAATATATTATGTTGATGTCGGTTCGATACTGATATTGCATTTTAAGGCCAACATTGGCCGATATGATGACTGATTAATCGCGCATTGATTAACCCCCTTGTTTCCCCTTGTGGAACCCCCACACGGACCCCTGGGGCTGGGGGTCCCCTCCCCCCCCCCCCCCAGACCCCACAACCGTGGTCCCTCCCTAGACAATATTTTAACCCATGGTTGTCTTCTCCTCCAGGCAAGTGCACACATAGACATCAAAGGCCCTTTTAACCGTCTGTAAAAAAGTGCCCTCTCCAGACCATGAATGCAGTTTTTACTATGGTGAAAGAAATGCAAATGCCCCCTTTCCATGCCATACCTGAAGGCAGCTAGCATTCAAGACAATTGCCTTGTCCAAACTCTCCTGAAAGTGAATGCAGCATCTTATGTTGAAAGAATTGACCTCTCTGTGTTGAAATCTGTTACGCCACATCTCCAGTATTGACTTGATCATGTTCAGTGTACAGAAAATAGCCGACCTCCAAGCTCACAGCGCGTCGCAGCGCGAGGTTTTGTGAGCTTGGAGGCTTGGCTATTTTAGATATTTCCACCCTTTTAGAAATGTCAGCCCCTGCCTCTCTAGACTCTCTAGGTCAGGGGTCTTCAAAGTTTCCAGGCCAAGGACCCCTTAGTTGAGAGAGAGATGAAGCAGGGACGGTTAGGTATGCTAGGGAAGGTTAGGGTGGTTGGAAAGGAGAAAAAAGTTTCTATCACACAAAGATTTGGAGGACCCCCTGTAGTAACTCTGAGGACCAGCTAGGGGTCCCGGACCCCCTGTCGAAGACCCCTGCTCTAGGTTCTAAACCTTGAGGAAGACTGACAACAGTCGAAACGTTGGTTGTTTTAAATGAAACCAAATGGGTTTCATTTGTATACTGTCAGAGAACATACTTGTAAAGTTCAATTTAGACCTCCCAAAAGGAACCCAGAGAGTCTAGTTTTTGTCAAGTAACTTGAAAAATAACCATGAAAAACCAACGTGAAAAAGAATCGTGATAAAATCGTGTATCGTGATACAGCTTGGGAAAATATTGTGATATTGTATTTTTCCATATCGCCCAGCCCTAGCCTCTCTAACATTCTCTGCACGTCCCTGTTCTCCTCAGTGAACATGACTCCTACACAGTGTAACGTGGTCTCCTCCTCCTCAGTGCTGTGCCAGGTGTACGTGAGCATGGACTCCTACATGAGCATGAAGGTCCCTGCTGGAGTGGAGGCCCAGGAGCTGCTGCAGACCCTGGCCGAGAGGATGGACACCCCCCAGCAGGACCTGGTGCTGGTGGCCATCACCTACCCTGGAGGTAAATGCACAAACCATCTGTCACTGCACTACTACCTACTGCACTGGTTCTCAACCTGTGTTTCTGGTCCCCAAATCATTTTGGGGGGTCCCCAGAGGATTAACATATAGGACCACTTCACCTCTGGGACAACCAGATCAACACAATCCTGAGTTATGTTTTGTGGTCAATCTGTGTTTTTAGATATTTTAGTATTTCAGCATGGTACAAAGCATCATATCGTCGTTGTCGGGTGGAAACCTTGTATGTCCAAAACCGTTTGTTTTGTATTTATCATTTTAAAAATGAACAAAACTAGTGAAAACAGCTTATCTACAAGCACACAATGCCTCGCACCGCGAGGCGTTGTGTGCTTGTAGATCTGCTGTTTTCACTACTTTTGTGCGACGGCCTTGTGTGATGAAGCAGGGCTTTGCTTTGCGAAAAAAAATACAAATTTGAAACTTGGAGATACGAGGTTTCTGCCCGACAGTGGCGATATGATGCATTCTGCATCATATGATGCATCAGATGATGCAATATCATGCTACAAAGCATCATATGATGCTTTGGTCTTATGATCAAATAAGAACATTACAATGTTCTTATTTTCACCATGAGCCCCAAAAACGGCAAAAAAGTAGCAGATCGATAAGCTCAAAACGCACCGTTTTCCGCCGCGATTCGCGTTTCAAGCTTGTTGTAGATCTGCTATTTGTGTTGCTTTTGTGTGACGCCGTTGTATGATAAAGTATAGCATTCATTTATGAAAAAAACACACAAAAGGTTATTATATGGAGTCAGAGATAAGAGGTTCTGCCCGACAGCAACCATAGACCATTATGTCAGGGCCCAGATATGAAGAATGTCTGAGAATGTAATCGCACGAAAACCGACCTCAAACGTCCAGCCGTCTCACATATGTCCTGCTACATAAATAAACCTCCCTCTGCAGACATATGGGAGGGGAGAGGGGAGGGGGGGGATGCAGGCCTGATTCATGTCACATCATGGGCTGTTATCTGTTAGCGAACTGCTTGGCTTTCCCACTGTGGAGCCTGGTGGGAGGACCACTTATCTCTGGACCAGAACGCACACACGCACGCACACACACACACACACACACACACACACACACACACACACACACACACACACACACACACACACACACACACACACACACACACACACACACACACACATGGCACGCACGCACAGATACACAGACACAGTAGTTATTTTATGTTCTTGTGACGTTTACCTCCCCTTGTCTCCCACTCTCTCTCTCTCTCTCTCTCTCTCTCTCTCTCTCTCTCCCTCTCTCTCTCTGCAGGGAGGCTGCTCCTCCAGCCACATGACAGGCTGTACTCTGATTGGCTGACGCCGGTGGGCAGGCTGCACGTGTGCAGAAAGGACCTGAGTGAAGTGGCCCTGGTAATGATACATAATATCGATGAGTCACTTCAGTCAGAACGCTTAGAAATACACTGCTGAATACACCGCTGATACTGAATGGCAGGGACGTGCAGAGAATGTTAGAGAGGCAGGGCCTGAAATGTCTAAAAGGGCCTTTTTGGTGAAAATGTCGAAAATAGCCGACCTCCAAGCAAAATTTTCGGTGCTTGATACCACAATGAACTAAGCATAATCAAGTGAATACCGGAGATGTGGCGTAACGGCATGGAATTCTACACAGTGAGGGCAATTCTTTCAACATAAGATGCTGCATTCAAGTTCAGAGATTTTGAACAAAGCAATTCTCTTGACTGCTGCATTCAGGTATGGCATGCATTCATGGTCTGGAGAGGGCACTTATACAGACAGATAAAAGGGCAGGGGCTCGAGCCCCCTTTGATGTCTATGTGTGCACGTGCCTGCTGAATGGTAATATTATCTACTAGTTAAAACCTATGAACTGTCTATGGAATGGATAGAATTATATAATTTAATCCAGCGATTATCAAGCGTTTCTTTTACACTTTAAGCACCTCGATCCTGATATGGTCACGGACCCCCACCTGAAAATAATTGTAATCCTGTGACCCCAATCTAAGAACATTTATTTAGACATGATTCTATCTGATAGGTCTGTCATTTGGTACTGCAGATATAGAGAATGCAACGACATTCTGCTCAAAATAGCCATTCCCATAGTTCTGTATTTGTTGTACTTTGTACATGTAATAATAATGGTGATGATTTAGCTATCAATCATTTAGCTGGGGACCGCTGGAACGCCGCCAAAGGGCCCCTGGCGGACCGCGGTCCCTAGACAGCGCGTTGAGAACCACTGATCTAATTTATCACTAACGAACTGTAGAGACCTGAGGCATTTAACCCTTGGTTGTATAGAAAACATGTGCATTTAACCCCTTGGTTATATGGAAAACATGTGCATTTAACCCCTTGGTTATATGGAAAACATGTGCATTTAACCCCTTGGTTATATGGAAAATATGTGCATTTAACCCCTTGGTTATATGGAAAACATGTGCATTTAACCCCTTGGTTGTATAGAAAACATGTGCATTTAACCCTTGGTGGAATAGAAAACATGTGCATTTAACCCTTGGTGGAATAGAAAACATGTGCATTTAACCCTTGGTTGTATAGAAAACATGTGCATTTAACCCTTGGTTGTATAGAAAACATGTGCATTTAACCCTTGGTTGTATAGAAAACATGTGCATTTAACCCCTTTGTTGGTTGTACTTTACACCACTGGGTTTTAAGACCACTGTTTGTCCATCCTTCAGAGTCCAGTCACAGATAACTCAGAGCAGCAGCAGCAGCAGCAGAGGACGGTCCGCATGCTCAGTATGAACACATGGGACGTGGCTGTGGCGCTCAGCAACTTCGACTGGTCCATCTTCAGCTCCATACACGAGGTCTGTTTGTTTATCAGCTGTTCTAACCAGAGATATTGTGACTGCTGGGAATGTTCAAGGCCAGTTTATTCATGAAATAAGCTGAGCTATACTGTGAAATAATTGTGTCTTGTATTGTATTGAATTGTATTGAATTGTATTGAATTAGCCTACTTGACTTCCTTGACTTCAGCCTTTTGCTCATCTGGGGAATAGGTCGGGTGGAAACCTCATATATCCAAAATGGTTACTTTTCAGTATTCAAATGCATCAAAAGTAGCAGATCTACAAGCTCAAAACACGTTGTGCTGCGTTTCTAGCTTGTGGATCTGCTACTTTTGATGCTTTTGGGTGACGCTGTAGTATCAGTAGGGTATGAAAAAAAGACAAAGTTAGAATATGGTCAATATGGAGCCAGGAGGTTTCTGCCCGACATCAACCATTTACACTTTCCAAATATCCCCATTTGAGCAAGCTCTCTGACATTTCTGCTTGAATTACTGCTATTTCCAAACTTAGGTTAGGATAGGTCTGTTGTTTTTTTATTTATTTTTTGTTTTTTACCACTGGACAAATGAAGTTCCGAAAAGAGTAAAGTCTGTTGATTTCCATCCTGTTTACATGCAGCAAGAGCTGGTGTACTTCATATTCAGCCGCCATGCCGGCGGCGGCCACACGGCGGCGCTAGAGCAGCTCCTGCAGCGCTGCAACGAGGTGCAGCTGTGGGTGGCCACGGAGGTGCTGCTGTGCCCCGCCCTCTGCAAACGAGTCCAGCTCATTAAGAAGTTCATCAAGATCGCCGCACAGTGAGTCATTATTAGCTGCCATCGACTAGCTGCTGAACACCATTGATCTGCTGGGGTTTCAGTCTCACGGTGGATGCTGACTGAACTGTTCTGTACAGCACTCCATACTGCTGGCCTTGAGCACTGGAGGAAGAAGCACCTTTGTTTACGTAGGCCCTATTTAGACTGCAGTCAAATCTGATTTATTTCTCAAATCCAATCTTTTTGAGAAATAAATCTTGCGGTCGCGCTGCAAGTGATGTTTTGGACAGTTGAGTTTGATATGCGACCTGCTTTTAGATCAGGTTACTGCATTCAGACTGAGATGCATCTTCTTTAGTAATCAGATTTGAACCACCTCTGGATGTGGCTCCTCCACCGGCTGTTTGTCGGTCTGTCTGTCATACGTCACACGTCACTCGTCACACTTTTGCCCTACTCATATCTCCGCCACCGCTGCCCCGATCCATGCCAAACATTGCACACCCACTCCTTGGCTTTTTTTTTTTTTTTTTTTTGCCAGGATAGATTTTCCGCCATTTTGAATTTTCTCCAAAACACACTTTTTGCTCCTTTTCCTACATATTTTCTTCAAATGTCAAAAAAATCGGTGAACCCATGCAATGAACATAGTCAAGGGATATTTCGATAGTCCATACCATTCGTTCGTAACAGGCTTCCAAAGTTAGCGGGAGGGGCCCGTTTCGCAAAAAATAGCCATAAATCACAAACAAAAGGTCGAGTCAACACTGAATTTTAACCACAGGTCGCGGATGGCATAATCAACGAATTGTTTTTCAAGGGGAACGACCCTCTCAAAATGAAACACAGACAACTTGGTGGATGGTCTCACAGTCCAAACCGCTACACAAGGTTGCACATTTAGCGAGCTGCAGGCACACTTTTAAAAATTGACTCTGTCAATTCTAGTTTTTTTTATTTTTTTCAGAGTCCCCCATTCAAAGTCAATGGGGTTTTTGGGCGTAGTTTTTTGCGAATTACGTCGCCATGGGAACGCGGATCGGAAATAAAAGTAATAGCACACCATTCCCGGCCGAGCCGCACGGTTTGATGTATCTATTGCGGAGGTGGCGTAAATTGTGCGGCAGTTATTGCGTGCTGAAATTTGTGGGATCATTATTATAATAAGTATGGCGGATTACAATAAGTGTTTTGCCATTGCATGGCAGGCACACTTAATAAGTTCAGTACTTGAGTAAGTGTACTTAGCACCAGTGGCCATGTGCACCGTGCAACACACACGCACACATACGCACACGCGCACACGTGCACGCGCGCGCGCGCAGGCAGGCAGGCAGGCAGGCAGGCACGCACACACAGACACACACACACACACACACACATACACACACACACACACACACACACACACACACACACACACAGTCTCTCTTATATCAGTGGGACAGGAATGCTGCCCCCTCCGGTGGCGGGTTGTTGAACTACAATTTACAATACAGTAAAGAGCATTTAGCAACAGGGGCTCAGAACTTTTCATCTCCAGACCCGAAAGGGAGACGTGGTGTCTTCCTGGGATCCAGACTTAATACATTATGAATTAATCAACTAAGCTATGAAAGACATGTTAATAACCCATAATTTAGCATGCTCTAATGCAGAACACCTAGGACAGGGCAAAGGTCTGACTACAGTAAGCGGTCAAGGAACTATTAGTGCTAGAACAACAAGGTTATCCTACAGTCTGAGTCGTTGGAACAAGTAAGAGACATGTCGTTGCTGCTTTTAGGCAGAAACCTCTTATATTCATAATTCTAACTTCTTGAGGTTTTACATACAGTAAATCAGTGGCCTACTTGATCATACATACTAGAGTGTAACACATAAGCATCAACAGTAGCAGATCTACAAGCTTGAAACGCACAGCAGAGCGACGCTTTTCGAGCTTGTAGATCTGATACATTTGTTATTATTTTGTTAATCCTGAAACGTTTTGGACATAATGAGGTTTCCACCCGACCGACAGAGACCCATAAGAAACGTACAGTACAACACAGTATAGTAGGCCTACAGAACAGAGGCATTCATTGTAAATAGTCAACGACAGTCCAGATGCAACGATGGTAACCTACAACTATAGTAGCAATTCAATTAAAGGGAGCTTTATTGGCATGAGAAAACCTATGTTTACATTGCCAAAGCAAGTGTTACAAATAAAAATATAGCTGCAAGCAGCAATAAAGTGGCCAAGCCAGTAAAAAGTAGGAAAGGAAAAAACTGTGGGAAAAAAGCAGGAATATCAAGAAAAGTGGGAAAAGAAATCAAAGAAAAACTAGAAGCAGGTAGGTTTTTTTGGCCTCCTGGTGGCGCTATAATAGACCAATGTGAAAAGGGTGCAACGTGTTCTTGGGCCTTTCACGGCAATTGGACGCTGCATGTGTGATTTGAGGCATTTTGTTCCAAAAATGAGTTGACCCGCTGGTGGCGCTATAACAGGCCAATGTGAGAAGGGTGGCATCTGTTTCTTGACCTAGTGGGAATGTGTGTGCAAAATTTCACGCACATCGCAAGCTGTGTTCATGATTTGAGGCGTTTTTGGCCACTTGCAGCCATATTTATTATATATATATTTTCCTTTTATATATATATATATATATATATATATATATATATATTATTATTATTTTTTTATCCCATGATTTTGCAATCCATTTTTTTCACCCAGTGCCAATTGCCTATGTAATCCTGGGCTCTGCTCTCCCTCTGCCGCGCCTGGGGAGACAACGGACTGACCTCATGCTTCCTTCAATGCATGAGTAGTCCAAGTTGTTTCTTTTCACCTGACAGGGGGGATTTCCCCGGGATGGACGTAGCGCGTGGAAGGAACACGTTATTCCAACCGGTTCCTTTCCCCTCCATCAAGCGCCCCGGCTGGCCAGGGGGAGGCATTATTGATTCTTTTTATATATTCATTTTTATTATGATTTTTTTGAAAGACAGGACATCACAAACATCAACAAGACATAACAAGACAAACACACCAGACTATCATATACAAGTCAAACACGGGTAATTCACCTATCATATCAAAAAATACAAAAGTACAAAACACGAGTAATTCACCAATTATATAAATAGTACAAAAGTTAGCAACCTCTTGGAAAACATATAGCCGTTATACACTAGACGTCCAGATGCGCCATAATAGGACCCCAGATGAACTCGAATGCAGCATGACTGTCCTGTTTAAAGCATCGAAGCCTCTCCAAATGAATAATTGACACAAATTCTGTAAGCCATCTGTTGAAACAAGGTATATTAGAGGATTTCCATTCAGTTCAAATAATTATTTTGGCGTACCAAGCATGAGTGTCTGTTGGACAGAGTACGGCAGAGAAAGAGAGGGTTCGGAGCAACCAAACAGGACAGTTTGTGCATCAGGCTCAATGCGAATACGATATACACTGCTGTACCAAGCAAAAATACTTTGCCAGAATGAAACAATCCTTGGGCACGACCAGAACGTATGTCCCAGCGTGCCCTTGCAGTGTTGCATCTGTCACAGATATCAGAAACGTTTGGATACATTTTATTCATTTTGACTTTGGAGTAATGTAATCTGTGCATAACTTTAAACTGAACAAGCTGCAGTTATTATTATTATTATTATTTAAAAAGAAATTGCACTTTATAGGCATGTTAGATAAAGGTCCTTAGATTGCGTGTAGAATGTTTCATGCAAATTGCTAAAAAATCCCAGGATAAGCACAGGTTTAAGCGTTTTACAAACTGCTCAAAATGATATAGCACCCCCCTTTGGACAATTGGGGTAAGATTGGTTTTAGAAAATCTAAGGGCAGAGCTTACTTGACAAAGACACAGATGTGTTCCTCTTGAGTCAAGGCACGCGTGTGAGCAAGTTGCATGTCTTCAAGCCAAACAAGGCATGACTTATGTCCATTTAAAGTTTGAAATTTCAAATGCTTCGTATAGCACCCCCCTTTGGCCAATTGGCATAAGATTGGTTTCAGTGAAACAAATAAAAACATTTAAGATGCATATACAGTATATAGAACATGCATTAATGAAACAGAAACACATTTAAGATGCATATACTGTATATAGAACATGTATTAAAACATATACGTTTATTTTGGTTCGGGAGGGCTCCCCGAACTGAAATTATTTAGGTTCGGGGAGAGTCAATTCATACTCTCTTAACGGCTGGCACCGAAGTCGCTTGTAAATATTAGAGGTCCTTTTTTTTTTTTTTTTTTAAGGTTTTGCAACCCATTTTCACCCAGTGCCAATTGCCTATGTGATCCTGGGTTCTGCTCCTCCTCTGCCACGCCTGGGGAGACAACGGACTGACCTCATGCTTCCTTCTATGCATGAGTAGTCCAAGTTGTTTCTTTTCCCCTGACAGGGGGGATTTCCCCGGGATGGACATAGCGCGTGGAAGGACAACGTTATTCCCCTCCATCAAGCGCCCCAGCTGGCCAGGGGGAGGCATTATTGAGACCAGGATTACTGCATGTTTTTGTGAGGGTATCAACCCTAGGAGACACGGGGAGAACATGCAAACTCCACACAGAAAGGCCCTATCACCGACCCCACCTAGGGTGTGGGCGCTGATGATACGGAGGGAGAAACACGCCCCCAGCACCTACAGCGTCCCCCGGCGGGAATCGAACCCAGGACCTTCTAGCTGTGAGGCGAAGCGCTAACCACTGCGCCACTGCGCCACCGTGCCCCCTCACAGTCTTCAACTTGTGATGAATTCCACCAACATTAAAACTGAGATTAGGTTTAGGGTTAATGTTAGGTTTAGACTAGAACTGCGGAGGGATATAATGATGTCTTCAACACCAGAACATTTCAAAAACCACGCCCCCATCGCTGTGAGTTTCCTCATCACATGACAACAAGGAAGTGAGAGGTCGTCTGAATCTCATGAGACCCAGTGAGAGGTCCACTGAATCTCATGAGACCCAGTGAGAGGTCCACTGGGTCCCAGTGAAGGTGACAAGCTTCGGTTGGACACAATATTCTATTTCCAAATAGAGGGTATGCGCAATTGCGCATGACATCATCATCATACCCGGAAGTTATGTGGGAACGCCTACTGTGTGGCAAAAAACTACTTTGTGACCTTGACAGCCCGTACATCCAAACAGTTTATGCATGCGCATAGCCACATACCCTCTATTGCACAGGTTAGCGGGTTAGCTAGCAAGCTACATAATGTAAACAGACCGGCTCCCCAGCCAAAGGGAGGACAGTGTTGTAGCCAATGCAAATAATGGAGGCATCGTTTGTGAAATATTCTGGTGCAAAAGGCAACGACAGAGATGGAAGGAGAAGAGGTAGCCTGACTAGCCTCGGTACCCAGGCTTTTATTTTCATTGGCGTTCGTCTCAAAAAGAAAAGCCTGGGCTAACCTGCTGACATTTCAGACAAATAGGAAGTGGGCATCAACCTTCCATTCCCCCAACCAACCAGAGTGCAGGGGGGCGTCACTCAACATGTGAGGTCAGTGACGAGGCAGCAAAGGTGTCGCATCTGTAGGTGACACCAGGGAGGCTGCAGGTGATGGAGACGACGACAGGGATGCTGCAGATAATGGGCGCAACGCCAGCGATGCTGCAGGTAATGGAAGTGATGCCATGGATGCTGCAGGTGATGTAGGTGACGTTGCTGCAGATAGAGACAGAGAGAGAAAGAGACAGAGAGAGGGAGGGAGAGGAGGGAATAGAGAGAGTCAATTTCACACGCCAAATAACCTCAAAACGAAATAAAATGAAATAAAATAAAATACCTTTCTTGCGCCAAATTAATTCATGGTCTTCTCCTCCAGGGGTCCCTAGTGAGAAATTGATATGGAAAAGATTACATTGTGTGGGTGAAGTATCCTTTAATCTGGATACATAAATACATACAAATAAAAATATAAACACAAAACAAACTCTGAAACTGAAATTGATGTCTGTACAGTCTGTAGGCTATGATGACACTTATTCAGGAGTTCAATTAGACAATCTACAAGCTCACAACGTGTTGATGTAGATCGGCTATTTTCACAATTTAAAAAGATTTTCCAAAATAGTAATAGTGTAATAATGTAATAATGCCTATAGAAAGTTAAGGCATAAATGTGCTAAAATGTCAACATATACATTAACATGAAGTCAACATGCCAAAGATAACGTATAAACAACCTAAATAATCACCCATGTAATAATCCAGGCAATGCTCAAAATAAGCCAAATAAGCTCAAAACTATTACATTAAAATAAATAAAATAGAAGAACATACCTTTCTTCAAAATTAATTCATAGTCGTCCAGGTTAATGTTTACCTCCATCTCCTAAAATGAAACAAGCATTGAATATATATATATATATTAGGGATGCCCCGATCTTTTTTTGCTCCCGATCCGATACCGATCAAATATTATTGCTTCCGATTCGATCCCGATCTTTCCCGATCCGATCTTTAGGCAAGGCATTAAGAAAAAGAAATTCTATTCATTCTATCACTTAGTGCAGCACTGAATCAACAAAATAAAAACAAAGCTTATGAGTAGTGTATAGTGATATAGGCCTACTAGTGCAGTGTTTCTCAAGCATTGTGCAGCGGACCTTTGGTGTGGCCTTTGAAATTTGGCAGTGAAGTCACGATTTAAGGACTTTTAAAACCTGTTTAATACCTCAAAAAATAAAATAAAATAGACCATTACAGCATCAAAAATAATCAACACACTATATAAAAACTGGTAAAACATTGGCCATTTTTTTTTTTTTTTACAAATCTCTTTATTCATTTTTTCGGCAGGGATAGTAGAAGGCATCATAATAAATAATATCATAAGTATAAACTGCACTTATTTTACATATTCAACATCAAAAGTCAGTGTATAAAGATTCAATAAAATAAAGAGAACACACAAAACATGAAACCAAAACATACAGTCGCAAAATCCCATTCACACTTTCAACCAAGACAGGACAAAAGACAGAGGGAAACACGAGGATAGGAGGGGGGGGGGGGGGGGGGGGAGTCTCTGCTCAGGTTAATTGTTAAGTTCGTTTGTGATCGTGAGTGTGCCGATGTAATCCAGCACGGGCTGCCACGTTTTGTGGAAGGATTCCAAGGAACCTCTGAGGGAGAATCTAAGTCTTTCAAGTTTGATACAGTATAGAATTTCGTGAATCCATCTGTTGTGTGATGGGGGAGATGGATGTATCCAATTGAGGAGTATCAATCTCCTTGCTAACAGGGTTGTAAAGGCTTTTAAAGTTGAAACAAAATAAGTTAAGAACCAATTAACCAGTCTGCTTGAAAAGTATGCAGTAGCAGCTAGTTGACAGTGCAGAGAGACATAATTGCCTTCCTTTGATCCATTAACAAGGGGCCATTACTGCTTATTGGCATCAGCTGCCAGCTGGACACAGAGTCTGACACAACCTCCCCTCTGAAGGGCTCTGTGTCTGTCTTATTTCTCCAAAAGCCCTTGAATATGATTGAAAATGATTAAGGATTACTGTGATTATGGTAAGCTTACGTTTCATATCGCATTCACCTTACCTGTAACTTTCACTACTACCAGAAAATATCTTTTTCGATATTTTTTTCCCGATCTCCGATCTTATAAAAATGACCATATCGGCGGCCGATCCGATCACGTGATCGGGATCGGGCAACATATAGAGAGAGAGAGAGAGAGAGAGAGAGAGAGAGAGAGAGAGAGAGAGAGAGAGAGACACAGACAGACAGACAGAGAGACAGACAGACAGCCAGACAGACAGACAGACAGACAGACAGACAGACAGACAGACAGCAGTCCATATTATATAGTTATATAAATATATCTCAACACAGGTGTGATCTACAGACGTCAGTCAGTCAAAAAACAACTGAACAGCAAATGCATGAATGTCGGCACATTAACAGACCTGGAGATATTAAGTTGTAATATGTTTTTCTAAACAGCCCTCTCCGTCCATTGAAGAATTAAAACATGTAGAAATGAAGGTGTCTGTCATGTATCGTTGGTATCAAAAGCAACAATAAGAGTATGATGTGTTTTATGGAGTTGTGAATACACTGAATGATAATAATACACCTCATTGTTCATGATTACAAATTAGTTTTAAAATGTCAAATGACATGACTGGAGCCCATGCAGTTCTCCTAAAACTAACAATATAAATAAGTACCTACCGTCCCGTTCAGTTGGTTGGGCGTTTGATTGAATGTATTTGTTTGGCAGCAGCAGCAACAGACAAGTTTCTTTATTATGTAGATAATGAATACTGCACAGACGATGATCAGAGGGAATGTGGCAATTATCTGGAACACAAAACATACAGTTAAGCAGCGGTATTCTATTCTGTACTATAGTAAATATGACCAGGAAAAACTATTTGACAAGTCAAAACTTAATGAAATTACAAGTTAAGCAAACAACATCAGCATTGCATTAAGGGATTTTAATAGTGTGTATTCTAATGGGATAGATATCATTCATCCCGACTCTAAAACAATTAGGCCTACAGTATTAGGACAATATTGAACCCACCTGAGACGTAGAGTAGAAGAAATGTGTCTGCTGTTCCTGCTTCGTCTTGGCATCATCTGGCAAACACCATCTCAGTGGAGCTGCATCTTTCATAGTCACATATGTACCAGTCCACGTTGTCACGGCACAAGAAAAGTACTGGCCGTCGAGGAGCACCAAAAACAACCAAACACAGGAGGGGACCAGAGCAGAGAAGAAAATTGAACACGAACGCTTACAGTGCTGAAGGCTGCACTCTTTATTGTATTTTGGGATCATCAGCATCAGGAGAAAGGCCATGACGGCAGGAAGAAAGATGAAGAGACATGAGACCACCTCGTTGACCCCAGGAATACATGGACACTCAAAATGCATATCCGCCACCATCTTTAGTCCAAACATGATGAAGCTGAGAGACACTTTTGAAAACGCAGGACTGTCACCAAATGCGTGTTTTAATTCTGTAACCCATTTTGATCCTGATGCTGATGCCATAGTGCCTGAAATGCAACAAGTGTCACACCTCCACTGTCAGTGGTATTAAACGGGAGGGTGTGTCTTCTGTTGTGACATACAACACATGGGGAGGAGGGGTTGTTGTGTATCAACAAGGCAGTACAGCGTCGGCAAGAGACACTATTGTTTCCACTGTGGCTAACTTCCAGACACACTATCCTAGTGCTCTCATTCTGTTGAACGGTGATTTTAACCAGGTGAAAGTCTCCAGTGTTCTGCCTGATTTCTCCCAATATGTCACTTGCGAAACAAGAGGCGAAAACACTCTTGATCTACTGTATGCTAATGTTAGGAATGCATATAGCTGTGTCCCCCTCCCCCCTGTTGATGTCTCTGATCATTCCATGGTGAAACTGGTCCCATCCTATCTACCAGTAGTGAGACGGGTTCCAGCTAGAACTAGGGATGTGCAGTGCTGGTCTGAGGAGGTGGAGGAGAGACTCAGATTTGAATTTGAGATGACAGATTGGGACTCATTTTTCAGTGAGCATGGAGAGGATGTTGATAGCCTTTGTCAGGTCATCACTGACTACATCGTTTTTTTGTGAGAATGCATGTGTTTCTAATGAGAAGGTCCGCTGTTTCTCTAACAATAAACCATGGATGACAAAGGAAATCATTGACCTCCTTAAGAGGAAAAGGGATTTGTTCCTGGCTGGGGATCTAGAGGGGGTGAGGGTGGTGGTGGGCGAGCTGAAAGTAGTCACAGCTCAGGCTAAGGTGTGCTACAAAGCTACGCTGGAGAACTGTCTGCAGGAGAACAACACTAGACAGGTGTGGGGGGGTTTCAGAAAGATCACAGGGTACGGCTCTGCTAACTCAGCTGTGTCAGGCACAGGTGAAATGGCAAACGAGATGAACCTTTTTTTCAACCGGTTTGATACTGCTGATGCGGGGTCAACCGCTGGCAGGAGACATGGTGACCTCAGTAGCCACCCTGTTCCTCCCTCTCCTCCTCCCTCTCCTCTGACGCTCACCATTGAACAAGTGAGGCGCCTACTCGCCCAGACCAACACCAGGAAAGCTGCGGGACCTGACAAGATCAACTCTCGGGTGCTTAAGGCCTGTGCAGAGCAGCTTGCAGTCCCCTTCACACATCTCTTCAATCTCTCCCTGAGGACGGGGAGGGAGCCACAGCTGTGGAAGTCCTCCTGCATCGTCCCGGTGCCTAAGAAGACCCGTCCCTCTGTCTTAAATGACTACAGACCAGTTGCTTTGACCTCACAGGTCATGAAGGTCTTTGAGCGGCTGGTACTGAACCATCTGAGACCAAAAGTTAGTGAACATCTGGACCCCCTTCAGTTTGCTTATCAGGCCAACATCGGGGTCGACAACGCCATCACCTACATGCTCAACAAGGCCCTCACCCACCTCGAAGATCTGGGCTGCACAGTCAGAATCATGTTTTTTGACTTCTCCAGCGCCTTCAATACTATCCAGCCTCTTCTGCTTGCGGAGAAGCTCACGCTGATGGGGATGGAAAGGGGCCTGGTTACATGGATTACGGACTACTTCTCCGGCAGACCGCAGTACGTGAGGCTGCAGAACTGTAGATCTGATGTGCTGGCGAGCAATACGGGTGCACCGCAGGGTACTGTACTCTCTCCTTTCCTGTTCACTCTCTACACTTCTTTTCCGCTTCAACTCCAACTTCAACTCCCCCCCCCCCCCCCCTCCCTGGAGGATTTTAGGGGAGGGTGATGCTATTTTGATTTTACTCTCAGGGAGGGTGATGCTATTTTAATTTGATTCTCAGGGAGGGTCATATTGAATTTAAAATATTCCGGGTTTTTATAGGTCATATTGAATTTAAAATATTCCGGGTTTTTATAGGCCTATATATATTTTACTACAGCGTTCCTTTCAATAATACTATTATTTAATTAAGGAACACTGAAGTAAAATACAATAGTCGATGATACCCCCCTCTGCTTTCTCTTCAATGGTACAGCCGAGCTATCACTGACGCTTCAGAGAAGTGCAGAACTTCAGTCTCTCAATCAGTGCTTGAATGAGCACAGAGAGGAAAGACCCTCTCAAAAGTTTGTGCACGACCAGATTTCAAGATTATTTAACCGGGTCGTATGAGCATTTACACTACACAAACGTCTTGAAGATTATTGGGTTCGGGTTGTGTCCCGCTGTGCGAGAGTCGAGAGACCTGCGAGAGACCCAATCTACGACAAGGGCTTGAGCCCCTGCCCTTTATCCTTCTGTAAAAAGTGCCCTCTCCAGACCATGAATGCAGTTTTTACATAACAGACAATCTGGCCCGACTGAATCGGGTAGAATTTAACACTACAGGATCATTTTTTCAGATTCTCTGACCAGATAATCTAAACGGGCTCACACTTGCAATAATACATAATATAATGAATACAAAATGTCACGGGGCTGTTCTGAGAGCTTCGCCTTGCAACACACACACGCACGCAGTCACGCACACGCACACACAAACACATTAACGTGTTATCCACACAACACACCATCGCATCGCTTCGCGCAATGGAGGAAAAAAATACGCTTCAATAAGGAATTTGTGTCCCATTTTGATGATAATATGAGTTCACTTTGACACGTTTCCATCCATGCCTCTGTTCCTCTCTCTGACTTTTATACCCTCTCTCTCCGCTGCTAAACTGGTCAAGTGCTCTGCGTGCTGTCTGCTTCTCATAGTGCCTGATTTATGATTAGTCGTATGACTGTGTGGCGCACGGAACAGTAGATTTCCAAGATCAAACTGTGTCCCTCCACGCTACGTTGTAGGGTTTGTAGATCAGGCAGTGGGCGTGTACTTGCAAGAGAAACATATAGCGAGTCAGTCAGTCAGTCACCCGTGCGCTGTTCCCATGCTGGTAGTGACTATTTCTGCTGATATAAAACAAACCCGTATTGAGTATTAATTCCCATCGCAAGCAATCATGTGTGTGTGTGTGTGTGTGTGTGTGTGTGTGTGGCACTGTGTGTGTGCTGCTCGCATGCAGCAGCTAACTCAGCATGGAGAAAAAGTCCCACGCTTCAGTCATACAGTATCCTACACACTCACATCACGTCGTGGATGTGCCCGGTGTGACTCTGAGCTTGGAGGTCTGCTATTCTCTGCACGCAACATCATCGCGGGACGGAGATAAATTAGGCTTATCATGACCATGGGCTGCAGCTGATGTGATACTCAGAGCGCTCTCTAGTCTCTGTTTCTCCGTTCTCAGTGGAGGAAAACGTAGGCTACTCCGATGTTTTACTTAGGTAAAATTATCAATAGCCTACTGCATTATTGAAATACTTTGTTACAAGTTAAAGTCCGGAATTCAAAATGCACTTGGGTAAAAAGGCTACGAAAGTGATGGCATCAAAATAACCTCACAACGTGTCACAGCGCAGCGCGACGCATTGTGAGCTTGTAGATTGGCTATTTTCAAATAGTCTATAGGCTACAATGGTGCTAATAAAGGCACTATGTTTTATAATATAATAATTTACATCTGCAAAGTAACTAGTAGCTATGTTTTCATATAATTGTAGTGGAGTAAAAATACAATATTTGTTTCGGAGATGTTGTGGAGTATTGAAAAGAAAAAAAAAAAAACATAGCCTCCCCAAACGTTTGGTTCACCCGCTGCCTATCAACTTAGCCTACTATTTAAAACACTTTCACAAGCAGGCAAGCATCATGTGATGATATTTATGAAAATAATATTAATAGCGACGGGAGTGAGTGGGGACGGAGGAAGAGAGAGGGAGAGTCGAGAGAGGGAAGGAAAAAGGAGGGACTTCACAAATTTGCTCGGTGCGATATCTTCACTAGCCGTCACACACAGGATCACTGCTGTATCTCTACCTAAGTTTGATATTTTCTGCTGTCGGGTGGGTTGTAAAAAATGTCGTAAAAAAGCTAATTAACATATCGGCAGGCTCTTCCACACGACAGGAGAAAAACTGTGCCTCGTGAGCGAATTTGGGCTGTTCCTCGTCACAGTCATAAATTCCTCAAATGCCACAACATTGCGTACGAATTCTGTTATTCTGTGGGGGCCCTTAACTATAAGTTAAGGTTTTAGGCATAACTTTACTGTGGTAAATGTCATGTTGTTAGGGGAGGGTCAATCTTTTTTTTTTAATGCCTGGGGAGGGTCATTGATTTTTCCCCCAATTGAGAGGGAGGGTCATGGCATTTTATATCAAGGCTTATACAATTTCTCCAGTAACACCCCTCAATAAAAATCAACCCCTCCCTAAAAGGAAAAAATATACTGATATATATTCTTGACTTATTTGCACTGACTTTGGTCACTTTTTTTTCTCAGGCCCTGCACTATTGGGTTGTGTTGGTTGTACTGTGTATTATTGCGGTGTTGATATGGCGGTGCGATACTTGTGTTGCATGACTGCATTGACTAGCAGTGACTGTTATGTGCACTCTTTTGTTTGGCACTGTTTGCTAAGTTATGCTTGCGTATAGCTTTTTTGTGTGTGTGACGTGTCACTTATGAGCATTGAATGTTTCGTGGTCACTTTATGTATATATTCTTCTTCTCTTTTTGCAATAGTTTTCGACACTTTATGTTTTATTTATCTTTTTTTGTGCGTGCTCTTTGGACTGTATACTACAGTACTCTTTTTCTTTTTCTTAAGTCTGTAACTTGTAACCTTAACTGCTGTGCTGCCTCTGGGCAACTGAATTTCCCCTGTGGGATAATAAAGGTATCTATCTATCTACATACACTCAGCTTTGAGGTGGGTGTAGGTTTCAAACCGACAAACTGGAGGGAGGCTGTACCAAGAGTAGAGATCAGTGGTGTAAAGTAACTAAGTATATTTACTCAAGTACTGCACAATTTTATTTTATTAATACAAAATATTAAAACATACAATTAGGTATTTTTTACTTTACAATTTTCAATACTTTTACTTAATAATAATAATAATGGATTGCATTTTTATAGCGCTTTTCTACTCTATTACATCTCAGAGGGAAATACTGTACTTTTACTCCACTACAATTATTTGACCACAGTAGTTGCTTATTATTATTATTATTATTATTAATATTATTGCAACCGCCAGGTCGCAGTTACTATCAAAACCTCCACCGGCTGTCAGTCAGTCAGTCTGTCCCTCTGTCAGGCACGTCACACGGCAGTCCCCTACTCAAATCTCTGCCACCATTGCCCCGATCCATGCCAAACTTTGCACACACACTCCAAAATACTTTAGAATATCAGCTATGCATGTAAACAGTAGACAAACATGTATTTACATTGATCATAGCACACTTCAAATACTTTAGAATATCAGCTATACGTGTAAACGGTAAGCAAACATTTATTTACATTGATCATAGACACTTTGAAATGCTTGAAGTTACTGTGCATGGCTCCTATTTCTAGGGGTGTCCAATAGTAACAATAACAACTAAATTATAATAACACTCAATAATAATAAAATCCATGATCCACAGCCTCACCATCAGTCCTCCTCACCTCTGATCAAACTATTGTTACACTGCATTCCTTTCAATCCTGTCATGGCCCAATCACTCATCATGCACATAAATATCTGATTACACGATCAAGTCTTCTTCCATTGTTGGCATACCTCACCTTAGACATTCTCATCAACAAATACTACAGCACCTGTTCACCTTTATGGAAACCACAACTATTAAAGCTACGTTGATAAACTAGTTTAGCTGTAGAAATGAATCTCATCTCTGTGCTGTGCAGAGTGCTTCTGTACTGCATTTTTGTGTTCAGTGTTCTGACGGCCGGGCCGCTGGTGCCATCTGCTTTTGTGATTCCATGATTAATGTCAGAGTGTTTGTGTTGGAGTGCCTCAGTGGATAAGGGTTGGGCGGCTAACACACTGAAGGTGTATGTTGCCACTATCTCTGCATGCCATTCTGGTGGATCTGACGGAGAGCTGGGTAAGAACCTGTTGCTGTCACGCGTTATTACAGCTCATCCACACTGTACGCGATGCAACATCATGAGCAATGAAATTTCATTAAAATACATTTGTTTCAATGAGGACCAGGACGTCCTGACCTACTGCGAGCGACGTCGCGGCACGACGCAACGTCGTCCACCCCTCCTGTTTTCGTTCGAGGTTTCGTGGCGATCTCCATAGAGGTAAATGGCCATTTCCCGCCCCCCAAAATCTTTTATTTTTTATTCATTCATTTATTTGATTGGTTCAGGCTACATCACAACACAATGGCCGACGCTCCATATGCGGACAGTATTTCGCAGGACATCGCGTCACGTTGCTTGCTCGTGTGCAGTGCGGATGAGGTGTTAGTGTGGTTGCCAGTAGGGCAACAACACTATTGTTCTATCCAAGCCCTTGGAGCCTTTAGGGGGAGCTCTGAAGCGCCATGGACATGGTGGCCGTTTGAGGTACTGCAGTTGGGGCTTCTAACACGAACGCGCATTCTAGGCTTCTTTCTTTATATTGGCTGTGTGTTCATAGCGGAAGTGCTCGTTCATGAATTGGAGCCCCAGCGCGTCCATGAACACAAACTATGACACAAAGCGCGTCACAGAAGCCCTATTACATCACGTTTCTGAACGTTTCCAAACGCGGAAATACGCTTCATGCGCTGGGTGAGCAACTCAATGCAAGTGGACGGGCGGGGATATCTGGTGTCCTCTCTATACTTTTTATAACTCTATGGTTCTATCCCATTGTTCATAGTTTCCTGGATACACAATCTGATGTCATCAGTGATGTCATCAGTGATGTCATTGATTCTGACTGGTGTAGTTAGGGTGGCCATACATCCGGATTTTGGCCGGACAGACCGGTTTTTGACCCTGCTGTCCTCCTCCCAGCTCAACCTGTGGCTGGACCTTTATACAGTCTATGGGCTGGTCGCATTCTTGTCCGGCTTTTGTAAATCTCCTGTTAGAATACAGGTCTGACTCTGCACAGCCAGTGCAGTGCCACTATCAACCAGCCAGCCTGCTGGCTTACATTTGCATATCACGGTAATTATCACGTTTCTTTGGTCTAAAAACAGCTTACAGCCAGCCTACTCATTGGTATAGAAAAATAGCAGATATACAAGCTCACGGTCACAGCGCGACACCGCACCGCACCGCAGCGTGTCGTGTGCTAGGTGAGGGCATTTTGTTTAGTGTTCGAGATCTGGGGTCCCCTTCCCAACCAAGAATTAGAAAAATGGGACAAACACCAAACTGAGACTCTGCACGCATAACTCTGCAAACTTATACTCCACACCCAACGGAAAACAACAAACAATGCTTGCAGGGCAGAATTAGGACTATACCAAGTCATTATAAAAGTAAAAAAGAGAGCACTTAAATCACCTACAAGAAAGCAATCCAGACATGCTCCATAACATAGCCCTCAACCATAGTGAAAACCTACTGGGTTGCCCCCGCAGTCAGCTGGCCCAGGCACTCTGTGCACAAACAGAAGCACAACTACCAAACGGAAAACACTCTGGACCAAACCAGATTATAAGAAAACAAAAAGAAAGCTACCTAACATACTGGAAAGAGACAACCAAAAACCAAAGCAAAATGGAATGCTATCTGGCACTAAAAAGAGAATATTAGCAGAATATCTGAATCTGAGCACAGTAAAGGACCCAAAACTTAAAGTGATAGTTCACCTATTTTTGACATGAAGCTGTGTGAAATACATGCCATTAAAATAGTGGTTACAAATGTATTAATTCATTACCAGAGTCCCGTGGTCAGAGTTCTGGTCAGTTTTAGATGAATATAAAGTAGTTCCGGTGATTTGGCAGGGGCTCATGGCCCAATCATTAAAAATAGATGAATCCACAAAACTAGCGTCATTTGTATTGTTGACCTATTTCTACCAAATAGACCAACTTTCGTTCAACTTTGACCCCTCTGTCACATGGTACTATTTTTTGTGTCCAGTATCACTACGCCGCTGCAACGTATTTCCCCAAAACAAGGTGCTTTGCAGTCAGCTGATCAGAACGAAACCTCGCTCTATATGGTAGAAATAGGCCAACAATACAAATGACGCTAGTTTTGTGGATTAATCTATTTTCAATGATTGGGCCACGCCAAATGGCCCCCACCCCTTTGGAACTACTTAATATTCATCTAAAACTGACCAGAACTCTGACCACGGGGCTCTGGTAATCAATTAATACATTTTTAACCACTGTTTTAATGGCAAGTATTCCACACAGCTTTATGTCAAAAATAGGTGAACTATCACTTTAAGAAAGCCTTGACTAGGTACGGACTCAGCGAACACAGCCTTGCAATAGAGAAAGGCCACCACAGACAGACCCCGCTCCCAAGGGCAGATAGACTATGCACCCACTGCTCACAAAATGTGGTAGAAACAAAGCTACATTTCCTAACCACCTGCCCACAATACCAATCAGAGACGCATACTTCACAGATTACACACACCCGAAGTGAGTTTGAAAACATAACCAATGATGAAAAACTCCCATACCTACTGGGAGAAATACAACAATGTGCACACAGCAGCAAGATTTGTGAACTATTGCAACAAAAGAAGGCTAGAAACACAACCACCCTAGGACTACAAACCATGGATTGACATCTAGACCTACTGACACGTCGAAAAAGCGAGATTTCTCCATGTATAGTTTTTTGTGTGTTCTAGTGCTGTGGTATTTAGAAAGAATTGTTGGTTTAGGCGGTTTTGTCTTTTTTTTTGAATACCATGATTTTTGTCTTGGCTAGATTTACTGTTAGGGCCCACATTATGTGAGAATTTGTGCAGGAGGTCAAGGTGCTGCTGTAATCCTTCTTTGGTGGGAGACAGTAACACCAGATCATCTGCGAATAGTAGACATTTGACTTCTGTGTCTGCTAGAGGGATGCCTGGTGTTGTTGACTGTTCTAGTGTTTTTGCAAATTCATTGATGTATATGTTAAAGAGGGTTGGACTCCTCGGCTTTGATGAAAGAAGTCTGTGTGTTTTCCCAATCCTAACTGTGTTGCTCTGTTCCAGTACATTTTATTTTTAAAGCTCCTTTTGCATGTGGCCAGAGCCACATGCAAATCTCCTGTTAGAATACAGGTCTGACTCTGCACAGCCAGTGCAGTGCCACTATCAACCAGCCAGCCTGCTGGCTTACATTTGCATATCACGGTAATTATCACGTTTCTTTGGTCTAAAAACAGCTTACAGCCAGCCTACTCATTGGTATAGAAAAATAGCAGATATACAAGCTCACGGTCACAGCGCGACACCGCACCGCAGCGTGTCGTGTGCTACGTGAGGGCATTTTGTTTAGTGTTCGAGATCTGGGGTCCCCTTCCCAACCAAGAATTAGAAAAATGGGACAAACACCAAACTGAGACTCTGCACTTAAATTCTATAATCACCTACAAGAAACCAATCCAGACATGCTCCATAACATAGCCCTCAACCATAGTGAAAACCTACTGGGTTGCCCCCGCAGTCAGCTGGCCCAGGCACTCTGTGCACAAACAGAAGCACAACTACCAAACGGAAAACACTCTGGACCAAACCAGATTATAAGAAAACAAAAAGAAAGCTACCTAACATACTGGAAAGAGACAACCAAAAACCAAAGCAAAATGGAATGCTATCTGGCACTAAAAAGAGAATATTAGCAGAATATCTGAATCTGAGCACAGTAAAGGACCCAAAACTTAAAGTGATAGTTCACCTATTTTTGACATGAAGCTGTGTGAAATACATGCCATTAAAATAGTGGTGACAAATGTATTAATTCATTACCAGAGTCCCGTGGTCAGAGTTCTGGTCAGTTTTAGATGAATATAAAGTAGTTCCGGTGATTTGGCAGGGGCTCATGGCCCAATCATTAAAAATAGATGAATCCACAAAACTAGCGTCATTTGTATTGTTGACCTATTTCTACCAAATAGACCAACTTTCGTTCAACTTTGACCCCTCTGTCACATGGTACTATTTTTTGTGTCCAGTATCACTACGCCGCTGCAACGTATTTCCCCAAAACAAGGTGCTTTGCAGTCAGCTGATCAGAACGAAACCTCGCTCTATATGGTAGAAATAGGCCAACAATACAAATGACGCTAGTTTTGTGGATTAATCTATTTTCAATGATTGGGCCACGCCAAATGGCCCCCACCCCTTTGGAACTACTTAATATTCATCTAAAACTGACCAGAACTCTGACCACGGGACTCTGGTAATCAATTAATACATTTTTAACCACTGTTTTAATGGCAAGTATTCCACACAGCTTTATGTCAAAAATAGGTGAACTATCACTTTAAGAAAGCCTTGACTAGGTACGGACTCAGCGAACACAGCCTTGCAATAGAGAAAGGGCAGATAGACTATGCACCCACTGCTCACAAAATGTGGTAGAAACAAAGCTACATTTCCTAACCACCTGCCCACAATACCAATCAGAGACGCATACTTCACAGATTACACACACCCGAAGTGAGTTTGAAAACATAACCAATGATGAAAAACTCCCATACCTACTGGGAGAAATACAACAATGTGCACACAGCAGCAAGATTTGTGAACTATTGCAACAAAAGAAGGCTAGAAACACAACCACCCTAGGACTACAAACCATGGATTGACATCTAGACCTACTGACATGTCGAAAAAGCGAGATTTCTCCATGTATAGTTTTTTGTGTGTTCTAGTGCTGTGGTATTTAGAAAGAATTGTTGGTTTAGGCGGTTTTGTCTTTTTTTTTAATACCATGATTTTTGTCTTGGCTAGATTTACTGTTAGGGCCCACATTATGTGAGAATTTGTGCAGGAGGTCAAGGTGCTGCTGTAATCCTTCTTTGGTGGGAGACAGTAACACCAGATCATCTGCGAATAGTACCCGTCGGGAAACGCCTGGACTCGAGATTGTCGGCCCCTCCGAGCGCTCAACATCAGTCAAAATAAACAAAACCGTTTCACTACTCACCAAACCAAAGGTCGTTTTGCGCTGTTGAAAGTCTATTCTCCGCGGTGGTGAACCCCTCAGCACCCCACCTACTCTGTAAAATACATTATTTTTGGCATGAAATAAAGTGCATCCAACTCGACCGCCGCTTATTTCCGGGTTGTGAACCATTGTATCTGCGGTGGCCGCTAGGTGGCCTGAGGTGTGTGCGTTTTATTTCATGACAAAAATAATGTATTTTACAGAGTAGGTGGGGTGCTGAGAGGTTTACCACCGCGGAGAATAGACTTTCAACAACGCAAAACTACCTTTGGTTTGGTGAGTAGTGAAGTAGTTTAGTTTATTTTGACTGATGTTGAGCGCTCGGAGGGGCCGACAATCTCGAGTCCAGGCGTTTCCCGACGGGTCTGTCAGAGCGTCTCCGGGAGGAGACGCGATGGACCAGAGCTACGTCATGTCATGAAGAAGTGCCAAAGTAAATGGTCATATCTTACACATGGACTCTGTCTTCATTGGCTGTGGTTTAACTTGGTCTTAAGTGACAGTTCCCTACACTGCATGAGAACACTACATTAACAGCACAGGACCAGGTGTTGTTTGTGTACATTGATTTTATGATGTCATAAGTTTTTCCCCCAATGCCACTTTCTAGCAGTTTGTACAGTAAGCCCTTATGCCAAATCGAGTCAAATGCTTTTTTGAAGTCGACGAAACAGGAAAACATTTTACTTTTGTTTTTGTTTATTTGGTCGTTGATTAGAGTGTTGAGGGTTTAGATGTGGTCTGTTGTACGAAAGTTTGGTAGGGAGCCAATATGTGATTTGCTCAGGACATTCTTCTCTGCGAGGAAATGTAAGATTCTCTGATTAATTATCATGCAGAGGAGTTTTCCGAAGTTGCTGTTTACACAAATACCTCTGTAGTTATTAGTCCTTGGTTCCATCTGCTGGGGAAAGTCCCAGAGTCAAGGACAATATTAAGGAGTTTTAACATAGCCAATTGGAATTTGGGGTCTGTGTATTTCATTTAAGAAACCGTCTGTACCGCACGCCTTCTTGGGTTTGAGTATTTTTATTGTCTCCACCAGCCGAAGGCAGGGGGAGAGTATGTTTTCGCCCCTGTCCGTGCGTCCGTCCGTGCGTGCGTGCGTCCGTCCTCCAAGTTTGTTAACAGCTAATCTCCGGCACCGTTGGCCCGATCGCTGCCAAAATGAGCACACACACTCCCTGGATGCCAATTCAGAACCTCTGCCCCACATTTTTCAAATGGCCCTGTTCTAGCGCCACAATGAGGCCGATGTTTACAAAACACATTTCTGTACACTACTCCTACAGATTTTGTCAAAAAATCACGCAAATTGGTTGACAGTATAGAGCATCGCAGTTGAAGCCCCACCCTGTCCTCACTCTGGTGTCGGAAGCGTTTTCTCCATTAATTTCTTGCATAGACATTTCATAAAGTATTTATTTAAACGTTTTTAAGCCTTGGACAAAGCCACCTCGGCTGGAGAGGAATCATGACAATATTCACATTTTTTTGAATGCAAAGATTAATTCGAAAGCTGAAAAAAAGGGCAGGGTACAAGACTGTGTACATCATTATTTTTAAAATTGCGGAAACTACACTCCCAGAATGCTTTGCGAATGACAGTCTTGTTTCCTGAAATATAGCCCTTAAATCACGCTCAGTTTAGTTATACAGGCCAGCATATGGCCTGAAATGTAGTGGTTGTCATCTCTGTGGACTCTCTTATCGTCATCTTTAACACAGTGCATCATATTTGTAAAAGAAAGTATTCGCTCACGGAGTTCTGCTGACGTGCAATAATCTGCCGGGCAGACAGGGGGCAGTAAGCTACTTCCGCGGTAACCGCAAGATATGTGAAAGAAGAAGACGCTAGACCAATCACAGACGTCGTTTTTACGTTTAGCAGTATGGGAAATGCAGTTCTTCTCCGTGCGATCTTGATTAAAACGTGTTTTTACTAAAACTAGAGTGATTGCATACATACTCGGGGGTTCTACAGGAGCATATAGAACCATTTTACAACCACCAGCCTAGTGGTAAGTGTACATTGAATTGCTACGACTTTGTGGCTGATAATGAAAAACCCTATGGTAAATATGAATGGCCAGCTTGCTTCCGACACCTCACTGCGATGCTCTATCTCTACAGTCATGTGATCGACATGGATCTGTCTGATGGTCCATATTCCATCCTGATTGGCTGAGATTGGCTTTCAAAGTTTGTAAGATTGGTCTGTTTTGGACAAAATGCCTCAAATTACAAACGCAGAGTGCAATTAACATGAAATCGCGCACACACGTTCCCACTAAGCCAAGGAAGAAATGCCACTTCAATTTTTTTAAATCAGCCTCATGGTGGTGCTATAACAGGCCAATTTGTAGTTTTACCTATAACTCCACCGATCAGTTTCAAACTTTGTAAACGTACTCCGTATAGGCCAAGGAAAAACCATTTCCTTGCATTTTTCACGTCAGACTTTTATAGCGCCACCAGGAGGCCGACTTATGTAAGACACATTTTTGGATATTACTCCTTCAGATTTTACCCACAATTAACACAAATCAGTACACAGTATCTCTACAGTCATATGATCAAGACGGATCTGTCCCATATTAAATATTCCATCCTGATTGGCTAAGATTGGCCTCCAAACTTGGCAGGATTGATCCGTTTCGAACCAAATGCCTCAAATCAAACACAGTGTGCAATTGTAATGAAATTGTGCACGCACATTCACAAAAGGCCAAGGAAGAAATTACATTACAAAATGTTCAAATCAGCCTCATGGTGGCGCCATGAAAGGTCTAAGATTGGTGAAGAACACATGCCACCCTTTTTACATTTGCCTATAGACAACATTCCTGGCCGATTGCAGGAGGGACGCCCCGCCCCCAAGTCGAAAGGGAACTTCCGGGTTCTCTCTGTCAGGCATGCATATAAACGTGTTGCCAAGTCAATTTATTTACCTAAACTATCTTGTTTTTTTTGCTTATTTATATTGCAAGAGTTGGCTTGTTTGGCTTATTTCTCTCACAAATTTTGGCAACACTGCCCAGCGCTGCAGTAAAAGATTATGACAATGAACTGAAAGGGTTAAACCAACGGAGTTTTTTTTTCCAGCTGTCAGATGGTGCGGTGACTGCGGTCATGGTCTCTTGATATGCAAGCGCACCGCTATCTTCGATGTTTTTATTCTATCTACACCAGTTAATAGTATTGATGACATCCTTAACATATCCTAAACTCAGCAAACTCCCCAGAGAAGCAGCACGACTCACAACAACAACAACAACAACAACAAGGTAAAACTCTCATGCTAGCTAATTAGCCTTGTTAGCTACGATCTTTTACTGTATGGGGACTACTCTTGTTACAACTAAGTACAAGTTATTTTCACTTGTGACAACACAACATTGATTATAATTGAAATACAAGCTCTTCGCTGTTGTGTTGTATCTGTGAATGCAATTGTTTTCTGTCTTTCAGACCTGTACTGTACGTCCAGGACCAATGAAGCCAGATGTGAGGGTCTCCTCATCATATTTATTGCAATAAAATATTTATACACACTTTTCTTTGACTTGTCCATGCCTTTTTTTTTTACTGTTGAGGGTTTCAAATGTTGTACTGTATATTGTGTTATTGAGATAAGGAATGTTCCCAATGATGCTTTGAAGGAATGCTTTTAAACACTTGTCATTTTCAATTAATCCAGTTTGTTTTTGTATCTATTAAAGCCAAATGTATTCATTGTTTTGACGTGACAGTTTAGGATTTAATGATTAAATGAGCATTAAATATGAATGGATATTTATATTGCCTTGATTAGGATTAAATCGATGATTTACAGTGATATAGTGAAATGAACACAGCATAGGATGCACATAATAGGTGGGCTAATGTGTATTATGTCTATTCTGGAGTGGGTTGAGTTGTTGACAGGCCTATTTGTAAAAACATTAATGCATATCACACAACACAAGCCAACTGTGACTTCATCCCAGAACAGAGGAGAATGGAGATGACAACGTTTGACATGATCAACCAGCGTTCTGAAGGGAAAAGGTTTGCTAGCTAGAAATCATACAACATTCGCTTCCATGAAATACTGATTAGGTTCAATGCTTGCTTTCAAATACACAAATCTGTTTATTTGTAGGCCTATATCAATTCAATTCAAAGGAGCTTTATTGGCATGAGAAGACATGTTTATATTGCCAAAGCAAGTGTCAAATAAAATAAAAACAGTTTAAAATGGCGAACATATAATATGACATGCAGTTGGAGGGAGTACAGCATTGTGTAAAAAGCTATGTCGCATTGTGACATTTTATATATATATATACAGGGTATAAAGCTTTTGAAACAATTTAAATAGCGTTATTTTTTAAGAAGTTTGCATATGAAAAAAGGTAGTTTCATGACAGTACACTAGTACAAGGTCAACTAAAAGCATACGCCCAAGAAAGCCTATGGCAATTGTTTCAATTGAGATCTCTTTTTTTTTTCCTCCAACTCATAACATTGAATGATGGCAGAACAGGTGTGTATCGTCACAACTCATTTATTTATCAGCAGAGTGGATGAGTGTTGCCATTAAGTGACATTGTTAACATAAGTTACAAAGTAAAATTACAAAGTAAAACAATCCCGTCTCATTAGTTAAGAGGAGAATCAGATCAGATGAACGTAAACAGGAAATCGCGCTACGATCAAGCCCAAAAAAGGGCTTCCGGTCGGAAGTAGGGGGCGTGGCCAGGCATGTTGTCTATTATAGCACCACCAGGACGCGTGGCCTGGTGGAGACATGTGCTCGGAAGAGCACTTCTTCTAGTTGTGGGCTCGCCTGGAAGGCGAGCACACGTATGTTATCTTCATTATTGTGGGCTCGCCTATAAGGCGAGCACACTTTAGATATTGTCATTATTGTGGGCTCGCCTATAAGGCGAGCACACTTTAGATATTGTCATTATTTCTATACTAGGCAGGCAGTCAGTGCAAGTATCAAAAAACTTCGGTTCCTTTCTACTCCTACATACTTAGTGAGAAAATGAAAATAAAAACATCAATGTGTTCAGCTTACTGTGGCGACGTGTGCTATTACTTTTTACAGCAATCGGCCAAATGGTGGCGCTGTAGGAAGCCTTCGAAAGTGCGAACTTTGAACAGGTATAGCTCATGCTGTGTTTGAGGTAAAGCCATGAAACCTGTATACACGTATGCGTCTCCTCATGCCGAAGAACTTTTACGCTCTGACTTGACCTTTGACCTTTAGATCCCCCAGAATTTTGAATTATATGAAAAACAGTAAAAATCTATCTCCTCCTGGGTTTTTTTCGTTACGCGCACGAAACTTTTTGCACATGAACTTTGGACCAATACGGTCAGATTGATCAACCAGATTTCTTTTAAAGTGAAATATAATTTTTTAATAATTCAATCAATATTGCGGTTTTATGCAAATTATTCTTCAGCCTCTAAATCATACATGCAAAGTTACACGTTCATGGCATTTGGCAAAGATGTAGAGGGTTAGTCAAAGTATCACTGAAACCAATTTTATTCCAATCGGCCAAAGGGGGGGCGCTATACGAAGCGTTTGAAAATTCAAACTTCAAACAGGCATAAGTCATGACTCGTTTCGTTTTAAGACATGCAACTTGCTTACACGCGTGCTTTGACTCGAGCGGAAGACATCTGTGTCTTTGTTAAGTAAGCTCCGCCCTTCGATTTTCCGCCATTTTGAGCAGTTTGTAAAACGCGTAAACCCGCTTTTATTCTGGAATTTTCGCGTCACGTGCACAAAACTTTTTTTGCGTGAACTTTCGACCAATATCTAAAGATCTGTCAGATCGGATTTCTTTAAAATTGAAACATGCTTTTTTAAATAATTCAATGAATATTGCAGTTTTATGCAAATTATTCTTCTGCCTCTAAATCATACATGCAAAGTAACATGTTCATGGCATTTGGCAAAGATGTAGAGTGTTAGTCCAAATATCACTAAAACCAATCTTACTCCAATTGGCCAAAGGGGGGCGCTATATCATTTTGAGCAGTTTGTGAAACGCTTAAACCCGTTAGGATTTTTTTGGCAATTTGCATGAAACATTCTACACACAATCTAAGGACCTTTATCTAATATGCCTATGAAGTGCACACACACAAAAAAAAAATAATAATAAATATAGCTGCAAGCAGCGATAAAGTGGCCAAAGCCAAAAACACCTCAAATCATGAACACAGCCTGCAATGTGCGTGAAATCTTGCAAGCACATTCCCAATAGGTCAAGGAACAGATACCACCCTTCTTACATTGGCCTGTTATAGCGCCACCAGCGGGTCAACTTTTGCACAACACATTTTTGGAACAAAATAGACCAATCTTTGACGTCAGTAACGTCAATGAGAGCACTGCCTGCGATCTTGACATTTTGTACTTTTATAGCCATTGTTTTCTGGCTTGAAGCGAGCCCACAATTGTTTCGAAGGAACAATATTTTCTAGTTTATCTATCAGTCAGTCAGTCAGTCAGTCAGACAGTAGACGGGAACTTCGGTTCCTTTCTACTCCTACATACTTAGTGAGAAAATGAAAATAAAAACATCAATGTGTTCAGTTTACAGTGGCGAAGTGCGCTATTATTTTTTATAGCAATCGGCCAAATGGTGGCGCTGCACGAAGCCTTCGAAAGTGCGATCTTTGAACAGGTATAGCTCATGCTGTGTTATACATACAGCCATGAAACCTGTATACACTTATGCGTCTCCTCATGCCGAACAACTTTTAGCCTCTAACTTTTGACCTCTGACCTTTAGGTCTCCCACAATTCGGAATTATATGAAAAACAGTAAAAATCTATCTCCTCCTGGGATTTTCGCGTCAAGTGCACAAAACTTTTTTCACATGAACTTTGGACCAATACGGTCAGATTGATCAACCAGATTTTTTTTAAAGTGAAATATAATTTTTTAATAATTCAATAAATATTGCGGTTTTATGCAAATTATTCTTCGGCCTCTAAATCATACATGCAAAGTTACAAGTTCATGGCATTTGGCAAAGATGTGGAGGGTTAGTCAAAGTATCACTGAAACCAATTTTATTCCAATCGGCCAAAGGGGGGCGCTATACGAAGCGTCTGAAAATTCAAACTTCAAACGGGCATAAGTCATGACTCGTTTCGTTTGAAGACATGCAACTTGTTACACGCGTGCTTTGACTCAAGCGGAAGACATCTGTGTCGTTGTTAAGTAAGCTCCGCCCTAAGATTCTCCGCCATTTTGAGCAGTTTGTAAAACGCGTAAACCCGCTTTTATTCTGGAATTTTCGCGTCACGTGCACAAAACTTTTTTTACGTGAACTTTGGACCGATATCTAAAGATCTGTCAGATCGGATTTCTTTAACATTGAAACATGCTTTTTTAAATAATTCAAACAATATTGCATTTTTATGCAAATTATTCTTCTGCCTCTAAAACATACATGCAAAGTCACATTTTCATGACAAAATAGTGTAGAGGGTTAGTTCAAATATCACTGAAACCAATCTTACCCCAAATGGCCAAAGGGGGGCGCTATATAATTTTGAGCAGTTTGTAAAACGCTTAAACCCGTTTTTATTCTAGGATTTTTTTTTGCAATTTGCATGAAACATTCTACACGCAATCTAAGGACCTTTATCTAACATGCCTATGAAGTGCACACAAAAAAATTATAAAATAATAATAATAAATATAGCTGCAAGCAGCGATAAAGTGTCCAAAGCCAAAAACACCTCAAATCATGAACACAGCCTGGGATGTGCGTGAAATCTTGCAAGCACATTCCCAATAGGTCAAGGAACAGATACCAACCTTCTCACATTGGCCTGTTATAGCGCCACCAGCGGGTCAACTTTTGCACAACACATTTTTGGAACAAAATGGACCAATCTTTGACGTCAGTAACGTCAAAGAGAGCACTGCCTGCGATCTTGACATTTTGTGCTTTTATAGCCATTGCTTTCTGCCTTGAAGCGAGCCCACAATTGTTTCGAAGGAACAATATTTTTCTAGTTGTGGGCTCGCCTATAAGGCGAGCACACTTTAGATATTGTCATTATTTATCTATCAGTCAGTCAGTCAGTCAGACAGTAGACGGGAACTTCGGTTCCTTTCTACTCCTACATACTTAGTGAGAAAATGAAAATAAAAACATCAATGTGTTCAGTTTACAGTGGCGAAGTGCGCTATTATTTTTTATAGCAATCGGCCAAATGGTGGCGCTGCACGAAGCCTTCGAAAGTGCGAACTTTGAACAGGTATAGCTCATGCTGTGTTTGAGGTACAGGCATGAAACCTGTATACACGTATGCGTCTCCTCATGCCGAACAACTTTTAGCCTCTGACTTTTGACCTCTGACCTTTAGATCTCCCACAATTCGGAATTATATGAAAAACAGTAAAAATCTATCTCCTCCTGGGTTTTTTTCGATACGCGCACAAAACTTTTTTCACATGAACTTTGGACCAATACGGTCAAACTAATCTCGGCGGATTTCTTTTAAAGTGAAATATAATTTTTTAATAATTCAATAAATATTGCAGTTTTATGCAAATTATTCTTCGGCCTCTAAATCATACATGCAAAGTTACACGTTCATGGCATTTGGCAAAGATGTAGAGGGTTAGTCAAGGTATCACTGAAACCAATTTTATTCCAATCGGCCAAAGGGGGGCGCTATACGAAGCGTCTGAAAATTCAAACTTCAAACGGGCATAAGTCATGACTCGTTTCGTTTGAAGACATGCAACTTGTTACACGCGTGCTTTGACTCAAGCGGAAGACATCTGTGTCGTTAAGTAAGCTCCGCCCTTCGATTTTCCGCCACTTTGAGCAGTTTGTAAAACGCGTAAACCCGCTTTTATTCTGGAATTTTCGCGTCACGTGCACAAAACTTTTTTTACGTGAACTTTGGACCGATATCTAAAGATCTGTCAGATCGGATTTCTTTAACATTGAAACATGCTTTTTTAAATAATTCAAACAATATTGCATTTTTATGCAAATTATTCTTCTGCCTCTAAAACAGTATGCAAAGTCACATTTTCATGCCAAAATAGTGTAGAGGGTTAGTTCAAATATCACTGAAACCAATCTTACCCCAAATGGCCAAAGGGGGGCGCTATATCATTTTGAGCAGTTTGTAAAACGCTTAAACCCGTTTTTATTCTAGGATTTTTTTTGCAATTTGCATGAAACATTCTACACGCAATCTAACCACCTTTATCTAACATGCCTATGAAGTGCACACAAAAAAATTATAAAATAATAATAATAAATATAGCTGCAAGCAGCGATAAAGTGGCCAAAGCCAAAAACACCTCAAATCATGAACACAGCCTGGGATGTGCGTGAAATCTTGCAAGCACATTCCCAATAGGTCAAGGAACAGATACCAACCTTCTCACATTGGCCTGTTATAGCGCCACCAGCGGGTCAACTTTTGCACAACACATTTTTGGAACAAAATGGACCAATCTTTGACGTCAGTAACGTCAAAGAGAGCACTGCCTGCGATCTTGACATTTTGTGCTTTTATAGCCATTGTTTTCTGGCTTGAAGCGAGCCCACAATTGTTTCGAAGGAACAATATTTTTCTAGTTTATCTATCAGTCAGTCAGTCAGACAGTAGACGGGAACTTCGGTTCCTTTCTACTCCTACATACTTAGTGAGAAAATGAAAATAAAAACATCAATGTGTTCAGTTTACAGTGGCGAAGTGCGCTATTATTTTTTATAGCAATCGGCCAAATGGTGGCGCTGCACGAAGCCTTCGAAAGTGCGAACTTTGAACAGGTATAGCTCATGCTGTGTTTGAGGTACAGGCATGAAACCTGTATACACGTATGCGTCTCCTCATGCCGAACAACTTTTAGCCTCTGACTTTTGACCTCTGACCTTTAGATCTCCCACAATTCGGAATTATATGAAAAACAGTAAAAATCTATCTCCTCCTGGGTTTTTTTCGATACGCGCACAAAACTTTTTTCACATGAACTTTGGACCAATACGGTCAAACTAATCTCGGCGGATTTCTTTTAAAGTGAAATATAATTTTTTAATAATTCAATAAATATTGCAGTTTTATGCAAATTATTCTTCGGCCTCTAAATCATACATGCAAAGTTACACGTTCATGGCATTTGGCAAAGATGTAGAGGGTTAGTCAAGGTATCACTGAAACCAATTTTATTCCAATCGGCCAAAGGGGGGCGCTATACGAAAGGTCTGAAAATTCAAACTTCAAACGGGCATAAGTCATGACTCGTTTCGTTTGAAGACATGCAACTTGTTACACGCGTGCTTTGACTCAAGCGGAAGACATCTGTGTCGTTGTTAAGTAAGCTCCGCCCTTCGATTTTCCGCCACTTTGAGCAGTTTGTAAAACGCGTAAACCCGCTTTTATTCTGGAATTTTCGCGTCACGTGCACAAAACTTTTTTTACGTGAACTTTGGACCGATATCTAAAGATCTGTCAGATCGGATTTCTTTAACATTGAAACATGCTTTTTTAAATAATTCAAACAATATTGCATTTTTATGCAAATTATTCTTCTGCCTCTAAAACATACAAGCAAAGTCACATTTTCATGACAAAATAGTGTAGAGGGTTAGTTCAAATATCACTGAAACCAATCTTACCCCAAATGGCCAAAGGGGGGCGGCTATATAATTTTGAGCAGTTTGTAAAACGCTTAAACCCGTTTTTATTCTAGGATTTTTTTTGCAATTTGCATGAAACATTCTACACACAATCTAAGGACCTTTATCTAACATGCCTATGAAGTGCACACAAAAAAATTATAAAATAATAATAATAAATATAGCTGCAAGCAGCGATAAAGTGTCCAAAGCCAAAAACACCTCAAATCATGAACACAGCCTGGGATGTGCGTGAAATCTTGCAAGCACATTCCCAATAGGTCAAGGAACATATACCAACCTTCTCACATTGGCCTGTTATAGCGCCACCAGCGGGTCAACTTTTGCACAACACATTTTTGGAACAAAATGGACCAATCTTTGACGTCAGTAACGTCAAAGAGAGCACTGCCTGCGATCTTGACATTTTGTACTTTTATAGCCATTGTTTTCTGGCTTGAAGCGAGCCCACAATTGTTTCGAAGGAACAATATTTTTCTAGTTGTGGGCTCGCCTATAAGGCGAGCACACTTTAGATATTGTCATTATTTATCTATCAGTCAGTCAGTCAGTCAGACAGTAGACGGGAACTTCGGTTCCTTTCTACTCCTACATACTTAGTGAGAAAATGAAAATAAAAACATCAATGTGTTCAGTTTACAGTGGCGAAGTGCGCTATTATTTTTTATAGCAATCAGCCAAATGGTGGCGCTGTAGGAAGCCTTCGAAAGTGCGAACTTTGAACAGGTATAGCTCATGCTGTGTTTTAGTTACAGCCATGAAACCTGTATACACGTATGCGTCTCCTCATGCCGAACAACTTTTACCCTCTAACTTTTGACCTCTGACCTTTAGGTCTCCCACAATTCGGAATTATATGAAAAACAGTAAAAATCTATCTCCTCCTGGGATTTTCGCATCAAGTGCACAAAACTTTTTTCACATGAACTTTGGACCAATACGGTCAGATTGATCAACCAGATTTTTTTTAAAGTGAAATATAATTTTTTAATAATTCAATCAATATTGCGGTTTTATGCAAATTATTCTTCGGCCTCTAAATCATACATGCAAAGTTACACGTTCATGGCATTTGGCAAAGATGTGGAGGGTTAGTCAAAGTATCACTGAAACCAATTTTATTCCAATCGGCCAAAGGGGGGCGCTATACGAAGCGTTTGAAAATTCAAACTTCAAACGGGCATAAGTCATGACTCGTTTTGTTTGAAGACATGCAACTTGTTACACGCGTGCTTTGACTCGAGCGGAAGACATCTGTGTCGTTGTTAAGTAAGCTCCGCCCTTCGATTTTCCGCCATATTGAGCAGTTTGTAAAACGCGTAAACCCGCTTTTATTCTGGAATTTTCGCTCCACGTGCACAAAACTTTTTTTACGTGAACTTTGGACCGATATCTAAAGATCTGTCAGATCGGATTTCTTTAAAATTGAAACATGCTTTTTTAAATAAATTCAATGAATATTGCAGTTTTATGCAAATTATTCTTCTGCCTCTAAATCATACATGCAAAGTAACATGTTCATGGCATTTGGCAAAGATGTAGAGTGTTAGTCCAAATATCACTAAAACCAATCTTACCCCAATTGAACAAAGGGGGGCGCTATATCATTTTGAGCAGTTTGTGAAACGCTTAAACCCGTTAGGATTTTTTTTTTGCAATTTGCATGAAACATTCTACACACAATCTAAGGACCTTTATCTAATATGCCTATGAAGTGCACACACACAAAAAAATTATAATAATGAATATAGCTGCAAGCAGCGATAAAGTGGCCAAAGCCAAAAACACCTCAAATCATGAACACAGCCTGCAATGTGCGTGAAATCTTGCAAGCACATTCCCAATAGGTCAAGGAACAGATACCACCCTTCTTACATTGGCCTGTTATAGCGCCACCAGCGGGTCAACTTTTGCACAACACATTTTTGGAACAAAATGGACCAATCGTTGACGTCAGTAACGTCAAAGAGAGCACTGCCTGCGATCTTGACATTTTGTACTTTTATAGCCATTGTTTTCTGGCTTGAAGCGAGCCCACAATTGTTTCGAAGGAACAATATTTTTCTAGTTGTGGGCTCGCCTATAAGGCGAGCACACTTTAGATATTGTCATTATTTCTATACTAGGCAGGCAGTCAGTGCAAGTATCAAAAAACTTCGGTTCCTTTCTACTCCTACATACTTAGTGAGAAAATGAAAATAAAAACATCAATGTATTCAGCTTACTGTGGCGACGTGTGCTATTACTTTTTACAGCAATCGGCCAAATGGTGGCGCTGTAGGAAGCCTTCGAAAGTGCGAACTTTGAACAGGTATAGCTCATGCTGTGTTTGAGGTCCAGCCATGAAACCTGTATACACGTATGCGTCTCCTCATGCCGAACAACTTTTATGCTCTGACTTTTGACCTCTGACCTTTAGATCCCCCAGAATTTTGAATTATATGAAAAACAGTAAAAATCTATCTCCTCCTGGGATTTTTGCATAACGCGTACAAAACCTTTTTCACATGAACTTTGGACCAATACGGTCAAACTAGTCTCGGCGGATTTCTTTTAAAGTGAAATATATTTTTTTTATAATTCAATCAATATTGAGGTTTTATGCAAATTATTATTCGGCCTCTAAATCATACATGCAAAGTTACACGTTCATGGCATTTGGCAAAGATGTGGAGGGTTAGTCAAAGTATCACTGAAACCAATTTTATTCCAATCGGCCAAAGGGGGGCGCTATACGAAGCGTTTGAAAATTCAAACTTCAAACGGGCATAAGTCATGACTCGTTTCGTTTGAAGACATGCAACTTGTTACACGCGTGCTTTGACTCAAGCGGAAGACATCTGTGTCGTTGTTAAGTAAGCTCCGCCCTTCGATTTTCCGCCATTTTGAGCAGTTTGTAAAACGCGTAAACCCGCTTTTATTCTGGAATTTTCGCTCCACGTGCACAAAACTTTTTTTACGTGAACTTTGGACCGATATCTAAAGATCTGTCAGATCGGATTTCTTTAAAATTGAAACATGCTTTTTTAAATAAATTCAATGAATATTGCAGTTTTATGCAAATTATTCTTCTGCCTCTAAATCATACATGCAAAGTAACATGTTCATGGCATTTGGCAAAGATGTAGTGTTAGTCCAAATATCACTAAAACCAATCTTACCCCAATTGGCCAAAGGGGGGCGCTATATCATTTTGAGCAGTTTGTGAAACGCTTAAACCCGTTAGGATTTTTTTTTGCAATTTGCATGAAACATTCTACACACAATCTAAGGACCTTTATCTAATATGCCTATGAAGTGCACACACACACACAAAAAAATAATGAATATAGCTGCAAGCAGCGATAAAGTGGCCAAAGCCAAAAACACCTCAAATCATGAACACAGCCTGCAATGTGCGTGAAATCTTGCAAACACATTCCCAATAGGTCAAGGAACAGATACCACCCTTCTTACATTGGCCTGTTATAGCGCCACCAGCGGGTCAACTTTTGCACAACACATTTTTGGAACAAAATGAACCAATCTTTGACGTCAGTAACGTCAAAGAGAGCACTGCCTGCGATCTTGACATTTTGTACTTTTATAGCCATTGTTTTCTGGCTTGAAGCGAGCCCACAATTGTTTCGAAGGAACAATATTTTTCTAGTTGTGGGCTCGCCTATAAGGCGAGCACACTTTAGATATTGTCATTATTTATTTATTTATTTATCTATCAGGCAGTCATATCAAGTATCAAAAAACTTCGGTTCCTTTCTACTCCTACATACTTAGTGAGAAAATGAAAATAAAAACATCAATGTGTTCAGTTTACAGTGGCGAAGTGTGCTATTACTTTTTACAGCAATCGGCCAAATGGTGGCGCTGTAGGAAGCCTTCGAAAGTGCGAACTTTGAACAGGTATAGCTCATGCTGTGTTATACATACAGTCATGAAACCTGTATACACTTATGCGTCTCCTCATGCCGAACAACTTTTACCCTCTAACTTTTGACCTCTGACCTTTAGGTCTCCCACAATTCGGAATTATATGAAAAACAGTAAAAATCTATCTCCTCCTGGGTTTTTTTTGTTACGCGCACAAAACCTTTTTCACATGAACTTTGGACCAATACGGTCAGATTTATCTCGGTGGATTTCTTTTAAAGTGAAATATCATTTTTTAATAATTCAATCAATATTGCGGTTTTATGCAAATTATTCTTCGGCCTCTAAATCATACATGCAAAGTTACACGTTCATGGCATTTGGCAAAGATGTGGAGGGTTAGTCAAAGTATCACTGAAACCAATTTTATTCCAATCGGCCAAAGGGGGGCGCTATACGAAGCGTTTGAAAATTCAAACTTCAAACGGGCATAAGTCATGACTCGTTTCATTTGAAGACATGCAACTTGTTACACGCGTGCTTTGACTCAAGCGGAAGACATCTGTGTCGTTGTTAAGTAAGCTCCGCCCTTCAATTTTCCGCCATTTTGAGCAGTTTGTAATACGCGTAAACCCGCTTTTATTCTGGAATTTTCGCGTCACGTGCACAAAACTTTTTTTACGTGAACTTTGGACCGATATCTAAAGATCTGTCAGATCGGATTTCTTTAACATTGAAACATGCTTTTTTAAATAATTCAAACAATATTGCATTTTTATGCAAATTATTCTTCTGCCTCTAAAACATACATGCAAAGTCACATTTTCATGACAAAATAGTGTAGAGGGTTAGTTCAAATATCACTGAAACCAATCTTACCCCAAATGGCCAAAGGGGGGCGCTATATAATTTTGAGCAGTTTGTAAAACGCTTAAACCCGTTTTTATTCTAGGATTTTTTTTGCAATTTGCATGAAACATTCTACACGCAATCTAAGGACCTTTATCTAACATGCCTATGAAGTGCACACAAAAAATTTATAAAATAATAATAATAAATATAGCTGCAAGCAGCGATAAAGTGGCCAAAGCCAAAAACACCTCAAATCATGAACACAGCCTGGGATGTGCGTGAAATCTTGCAAGCACATTCCCAATAGTTCAAGGAACAGATACCAACCTTCTCACATTGGCCTGTTATAGCGCCACCAGCGGGTCAACTTTTGCACAACACATTTTTGGAACAAAATGGACCAATCTTTGACGTCAGTAACGTCAAAGAGAGCACTGCCTGCGATCTTGACATTTTGTGCTTTTATAGCCATTGTTTTCTGGCTTGAAGCGAGCCCACAATTGTTTCGAAGGAACAATATTTTTCTAGTTTATCTATCAGGCAGTCATATCAAGTATCAAAAAACTTCGGTTCCTTTCTACTCCTACATACTTAGTGAGAAAATGAAAATAAAAACATCAATGTGTTCAGTTTACAGTGGCGAAGTGTGCTATTACTTTTTACAGCAATCGGCCAAATGGTGGCGCTGTAGGAAGCCTTCGAAAGTGCGAACTTTGAACAGGTATAGCTCATGCTGTGTTATACATACAGCCATGAAACCTGTATACACTTATGCGTCTCCTCATGCCGAACAACTTTTACCCTCTAACTTTTGACCTCTGACCTTTAGGTCTCCCACAATTCGGAATTATATGAAAAACAGTAAAAATCTATCTCCTCCTGGTTTTTTTTTGTTACGCGCACAAAACTTTTTTCACATGAACTTTGGACCAATACGGTCAGATTTATCTCGGTGGATTTCTTTTAAAGTGAAATATATTTTTTTAATAATTCAATCAATATTGCGGTTTTATGCAAATTATTCTTCGCCCTCTAAATCATACATGCAAAGTTACACGTTCATGGCATTTGGCAAAGATGTGGAGGGTTAGTCAAAGTATCACTGAAACCGATTTTATTCCAATCGGCCAAAGGGGGGCGCTATACGAAGCGTTTGAAAATTCAAACTTCAAACGGGCATAAGTCATGACTCGTTTCGTTTGAAGACACGCAACTTGTTACACGCGTGCTTTGACTCGAGCGGAAGACATCTGTGTCGTTGTTAAGTAAGCTCCGCCCTTCGATTTTCCGCCACTTTGAGCAGTTTGTAAAACGCGTAAACCCGCTTTTATTCTGGAATTTTCGCGTCACGTGCACAAAACTTTTTTTACGTGAACTTTGGACCGATATCTAAAGATCTGTCAGATCGGATTTCTTTAACATTGAAACATGCTTTTTTAAATAATTCAAACAATATTGCAGTTTTATGCAAATTATTCTTCTGCCTCTAAAACATACAAGCAAAGTCACATTTTCAAGACAAAATAGTGTAGAGGGTTAGTTCAAATATCACTGAAACCAATCTTACCCCAAATGGCCAAAGGGGGGCGCTATATAATTTTGAGCAGTTTGTAAAACGCTTAAACCCGTTTTTATTCTAGGATTTTTTTTGCAATTTGCATGAAACATTCTACACGCAATCTAAGGACCTTTATCTAACATGCCTATGAAGTGCACACAAAAAAATTATAAAATAATAATAATAAATATAGCTGCAAGCAGCGATAAAGTGTCCAAAGCCAAAAACACCTCAAATCATGAACACAGCCTGGGATGTGCGTGAAATCTTGCAAGCACATTCCCAATAGGTCAAGGAACAGATACCAACCTTCTCACATTGGCCTGTTATAGCGCCACCAGCGGGTCAACTTTTGCACAACACATTTTTGGAACAAAATGGACCAATCTTTGACGTCAGTAACGTCAAAGAGAGCACTGCCTGCGATCTTGACATTTTGTGCTTTTATAGCCATTGTTTTCTGGCTTGAAGCGAGCCCACAATTGTTTCGAAGGAACAATATTTTTCTAGTGACAATATCTAACCGTCATATCAAGTTCTCCTCAAAACTTCGGTTCCTTTCTACTCCTACATACTTAGTGAGAAAATGAAAATAAAAACATCAATGTGTTCAGCTTACAGTGGCGAAGTGTGCTATTATTTTTTACAGCAATCGGCCAAATGGTGGCGCTGTAGGAAGCCTTCGAAAGTGCGATCTTTGAACAGGTATAGCTCATGCTGTGTTATACGTACAGCCATGAAACCTGTATACACTTATGCGTCTCCTCATGCCGAACAACTTTTACCCTCTAACTTTTGACCTCTGACCTTTAGGTCTCCCACAATTTGGAATTATATGAAAAACAGTAAAAATCTATCTCCTCCTGGGATTTTTGCATAACGCGCACAAAACTTTTTTCACATGAACTTTGGACCAATACGGTCAAACTAGTCTCGGCGGATTTCTTTTGAAGTGAAATATAATTTTTTAATAATTCAATCAATATTGCGGTTTTATGCAAATTATTCTTCGGCCTCTAAATCATACATGCAAAGTTACACGTTCATGGCATTTGGCAAAGATGTGGAGGGTTAGTCAAAGTATCACTGAAACCAATTTTATTCCAATCGGCCAAAGGGGGGCGCTATACGAAGCGTTTGAAAATTCAAACTTCAAACGGGCATAAGTCATGACTCGTTTCGTTTGAAGACATGCAACTTGTTACACGCGTGCTTTGACTCGAGCGGAAGACATCTGTGTCGTTGTTAAGTAAGCTCCGCCCTTCAATTTTCCGCCATTTTGAGCAGTTTGTAAAACGCTTAAACCCGCTTTTATTCTGGAATTTTCGCTCCACGTGCACAAAACTTTTTTTACGTGAACTTTGGACCGATATCTAAAGATCTGTCAGATCGGATTTCTTTAAAATTGAAACATGCTTTTTTAAATAAATTCAATGAATATTGCAGTTTTATGCAAATTATTCTTCTGCCTCTAAATCATACATGCAAAGTAACATGTTCATGGCATTTGGCAAAGATGTAGAGTGTTAGTCCAAATATCACTAAAACCAATCTTACCCCAATTGGCCAAAGGGGGGCGCTATATAATTTTGAGCAGTTTGTGAAACGCTTAAACCCGTTAGGATTTTTTTTTGCAATTTGCATGAAACATTCTACACACAATCTAGGGACCTTTATCTAATATGCCTATGAAGTGCACACACACACAAAAAATAATAATAATAATGAATATAGCTGCAAGCAGCGATAAAGTGGCCAAAGCCAAAAACACCTCAAATCATGAACACAGCCTGCAATGTGCGTGAAATCTTGCAAGCACATTCCCAATAGGTCAAGGAACAGATACCACCCTTCTTACATTGGCCTGTTATAGCGCCACCAGCGGGTCAACTTTTGCACAACACATTTTTGGAACAAAATGGACCAATCTTTGACGTCAGTAACGTCAAAGAGAGCACTGCCTGCGATCTTGACATTTTGTACTTTTATAGCCATTGTTTTCTGTCTTGAAGCGAGCCCACAATTGTTTCGAAGGAACAATATTTTTCTAGTTGTGGGCTCGCCTATAAGGCGAGCACACTTTAGATATTGTCATTATTTCTATACTAGGCAGGCAGTCAGTGCAAGTATCAAAAAACTTCGGTTCCTTTCTACTCCTACATACTTAGTGAGAAAATGAAAATAAAAACATCAATGTGTTCAGCTTACTGTGGCGACGTGTGCTATTACTTTTTACAGCAATCGGCCAAATGGTGGCGCTGTAGGAAGCCTTCGAAAGTGCGAACTTTGAACAGGTATAGCTCATGCTGTGTTTGAGGTAAAGCCATGAAACCTGTATACACGTATGCGTCTCCTCATGCCGAACAACTTTTACGCTCTGACTTTTGACCTTTGACCTTTAGATCTCCCACAATTTGGAATTATATGAAAAACAGTACAAATCTATCTCCTCCTGGGATTTTCTTGTCAAGTGCACAAAACTTTTTTCACATGAACTTTGGACCAATACGGTCAGATTGATCAACCAGATTTTTTTTAAAGTGAAATATAATTTTTTAATAATTCAATCAATATTGCGGTTTTATGCAAATTATTCTTCGGCCTCTAAATCATACATGCAAAGTTACACGTTCATGGCATTTGGCAAAGATGTGGAGGGTTAGTCAAAGTATCACTGAAACCAATTTTATTCCAATCGGCCAAAGGGGGGCGCTATACGAAGCGTCTGAAAATTCAAACTTCAAACGGGCACAAGTCATGACTCGTTTCGTTTGAAGACATGCAACTTGTTACACGCATGCTTTGACTCAAGCGGAAGACATCTGTGTCTTTGTTAAGTAAGCTCCGCCCTTCGATTTTACGCCATTTTGAGCAGTTTGTAAAACGCGCAAACCCGCTTTTATTCTGGAATTTTCGCGTCACGTGCACAAAACTTTTTTTACGTGAACTTTGGACCAATATCTAAAGATCTGTCAGATCGGATTTCTTTAACATTGAAACATGCTTTTTTAAATAATTCAAACAATATTGCATTTTTATGCAAATTATTCTTCTGCCTCTAAAACATACATGCAATGTCACATTTTCATGACAAAATAGTGTAGAGGGTTAGTTCAAATATCACTGAAACCAATCTTACCCCAAATGGCCAAAGGGGGGCGCTATATAATTTTGAGCAGTTTGTAAAACGCTTAAACCCGTTTTTATTCTAGGATTTTTTTTGCAATTTGCATGAAACATTCTACACGCAATCTAAGGACCTTTATCTAACATGCCTATGAAGTGCACACAAAAAAATTATAAAATAATAATAATAAATATAGCTGCAAGCAGCGATAAAGTGTCCAAAGCCAAAAACACCTCAAATCATGAACACAGCCTGGGATGTGCGTGAAATCTTGCAAACACATTCCCAATAGGTCAAGGAACAGATACCAACCTTCTCACATTGGCCTGTTATAGCGCCACCAGCGGGTCAACTTTTGCATAACACATTTTTGGAACAAAATGGACCAATCTTTGACGTCAGTAACGTCAAAGAGAGCACTGCCTGCGATCTTGACATTTTGTGCTTTTATAGCCATTGTTTTCTGGCTTGAAGCGAGCCCACAATTGTTTCGAAGGAACAATATTTTTCTAGTTGTGGGCTCGCCTATAAGGCGAGCACACTTTAGATATTGTCATTATTTATTTATTTATTTATCTATCAGGCAGGCATATCAAGTATCAAAAAACTTCGGTTCCTTTCTACTCCTACATACTTAGTGAGAAAATGAAAATAAAAACATCAATGTGTTCAGTTTACAGTGGCGAAGTGTGCTATTACTTTTTACAGCAATCGGCCAAATGGTGGCGCTGTAGGAAGCCTTCGAAAGTGCGAACTTTGAACAGGTATAGCTCATGCTGTGTTTGAGGTACAGGCATGAAACCTGTATACACGTATGCGTCTCCTCATGCCGAACAACTTTTAGCCTCTGACTTTTGACCTCTGACCTTTAGATCTCCCACAATTCGGAATTATATGAAAAACAGTAAAAATCTATCTCCTCCTGGGTTTTTTTCGATACGCGCACAAAACTTTTTTCACATGAACTTTGGACCAATACGGTCAAACTAATCTCGGCGGATTTCTTTTAAAGTGAAATATAATTTTTTAATAATTCAATAAATATTGCAGTTTTATGCAAATTATTCTTCGGCCTCTAAATCATACATGCAAAGTTACACGTTCATGGCATTTGGCAAAGATGTAGAGGGTTAGTCAAGGTATCACTGAAACCAATTTTATTCCAATCGGCCAAAGGGGGGCGCTATACGAAGCGTCTGAAAATTCAAACTTCAAACGGGCATAAGTCATGACTCGTTTCGTTTGAAGACATGCAACTTGTTACACGCGTGCTTTGACTCAAGCGGAAGACATCTGTGTCGTTGTTAAGTAAGCTCCGCCCTTCGATTTTCCGCCACTTTGAGCAGTTTGTAAAACGCGTAAACCCGCTTTTATTCTGGAATTTTCGCGTCACGTGCACAAAACTTTTTTTACGTGAACTTTGGACCGATATCTAAAGATCTGTCAGATCGGATTTCTTTAACATTGAAACATGCTTTTTTAAATAATTCAAACAATATTGCATTTTTATGCAAATTATTCTTCTGCCTCTAAAACATACAAGCAAAGTCACATTTTCATGACAAAATAGTGTAGAGGGTTAGTTCAAATATCACTGAAACCAATCTTACCCCAAATGGCCAAAGGGGGGCGCTATATAATTTTGAGCAGTTTGTAAAACGCTTAAACCCGTTTTTATTCTAGGATTTTTTTTGCAATTTGCATGAAACATTCTACACGCAATCTAAGGACCTTTATCTAACATGCCTATGAAGTGCACACAAAAAAATTATAAAATAATAATAATAAATATAGCTGCAAGCAGCGATAAAGTGTCCAAAGCCAAAAACACCTCAAATCATGAACACAGCCTGGGATGTGCGTGAAATCTTGCAAGCACATTCCCAATAGGTCAAGGAACAGATACCAACCTTCTCACATTGGCCTGTTATAGCGCCACCAGCGGGTCAACTTTTGCACAACACATTTTTGGAACAAAATGGACCAATCTTTGACGTCAGTAACGTCAAAGAGAGCACTGCCTGCGATCTTGACATTTTGTGCTTTTATAGCCATTGTTTTCCGGCTTGAAGCGAGCCCACAATTGTTTCGAAGGAACAATATTTTTCTAGTTGTGGGCTCGCCTATAAGGCGAGCACACTTTAGATATTGTCATTATTTCTATACTAGGCAGGCATATCAAGTATCAAAAAACTTCGGTTCCTTTCTACTCCTACATACTTAGTGAGAAAATGAAAATAAAAACATCAATGTGTTCAGCTTACTGTGGCGAAGTATGCTATTACTTTTTACAGCAATCGGCCAAATGGTGGCGCTGTAGGAAGCTTTCGAAAGTGCGATCTTTGAACAGGTATAGCTCATGCTGTGTTATAAATACAGCCATGAAACCTGTATACACTTATGCGTCTCCTCATGCCAAACAACTTTTACCCTCTAACTTTTGACCTCTGACCTTTAGGTCTCCCACAATTCGGAATTATATGAAAAACAGTAAAAATCTATCTCCTCCTGGGATTTTCGCGTCAAGTGCACAAAACTTTTTTCACATGAACTTTGGACCAATACGGTCAAACTGTCTGGTCGGATTTCTTTTAAAGTGAAATATAATTTTTTAATAATTCAATCAATATTGCGGTTTTATGCAAATTATTCTTTTGCCTCTAAATCATATATGCAAAGTTACGCGTTCATGGCATTTGGCAAAGATGTAGAGGGTTAGTCAAAATATCACTGAAACCAATCTTATTCCAATTGGCCAAAGGGTGGCGCTATACGAAGCGTTTGAAAATTCAAACTTCAAACGGGCATAAGTCATGACTCGTTTCGTTTGAAGACATGCAACTTGTTACACGCGTGCTTTGACTCGAGCGGAAGACATCTGTGTCGTTGTTAAGTAAGCTCCGCCCTTCGATTTTCCACCATTTTGAGCACTTTGTAAAACGCGTAAACCCGCTTTTATTCTGGAATTTTCGCTCCACGTGCACAAAACTTTTTTTACGTGAACTTTGGACCGATATCTAAAGATCTGTCAGATCGGATTTCTTTAAAATTGAAACATGCTTTTTTAAATAAATTCCATGAATATTGCAGTTTTATGCAAATTATTCTTCTGCCTCTAAATCATACATGCAAAGTAACATGTTCATGGCATTTGGCAAAGATGTAGAGTGTTAGTCCAAATATCACTAAAACCAATCTTACCCCAATTGGCCAAAGGGGGGCGCTATATCATTTTGAGCAGTTTGTGAAACGCTTAAACCCGTTTGGATTTTTTTTTTGCAATTTGCATGAAACATTCTACACACAATCTAAGGACCTTTATCTAATATGCCTATGAAGTGCACACACACAAAAAAAATAATAACCAGTAAGACTCCCTAATCGGGAGATAAGCGACCGTAAGTCTCGCTAGAAGAGGGCCATGTGAGAAATGAGGGGTGGGGTCTCCGCGTTGCCTTGGCGGACGAATAGGTACCGGCCCCGGCTCTCCCGGACGCTCCTAGGCCGAGTTAGGGCATTTTATGTGAGCTGCAGTGGAGGGGGTCCTCCACTGGGGGCGCCACCACTTTTGCATCCGTTCTGGAGTAGCAGGAGTGGGTGGTCCCCGGGAATTCCCCGTGAGTAGCCCCGTGGGGGTGGTCATTTGGTCATTTTTGCACATTTGGTATTTTTTTTACACCTGGGGGTCCCCCAGGGACCTGGGGGTCCCTGGAACTCCGGGGGTCCTTGGAGGTTGTAGTTTGGCAGGTAAGGAGTGTGTGTGCAAAATCTGGCATGGATCGGGGCAACGGTTGCGGAGATATGAGCAGGGCAAAAGTGTGACGTCTGACGTGTGACGGACTGACGCACGGACACCTGGTGGAGCTTTCTGTAGTAAGTGCGACCTACGGTCGCAATAATGAATATAGCTGCAAGCAGCGATAAAGTGGCCAAAGCCAAAAACACCTCAAATCATGAACACAGCCTGCAATGTGCGTGAAATCTTGCAAGCACATTCCCAATAGGTCAAGGAACAGATACCACCCTTCTTACATTGGCCTGTTATAGCGCCACCAGCGGGTCAACTTTTGCACAACACATTTTTGGAACAAAATGGACCAATCTTTGACGTCAGTAACGTCAAAGAGAGCACTGCCTGCGATCTTGACATTTTGTACTTTAATAGCCATTGTTTTCTGGCTTGAAGCGAGCCCACAATTGTTTCGAAGGAACAATATTTTTCTAGTGACAATATCTAACCGTCATATCAAGTTCTCCTCAAAACTTCGGTTCCTTTCTACTCCTACATACTTAGACAGAAAATGAAAATAAAAACATCAATGTGTTCAGCTTACAGTGGCGAAGTGTGCTATTATTTTTTACAGCAATCGGCCAAATGGTGGCGCTGTAGGAAGCCTTCGAAAGTGCGAACTTTGAACAGATAGAGCTCATGCTCTGTTAAACGTACAGTCATGAAACTTGTATACACGTATGCGTCTCCTCATGCCGAACAACTTTTGCGCTCTGACTTTTGACCTCTGACCTTTAGATCCCCCAGAATTTTGAATTATATAAAAACAGTAAAAATCTATCTCCTCCTGGGATTTTTGCGTTACGCGCACAAAACTTTTTTCACATGAACTTTGGACCAATACGGTCAAACTGTCTGGTCGGATTTCTTTTAAAGTGAAACATTATTTTTTAATAATTCAATCAATATTGCGGTTTTATGCAAATTATTCTTCTGCCTCTAAATCATGCATGCAAAGTTACACGTTCATGGCATTTGGCAAAGATGTGGAGGGTTAGTCAAAGTATCACTGAAACCAATTTTATTCCAATCGGCCAAAGGGGGGCGCTATACGAAGCGTTTGAGAATTCAAACTTCAAACGGGCATAAGTCATGACTCGTTTCGTTTGATGACATGCAACTTGTTACACGCGTGCTTTGACTCAAGCGGAAGACATCTGTGTCGTTGTTAAGTAAGCTCCGCCCTTCGATTTTCCGCCATATTGAGCAGTTTGTAAAACGCGTAAACCCGCTTTTATTCTGGAATTTTCGCTCCACGTGCACAAAACTTTTTTTACGTGAACTTTGGACCGATATCTAAAGATCTGTCAGATCGGATTTCTTTAAAATTGAAACATGCTTTTTTAAATAAATTCAATGAATATTGCAGTTTTATGCAAATTATTCTTCTGCCTCTAAATCATACATGCAAAGTAACATGTTCATGGCATTTGGCAAAGATGTAGAGTGTTAGTCCAAATATCACTAAAACCAATCTTACCCCAATTGGCCAAAGGGGGGCGCTATATCATTTTGAGCAGTTTGTGAAACGCTTAAACCCGTTAGGATTTTTTTTTTTTGCAATTTGCATGAAACATTCTACACACAATCTAAGGACCTTTATCTAATATGCCTATGAAGTGCACACACACAAAAAAATTATAATAATGAATATAGCTGCAAGCAGCGATAAAGTGGCCAAAGCCAAAAACACCTCAAATCATGAACACAGCCTGCAATGTGCGTGAAATCTTGCAAGCACATTCCCAATAGGTCAAGGAACAGATACCACCCTTCTTACATTGGCCTGTTATAGCGCCACCAGCGGGTCAACTTTTGCACAACACATTTTTGGAACAAAATGGACCAATCGTTGACGTCAGTAACGTCAAAGAGAGCACTGCCTGCGATCTTGACATTTTGTACTTTTATAGCCATTGTTTTCTGGCTTGAAGCGAGCCCACAATTGTTTCGAAGGAACAATATTTTTCTAGTGACAATATCTAACCGTCATATCAAGTTCTCCTCAAAACTTCGGTTCCTTTCTACTCCTACATACTTAGACAGAAAATGAAAATAAAAACATCAATGTGTTCAGCTTACAGTGGCGAAGTGTGCTATTATTTTTTACAGCAATCGGCCAAATGGTGGCGCTGTAGGAAGCCTTCGAAAGTGCGAACTTTGAACAGATAGAGCTCATGCTCTGTTATACGTACAGTCATGAAACTTGTATACACGTATGCGTCTCCTCATGCCGAACAACTTTTGCACTCTGACTTTTGACCTCTGACCTTTAGATCCCCCAGAATTTTGAATTATATAAAAAACAGTAAAAATCTATCTCCTCCTGGGATTTTTGCGTTACGCGCACAAAACTTTTTTCACATGAACTTTGGACCAATACGGTCAAACTAGTCTCGGCGGATTTCTTTTAAAGTGAAATATAATTTTTTAATACTTCAATCAATATTGCGGTTTTATGCAAATTATTCTTCAGCCTCTAAATCATACATGCAAAGTTACACGTTCATGGCATTTGGCAAAGATGTGGAGGGTTAGTCAAAGTATCACTGAAACCAATTTTATTCCAATCGGCCAAAGGGGGGCGCTATACGAAGCGTTTGAAAATTCAAACTTCAAACGGGCATAAGTCATGACTTGTTTCGTTTGAAGACATGCAACTTGTTACACGCGTGCTTTGACTCAAGCGGAAGACATCTGTGTCGTTGTTAAGTAAGCTCCGCCCTTCGATTTTCCGCCTTTTTGAGCAGTTTGTAAAACGCGTAAACCCGCTTTTATTCTGGAATTTTCGCTCCACGTGCACAAAACTTTTTTTACGTGAACTTTGGACCGATATCTAAAGATCTGTCAGATCGGATTTCTTTAAAATTGAAACATGCTTTTTTTAAATAAATTCAATGAATATTGCAGTTTTATGCAAATTATTCTTCTGCCTCTAAATCATACATGCAAAGTAACATGTTCATGGTATTTGGCAAAGATGTAGAGTGTTAGTCCAAATATCACTAAAACCAATCTTACCCCAATTGGCCAAAGGGGGGCGCTATATCATTTTGAGCAGTTTGTGAAACGCTTAAACCCGTTAGGATTTCTTTTTGCAATTTGCATGAAACATTCTACACACAATCTAAGGACCTTTATATAATATGCCTATGAAGTGCACACACACACAAAAAAATAATAATAATGAATATAGCTGCAAGCAGCGAGAAAGTGGCCAAAGCCAAAAACACCTCAAATCATGAACACAGCCTGCAATGTGCGTGAAATCTTACAAGCACATTCCCAATAGGTCAAGGAACAGATACCACCCTTCTCACATTGGCCTGTTATAGCGCCACCAGCGGGTCAACTTTTGCACAACGCATTTTTGGAACAAAATGGACCAATCTTTGACGTCAGTAACGTCAAAGAGAGCACTGCCTGCGATCTTGACATTTTGTACTTTTATAGCCATTGTTTTCTGGCTTGAAGCGAGCCCACAATTGTTTCGAAGGAACAATATTTTTCTAGTGACAATATCTAACCGTCATATCAAGTTCTCCTCAAAACTTCGGTTCCTTTCTACTCCTACATACTTAGTGAGAAAATGAAAATAAAAACATCAATGTGTTCAGCTTACTGTGGCGACGTGTGCTATTACTTTTTACAGCAATCGGCCAAATGGTGGCGCTGTAGGAAGCCTTCGAAAGTGCGAACTTTGAACAGGTATAGCTCATGCTCTGTTATACGTACAGCCATGAAACCTGTATACACGTATGCGTCTCCTCATGCCGAACAATATTTACGCTCTGACTTTTGACCTCTGATCTTTAGATCCCTCAGAATTTGGAATTATATGAAAAACAGTTCAAATCTATCTCCTCCTGGGATCTTTGCGATACGCGCATGAAACTTTTTTCACATGAACTTTGGACCAATACGGTCAAACTAGTCTCGGCGGATTTCTTTTAAAGTGAAATATATTTTATTAATAATTCAATCAATGTTGCGGTTTTATGCAAATTATTCTTCGGCCTCTAAATCATACATGCAAAGTTACACGTTCATGGCATTTGGCAAAGATGTGGAGGGTTAGTCAAAGTATCACTGAAACCAATTTTATTCCAATCGGCCAAAGGGGGGCGCTATACGAAGCGTTTGAAAATTCAAACTTCAAACGGGCATAAGTCATGACTCGTTTCGTATGAAGACATGCAACTTGTTACACGCGTGCTTTGACTCGAGCGGAAGACATCTGTGTCGTTGTTAAGTAAGCTCCGCCCCCCGATTTTCCGCCATATTGAGCAGTTTGTAAAACGCGTAAACCCGCTTTTATTCTGGAATTTTCACTCCACGTGCACAAAACTTTTTTTACGTGAACTTTGGACCGATATCTAAAGATCTGTCAGATCGGATTTCTTTAAAATTGAAACATGCTTTTTAAAATAAATTCAATGAATATTGCAGTTTTATGCAAATTATTCTTCTGCCTCTAAATCATACATGCAAAGTAACATGTTCATGGCATTTGGCAAAGATGTAGAGTGTTAGTCCAAATATCACTAAAACCAATCTTACCCCAATTGGCCAAAGGGGGGCGCTATATCATTTTGAGCAGTTTGTGAAACGCTTAAACCCGTTAGGATTTATTTTTGCAATTTGCATGAAACATTCTACACACAATCTAAGGACCTTTATCTAATATGCCTATGAAGTGCACACACACAAAAAAAATAATAATAATGAATATAGCTGCAAGCAGCGATAAAGTGGCCAAAGCCAAAAACACCTCAAATCATGAACACAGCCTGCAATGTGCGTGAAATCTTGCAAGCACATTCCCAATAGGTCAAGGAGCAGATACCACCCTTCTTACATTGGCCTGTTATAGCGCCACCAGCGGGTCAACTTTTGCACAACACATTTCTGGAACAAAATGGACCAATCTTTGACGTCAGTAACGTCAAAGAGAGCACTGCCTGCGATATTGACATTTTGTACTTTTATAGCCATTGTTTTCTGGCTTGAAGCGAGCCCACAATTGTTTCGAAGGAACAATATTTTTCTAGTTGTGGGCTCGCCTATAAGGCGAGCACACTTTAGATATTGTCATTATTTCTATACTAGGCAGGCAGTCAGTGCAAGTATCAAAAAACTTCGGTTCCTTTCTACTCCTACATACTTAGTGAGAAAATGAAAATAAAAACATCAATGTGTTCAGCTTACTGTGGCGACGTGTGCTATTACTTTTTACAGCAATCGGCCAAATGGTGGCGCTGTAGGAAGCCTTCGAAAGTGCGAACTTTGAACAGGTATAGCTCATGCTGTGTTTGAGGTAAAGCCATGAAACCTGTATACACGTATGCGTCTCCTCATGCCGAACAACTTTTACGCTCTGACTTTTGACCTTTGACCTTTAGATCTCCCACAATTTGGAATTATATGAAAAACAGTAAAAATCTATCTCCTCCTGGGTTTTTTTCGATACGCGCACAAAACTTTTTTCACATGAACTTTGGACCAATACGGTCAAACTAATCTCGGCGGATTTCTTTTAAAGTGAAATATAATTTTTTAATAATTCAATAAATATTGCAGTTTTATGCAAATTATTCTTCGGCCTCTAAATCATACATGCAAAGTTACACGTTCATGGCATTTGGCAAAGATGTAGAGGGTTAGTCAAGGTATCACTGAAACCAATTTTATTCCAATCGGCCAAAGGGGGGCGCTATACGAAGCGTCTGAAAATTCAAACTTCAAACGGGCATAAGTCATGACTCGTTTCGTTTGAAGACATGCAACTTGTTACACGCGTGCTTTGACTCAAGCGGAAGACATCTGTGTCGTTGTTAAGTAAGCTCCGCCCTTCGATTTTCCGCCACTTTGAGCAGTTTGTAAAACGCGTAAACCCGCTTTTATTCTGGAATTTTCGCGTCACGTGCACAAAACTTTTTTTACGTGAACTTTGGACCGATATCTAAAGATCTGTCAGATCGGATTTCTTTAACATTGAAACATGCTTTTTTAAATAATTCAAACAATATTGCATTTTTATGCAAATTATTCTTCTGCCTCTAAAACATACAAGCAAAGTCACATTTTCATGACAAAATAGTGTAGAGGGTTAGTTCAAATATCACTGAAACCAATCTTACCCCAAATGGCCAAAGGGGGGCGCTATATAATTTTGAGCAGTTTGTAAAACGCTTAAACCCGTTTTTATTCTAGGATTTTTTTTGCAATTTGCATGAAACATTCTACACGCAATCTAAGGACCTTTATCTAACATGCCTATGAAGTGCACACAAAAAAATTATAAAATAATAATAATAAATATAGCTGCAAGCAGCGATAAAGTGTCCAAAGCCAAAAACACCTCAAATCATGAACACAGCCTGGGATGTGCGTGAAATCTTGCAAGCACATTCCCAATAGGTCAAGGAACAGATACCAACCTTCTCACATTGGCCTGTTATAGCGCCACCAGCGGGTCAACTTTTGCACAACACATTTTTGGAACAAAATGGACCAATCTTTGACGTCAGTAACGTCAAAGAGAGCACTGCCTGCGATCTTGACATTTTGTGCTTTTATAGCCATTGTTTTCCGGCTTGAAGCGAGCCCACAATTGTTTCGAAGGAACAATATTTTTCTAGTGACAATATCTAACCGTCATATCAAGTTCTCCTCAAAACTTCGGTTCCTTTCTACTCCTACATACTTATACAGAAAATGAAAATAAAAACATCAATGTGTTCAGCTTACAGTGGCGAAGTGTGCTATTATTTTTTACAGCAATCGGCCAAATGGTGGCGCTGTAGAAAGCCTTCGAAAGTGCGAACTTTGAACAGATAGAGCTCATGCTCTGTTATACGTACAGTCATGAAACCTGTATACACGTATGCGTCTCCTCATGCCGAACAACTTTTACGCTCTGACTTTTGACCTCTGACCTTTGGATCCCCCAGAATTTTGAATTATATGAAAAACAGTAAAAATCTATCTCCTCCTGGGATTTTTGCATTACGCGCACGAAACTTTGTTCACATGAACTTTGGACCAATACGGTCAGATTGATCAACCAGATTTTTTTTAAAGTGAAATATAATTTTTTAATAATTCAATCAATATTGCGGTTTTATGCAAATTATTCTTCGGCCTCTAAATCATACATGCAAAGTTACACGTTCATGGCATTTGGCAAAGATGTAGAGGGTTAGTCAAAGTATCACTGAAACCAATTTTATTCCAATCGGCCAAAGGGGGGCGCTATACGAAGCGTTTGAAAATTCAAACTTCAAACGGGCATAAGTCATGACTCGTTTCGTTTTAAGACATGCAACTTGCTTACACGCGTGCTTTGACTCGAGCGGAAGACATCTGTGTCTTTGTTAAGTAAGCTCCGCCCTTAGATTTTCCGCCATTTTGAGCAGTTTGTAAAACGCTCAAACCCGCTTTTATTCTGGAATTTTCGCGTCACGTCCACAAAACATTTTTTTACATGAACTTTGGACCAATATCTAAAGTTCTGTCAGATCGGATAAAAAAAAAATTGAAACATGCTTTTTTTAATAATTCAATGAATATTGCATTTTTATGCAAATTCTTCTTCTGCCTCTAAATCATACATGCAAAGTAACATGTTCATGGCATTTGGCAAAGATGTAGAGTGTTAGTCCAAATATCACTAAAACCAATCTTACTCCAATTGGCCAAAGGGGGGCGCTATATCATTTTGAGCAGTTTGTGAAACGCTTAAACCCGTTAGGATTTTTTTAGCAATTTGCATGAAACATTCTACACACAATCTAAGGACCTTTATGTAATATGCCTATGAAGTGCACACACACAAAAAAATAAAAATAATAAATATAGCTGCAAGCAGCGATAAAGTGGCCAAAGCCAAAAACACCTCAAATCATGAACACAGCCTGCAATGTGCGTGAAATCTTGCAAGCACATTCCCAATAGGTCAAGGAGCAGATACCACCCTTCTTACATTGGCCTGTTATAGCGCCACCAGCGGGTCAACTTTTGCACAACACATTTTTGGAACAAAATGGACCAATCTTTGACGTCAGTAACGTCAAAGAGAGCACTGCCTGCGATCTTGACATTTTGTACATTTATAGCCATTGTTTTCTGGCTTGAAGCGAGCCCACAATTGTTTCGAAGGAACAATATTTTCTAGTTTATATACTATACTATACTAGTCAGTATCTCCTCAATACTTTGGCGCGCTTCATCTCTTAAACGCTTACACCTTTCAACACCATTCAAATTTTTATGTGTTCAGCTTACTGAGGACAAGTGTGCTTGTATTTTTGGTTTTGAAATGTTTTGTAGTATAAATATAAAAAAATTAAAATGTTTAACTTTAAGCACCCAATGCATTTCCAATGGGTCCCCAGAGTGGAGAGAAGGATAATAGACCCATGTTTATGTTAAGGCGCTGTGGCTGCAGTGTTCACACTTCAGATATGCTATCTATATCATTGCGTTCACACAGGTCTGCTCTCTGATTTGATCCAAATGTCTAAGCTGTGTGATGTATAAAACTATAGTTATAGTTAAAACTATAAATAAATGTCCCTCTCCACTCTACTGATTACACAGCTGTGATCAAGAATCAAGTCCGGGCGATGGGATGTAAATCCCATAGCCATATATCCTAGAGCCCGCAGGGACAGTCAGCCATATTAGTGGTTGTTGTTGGTTGTCAGGGAGATATCAAAACCAATGCATTTCCAAGTCAGATCCACAAACACAATAAAAGCCATGCTCCACTCCTCAGTCTGGAGTGGCCACATAGAAGAACGCCTTGGTTATAGACATAGTGGAGGACATATGTGATCTGGGATTGTTAGCCTACAGTATATGCACTCAATATACTCCACTACAGTTGGAGTCCATTTGACAGTTGCTGGTTCCCAAACACAGAATCAAAAATGTAGATCTAGAACACATATAATATGTACAGTACAGTAAGGTTCAGTAGAGTACAGTAAAAGTACAGTAAGGTTCAGTAGAGTACAGTAAAGTACAGTAAGGTACAGAAAGGTACAGTACAGAAAGGTACAGTAGAGTACAGTACAGTAAGGTACAGTAAAGTACAATACAGTACAGTAAGGTACAGTAGAGTACAGTAAAGTACAATAAAGTACAGTAAAGTAGAATAAAGTACAGTAAGGTACAGTGGAGTACAGTAAAGTACAGTAGAGTACAGTAAAGTACAGTATAGTAAGGTACAGTAGAGTACAGTACAGTAAGGTACAGTACGGTACAGTAGAGTACAGTATAGTATAGTACAGTAAGGTACAGTACAGTACAGTAAGGTACAGTAGAGTACAGTACAGTAAGGTACAGTAGAGTACAGTAAAGTACAGTAAGTTACAGTAGAATACAGTAAAGTACAGTACAGTAGAGTACAGTAAAGTACAGTAAGTTACAGTACAGTACAGTACAGTACAGTACAGTAAGGTGCAGTACAGTATAGTAAGGTACAGTACAATACTGTAAGGTACTGTACCTTACAGTACCTTAAAGTATCCTATTTGTTGGGTTGGAATCGAGCCCACACTGTTTCGAAGGAACAGTATTTCTAGTTTTCTCTTGTAATTCGTTCAGTGTAATTGGTGAGTCCGGGTTTTGGTAGTCTTTTATGATTGACTCTAGGTTTTTTAGTTTATCTTGTATTTGCCTTCGTTTTCCTCTATTGGGCCAAAGAGTTTTGAGAATGTCTCCATTTTGGATGGGTAGCTCATCCTGTTTTTGTTTGTTTAGTTTATTCCAATTTTCCCAGAAGTTGTTTGTCATTATTGAGTCCTCAATATCTTGTAGCTGGTTTCTAGTATGCTGGTTTCTTTTTTTCCTTACAGTGTTTTCCAATTGTCAGTGTTGTCTTTGTTCTTTGTTAGGTCGAATTGTAAGGTCGAATATGTTATTGAGGCTTTCTGCTGCCCCGTTTACACTTTCGGGTGTGGCGGGGAAGGTGCTTTTTAGGAACAGTAGCACTGTGTCCAACTGTGGCATCTATCATTAGCTTATGTTAATACAACTTGTGTGTGTGCAGTTGTAGAAGTGGGAATGACAGGCAAAGAGATGTTTTACTTTTGTCATCTTCTTCATTTAATTTTAGATGGTGGCAATACAGCATGGAATTCTATGTTTGAGAGGCTAAATCTCGTCAAATGCTGGTTTGTGGACCTTCATATGAAAATGGTTGAAAACCACTGGTTCAGACCCTGGTGGCTGGAACCTACCATGCGGTTAGAAATGTCCTGTGGCCTCCCTATTCTGGGAAGAACTGAACATAAAATACTTGTGACCTAAAAACCCTGTAATGTACAGTTAAACCGTTCAGTAATGTAAGTCAAACAGATCAGTAACAGTGTTGTTCTGCTCTGTCCATCTGTTTGAGAACAGTACAGTCAATACAATAGAATGTAGTACTGTACAAGTACAGTTGAACATCCCAAATAAGTCCTTTTATGGTCTTTTTTATGTTGGACATCCTTGGAACTGTAAGGTTAAACAGTTCAGTAATGGTTAAACAGCTCTGTAATGTAAGGTTAAACAGCTCAGTAATGTAAGGTTAAACAGCTCAGTAACAGTGTGTTCTTCTCTGTCCAGCTGTAAGGCCCAGAGGAACCTCAACTGTCTGTTTGCCATCATCATGGGTCTGAATACTGCAGCAGTCAGCCGCCTCAGCCTGACCTGGGAGGTAAGCAGCCTCCCTGGACCTCTGCACTGACTGTACCCTCCTGACCTGTACTGTCTGTAACTCTGGACCTCTGCACTGACTGTACCCTCCTGACCTGTACTGTAACACTGGACCTCTGCACTGACTGTACCCACCTGACCTGTACTGTAACATACAGTCCATACAGCGAATGCATCTTAAATCTGCACCTAATTGACAGTGGTATTTTCAATGGGGCAGTTTAATGTCATGCCCAGGACACGCACGCACGCACGCACGCACGCACGCACGCACGCACGCACACACACACGCACACACACACACACACACACACACACAGGTTTGCAGGTTTGCAATTACTACTTTGTGGGGACATTACACATAGTCTACTATATTTGTGGGGACATTCCATTCATTTTTAACCCTAACCCTAACCCTTAACCTAACCCCTAAACACCTTGTGGGGACATATTAATTTGTCCCCACAAGGTTTTTTCCTCCGATTGTACTATCTTTGTGGGGACATGAGGTCCCCACAAAGTAGTAATTCCCTGTCCACACACACACACACACACACACTCACACACACACACACACACACACACACACACACACACACACACACACACACACACACACACACACACACACACACACACACACACACACACAGAGAGAGAGAGAGAGAGAGAGAGAGAGAGAGAGAGAGAGAGAGAGAGCTTGGTTTGTCAGTGAAACTAATACCTTTGATTTAATTCAATTATTATTATTTTTTGTCTTTGCAGAAGGTTCCTGGGAAGTTCAAAAAGCTGTTCTCTGAACTGGAGATGATGACAGTAGGTGTTCACTTCCAAACACTTCATTGTGGTGTGGGATTAGAAAGCTTTAAGCTGTTAATGATGACTTCTAGACCCACACTGGTCTCTGTGGAGGTTGCTCCAGGTTGCTGTGGGCTGACATACATATTCAAGAAAACATGAAATTCCTTGCAGACACAAAAAAAGGGGGTGAAATGAGGTAAACATGGCCCTGGGCCACTCACACAACCTCTTAATAATTCATACGGCAATTCATTACACACACACGCGCGCGCAAGTGTGAGCACGTGCATGCATGTACACAGCAATGCGCGCAGCCACGCACGCACTTACAAAAAGCTTGAGTTCTGCTCTGTTGTGCGCCTGGGGTCGCACACCGAAAAGGCAGATCTAGGTCGGCTATTTTTGATGCGTGACACTAGTGCTGCACAACTATGTATAAATGATAACTCTATAACTCCAACGTCTAAACCTGAACCGTTGAATAGGCTATGCAATCCTAACCCCATAAGACCTCAAAGTAAAATATGCACACGTAAACCTGAAATAATGTTGCTGTCGGACCTTATCTCCATAATCTAACCTTAAGTTTTTTTAATCAACCCCCTACTTGATCATACTACAGCATCACACAAAAGCATCAAAAGTAGCAGATCCACATGCTCGAAATGTGGTGCGAAGCGACGCGTTTTGAGCTTGCAGATCTGCTACTTTTCATACTTTTGAGTTTGAATCCTGAAAAGTAAACAGTTTTGGACATATGAGGTTTCTACCCGACAGAGTACCGACAGAGAGACGATATACTTCATTGTAGTTGCCAGTGTCCCACACTGAACATAGTGAACCTTGTAGGTCTGTTGTTTTCAGAACGCAACACCATCGCATGACAGAACATAAATTACGCGTTACACATGTTATTTCTCTCATATTTCTGACACATATTATTATTATGACCAGGGGTGTCACACCAAATTATGGGCCCTGGGTACAAGGACTGGGAACGCATTATTACGCTATTTTGTGCTTTAACCATTGAAAAATACCAGATGTACAAGCTAACTGCGAGCTTTAGCTGCTTTTTTTATATTTCAAATCCTTCTGTATGTTTCTATGTCAGTGTTGCTCAAACCTTTTCATGTGAAGGACCCCCAAAATGATATGTATTTGGCCATAGACCCCCATCTCAAAATATTTAGTTCCAGGGACCCCTCAGAAGCAAAATTTGAGTTACAAATGTTGGCTTAAAAATATCTGCTATTTTTCAATAGCTAAAGTATAAATAATTAAGGCCCATCCACCTTGGGCCCTAGTAACCCAGTCCCACTTTTCACCCCCTTATGACGCCCCTGATTATGACATATTTATGTGTTCCTCCCAGGACCCCTCTCTAAACCACAAGGCCTACAGGGACTCGTTTAAGAAGATGAAGGCTCCAAAGATTCCCTTCCTCCCTCTGTTACTGAAAGGTGTGTTCATTATCCCTAGTATACAGGCCGCGACCAACCCCAAATAATCATATGTGAACATGGGGACCCCCCCAAAACACTCATATTTGAACTGGGGACGCCTCCACCCTGACAAGCACATGGAATTGTAGAAATTGAGGCACTACATTTAGCTTGACTAATACTTTAGTTTGATAAATAATATTTCAATATTGTGAAAATAGCCACTCTATTTAAGCTCAAAACGCCTCGCGTACAAGGCGCTGTGAGCTTATGGATCGACTATTTTCACAATTCTGTGACTGTGGCAATTTTTCACTGTCCTCATGTATGTTTATATTCTGTTTAAATCATTTTTAATTGCATACATTTATTTTAGCTGCCACATTGTAGTTCTGTGTATGTCACTTCAAATCTGTCCACCAGAGGGTGTCGTAGCTCAACTAACTTGCCTTGTAAAACCCTCTATTGATGTCATTTATACAACCATATCATGTATATTTAGAAACCATATATTTTCCTACAGTACTGTATGTGCTGTGTACAACAAGAGAAAGAGCTATAAACAAATGTGTTACTGATTCTAATTAGAATGGTTGTGTGTTGCAGATATCACGTTCATTCACGAAGGCAACAAAACATTTCATGATAATCTGGTCAACTTTGAGAAGCTGGTGAGTCAACAAAGCCTGAACACTCATATGGTCAAAGTATTGATGAGTCTGGACTACTGCTACAACTATTGATTAATTTCTTATTGGTTATTCTATCAATTACTTTTTTGATTAACTGAATAGCTGAGAATAACATATAACTTAACTATTTTCTTATTTTTATACGGTACATTGATGGACAGATTAGTCTGATTAACGACTAATTAGGCTAAGCCTTATTGTATACTTTGTCGTACAAAGATGTTGTGTAAACAGCGAAAATAGCTGATCTACAGGGGGCATCACAACGTATTGTGAGCTTGTAGAAACTGCTACTACAGTACTGACAGGCCAAAGATTCCTTTCCCCCCGGAAATACATTATGTTTAAATGAATTAGTTAGTTTTTGTTTTTATAGTCGTCTACAGTTGAACAGTGTTGTTGATACAGTATGTTGTTTTGTCATGTCTTGCAGCACATGGTAGCAGACACAGTGCGGCTCATCAGACACTGTCAGACTGATCTTCTAGGTGGGTAACCAGTTTGTGTTGTTGCTTAACCCTTGCAAGGCCCAGCGTTGCTTTTTGGCAACGTTTTTTAAATCATTTTTTATAAAATGTTATAATTACATCACCATTAAATCCTATTGTTTAGTATTACAATGCCATTGGCCACGATATTTGCATATAAATACCCCCCACAGGGGCTGACATTCACACCTCCCAGAGAATTTGAAATTCCAGCGTCTGGACAAACAACATCTCACTTTTTAACTGAAGTTATTCCTCACTAAAACATAAGTAAAATGCCTGTAATATTGTTTTTCGTGATCATTAGAATGTCTAGAACATGTACATATGTTATTATTGTGAAAAATATCCCCAAAATGCAAATTAGAGCATGATTTATGATTTATGGCTATAAAACCTTACAAAAACATTATTAATTTTTTAACATTTCATTTTCCTGTGATTAGGACTCCTACAACACCACCTGATTTTCTTTTAATTTTTTGGGGCCAGTAGAAATTAATTCGGGCCTTGCAGGGTTAACCCAGTGGTTCTAAAAATGACCCCCAAATGTGGTCGCGGACCCCCATCTGAAAAGACTGAAATATTAATTATTTTTCAAAATATTTCAAAAATAGCAGATGTACAAGCTTGTAGATCTACTATTTTCTAAAGAATAACGCGATAAACTGTTTAAAATGATTCTGCCTGCGATATTAGGCTAATTTAGCTGGGGACCTCCTGGTATATCTTTCCATCAAACACTACAGAAATGTGCACACATTTAACCACATTAACCTTAAGGTCCCTATTTTGGCCTCATTATAGGCGGAAAATCTCCAAAATGTACTTAATTCATAATCCATTCTACGGAGGAGGCATGTCGTATGATACGACAGTAGAAACGTCGACGTGGGCTTGCAGATCAGGCCATGTTCCTCGTAAACATAATAATCATAATGTTCTTTGTGTGTTTTGTTTCCTCATCCCTGACAGGGAACGGCATCACAGAGAAGGGCAGCGCTGAAGTGAACTCCTACATCCACCACCTGCTGATCCTCCACAACCAGGAGACTCAGTTTGAGCTCTCTCACAGACTGGAACCTAGGACATAATACCCTCTGTCTCACAGGCTAGAGCCACGGACATGTACACAGAGAGACAGACTAGACACAGAGAGAGAGACAGACTGGAGCTCCGGACATGGACACAGAGAGAGAGAGAGTACCTGAGACAGTACATTCTGTCTCACAAGCTGGCGCCCCACACATAGAGACACACACAGAGGCTCTTTATGCTGGTCCCCACTTGGGTTGGGATCCGGAGGAACCAGGAATCGGTTCCTTCACATTTCGGAACGATTTCCGGAACCGTTTTTTTGTATCACACTGTCAGAGACAGTAGGTGGACTTCACATCTGCTGTACAATTACAATACCGGTGGTTATCTAACTTCAAAATTTCAAGAACCACCACAACTCTGAGTGTGTACAAATGGAATCAAATGGACCCATAAGTGTCCATTTGTACACTGTCAGAGTTACAGACCTGTAAGAGTCCTTTTGGAACGGTTAAGGAATGGGACCGTTAAGAGTTAATCCGTTAAAGGAACAGGAATCGTTACAATTTGATATGATCCCAACCCTAGTCCATCTGCCAGTCAGTCAGATTGTAAGAATTTTGCCAAGGAACCACCACCTCCTCCTCCTCCTACAAACAGTACCAGCTTACTGCTGACTGTTGACAACCATCTTTGATGTCAGATAAGCAATGCCACGCCTCGTCACAGTACCAAAAGGTTTACTGAGTGGGTGCAGGTCGGTCTCTCCACGTGAACGTCAGATCTCGTGAACGTCCGATGGTCGGAGTTTCAAAAATTTGCAAGTGTGTTGACTTCTGCTCTCTCTCTCACACTGGAACACTGGAAAAGGGTCAAAGTCTGGATGTCTTTTGGAGTCTTTGCTGCTGTTCAGCACAATCAGGGACATGCCGGGAAAAAGAGTTGGAGAGGCCCTCATTTTTTTTCTTTTTTTAGTTATATTTTGTCGTCGTCGGGTGGAAACCTTGTATGTCCAAAACCGTTTGTTTTGTATTTATCATTTTAAAAATGATTTAAACTAGTGAAAACAGCCGATCTACAAGCACACAACGCCTCGCACCGCGAGGCGTTGTGCGCTTGTAGATCGGCTGTTTTCACTACTTTTGTGCAACGGCCTTGTATGATGAAGCAGGTCTTTGCTTTGCGAAAAAATGTATACATTTGAAACTTGGAGATACAAGGTTTCTGCCCGACAGTGAGGATTTACTTTTTTGGCCGCCCAGCCCCCAAAATGGAACGAAGGCCGACATTTTATTATTATTTTTTTCCTAATGGCCGGCCTGGACCGGCCTGGAATGAACCGGCCGTTCAGGAGTTATCCCGCTTTTCCCAATGGCCAGCACGTCCCTGAGCACAATCTCTCAAGTCAGTGTTCAGAGGAACACCAGATCCTGGCCCTGGCCACAAGAGGGAGCCAGTCAACCAGGAATAATACCAGAGTCAGCTGAGAACAACCGTGGGGGTTATTGTGTCTATGGATCTATCATCTACATGAAGGCGATTCACGGCTAAAGAACTCTGTGGAAACCGTCCTGTTCATTAAAATCATAAGATGTAGCTCAACTATATTTGAATACAGATCTTACAACCACAGCCTCCAACACAACATGCTTACGGTAGCCTATAATGTCACGCTGTATATCTACACGTATGTATTATTGTAACATTCATTCTACAATCCTGAGTGCTCCTTTAAATCAAATGGACCTTTACAGGGTCCATTTGGTTTCATGTGTACGCTCTACAGAGTTAAATTGACACTAAAGATTCACCGTGTAGGCTCTGCACACCTATATGTTCTTTAAACATAAGATTTCATATAAAGTGTAACATTGATTTTCTCTGATGTCTACGAGGCAGTGAGTGAACATCACCAACCACAGTAACATCCTGAGAATTGAGTTAGTGGAACCTTTATGGGTAAGACAGGGGTGTCCAAACCTTTTTCAAAGGGGGCCACATTAGAAAATATGAAAACACCCAAAGGCCGATTACATCTCCTGACATAGTGTACTTTCAGGCCGTAACAAAGTCACATTCATATGCATCACATTTAAACGATTTTATATAACTGTCTATCATCATCCATATTTAATATCAATGGTCTTTTGTCAGGTGTGTGCTCTGAACAAAACACAAATAACTCAGCTTTATTTCACATTACCAAATGTAACCAGACGTGCAAGGTAAAAAATACAATAAAATATCCTTTCTTTGACCTCTTCAGAATGAGACAACAGGGAACAAGGAATCCTGACAAAATATACTCTGGGAAAATATTCTTGTTTGACGGTGCTGGCGGGCCGTTTATTTAAGAATAAAACAATTTAAGAATTAAGCCGCGGGCCGTATAAAATTGGTCCTCGGGCCGCAATTGGCCCCCGGACCTCACTTTGGACACCCCTGCCCTAAGTTAAATGAACACTCAAGATGTGAGCTGTGCGCTATCCAAAACCAACCAAAGAGGTCTTATTGCTCTGTGAGAAACACATTGTGAATAAACCATGGTTAACCAGCATCACAGTATAGCTACAGCCATACTGTAGCTCATTAACTGTTTATTTAAAGGTGTGTTTTGTCTCTACATTCTGATATTGCTGTAGAGTGTTTGTTTGTTCAGTACAGAGGGCTCTCCCCATCTCTAAAGCTCTTTAGTAAAAACCAATACGTTTTCAGGAGGGTCACCAATTTAATCTAATCAGGAGGGAGAACACATGTACTGTAGGCCATGGGTCTTCAACAGGGGGTCCGGGACCCCTAGGGGGTCCTCAGAGTTACTACAAGGGGTCCTCCAAATCTTTGAGCGATAGAAAGTTTTTATTTTCTCCTTTTTTATATTAACCACTTGAACCCTAGCATCCATATTCTGAGAACTCGCAAAGAGGTTTGGTGTAGAGGGTAAAAAGAGTTAGACTATGTACAGAATGAAAGGTCAAATTTATTTCATATTGACAGTTCAAGTGGTTAAATATCTGAAAACACAAATTGACATGAATCCAAAATACACTGATGATTGTGCTGTCAAACAATGAAACTATATGGAATCTATGAAAAGGTCCCTGCTTCATCTCTCTCTCAACTAAGGGTCCTTGGCCTGAAAACGTTGAAGACCCCTGATGTAGGCTATTAGCTTCAACTGCATAGTGTTCCAGTTCCTTTTTTGTTTCCTTTTTAGTTTGATTTCATAAAATGTCACTTGTTTATCATGTAACCTGTGTATGAGTTCTTTCTGCTGATTGGATAAGATTGGTATCCCGATCCGACTATCGGTTTATTAAAGAGCTGGAGAGAGAGAGACCCCTGTTACTGAACCAACACTCTAGAAAGTATTAGAATATAGAGACATGTCACTTACAGCCCTTTTAACTCTGAGAATGTACAAATGGAATGTACTGTACACACGTGCACATTCTCAGAGTTACACATGAATACTTTAATGCTGAGGTTTTTACTGTGTACAGAATACGCACAACAAACTATTATTTTCTCATGTTCACTTTTTCGTTTTCTCTTTGTATGTTGATAACAACTGAGTACTTTGTTTAGCTAGTTGAAAACACAACTGCCAGGTGTACAGTTGACTAGGTTTTTCATAAATGCATTTTAACATTATAGTGAAATCAGCAGTGTGATGTACAAGACATGAGGCTTTATCACAATGTGTCATTTAAAGGAGTAGTTCACCCCCCAAATGACTTTTTTGTTCTATTGATTACTCATGCCATGGAGGCTTGACTTCAATAATATATTATTTCTTTTTTGTATTTTTTGCATTCCAAAGACAAAAGTTATACAAAATGTACTCCCATTGATTGCATTTGGGTCCCCATCCGGAATCAATGGGGGTACATTTATTATAGCCAAAATGCGACAAAAAATCAAAAAATCAAACCCAAGTTTGAAGTGAGCGGTGGTGTGTGTGTGTGTGTGTGTGTGTGTGTGTGTGTGTGTGTGTGTGTGTGTGTGTGTGTGTGTGTGTGTGTGTGTGTGTGTGTGTGTGTGTGTGCGCGCGTGCGTGCGTGTTGCTCACCCAGGTGTGTGTGTGTGTGTGTGTGTGTGTGTGTTGGGGGGGGGGGGGTTGAGAGTGTATCCATACTTGCTCACTCAGGCCACCACTGCTATTGCAGTTGATGCTCAGGGCAGGCTAGACTCAACAGCACCTCTCTGGTCACCCAGGGGTACTGAGGCTACACCAGAGGCTACATACAGACACACATACATACATACATACACGGATACACACACGGCCACGCTATGGAGACGGTGTGACCACCGCTCAAAAATGTGTGTGTGTGTGTGTGTGTGTGTGTGTGAGTGTGTGCGTGCGTGCGTGCGTGCGTGTGTGTGCGTGCGTGTGTGTGCGTGTGTGTGTGTGTGTGTGTGCGTGCGTGTGCGTGTGTGCGTGTGTGTGTGTGTGTGTGTGAGAGAGAGAGAGAGAATGCAGGGGTCATTATTTTATCATGATTCTTGCGTCATGATAAGATCACAGTTCTCTGATATGTTGTGATTCTGCAAATCATAGCAATTTTGTTTCAATCTTTCACTTGTGTTGACTGCTGTGTCTTTGCAGTCTTTCAAAAAACACTAGCCATTATATAAAAATACATGTTACTTTTTTATTTATGAGTGAAATTAGAACAACAAATGAAGCATTTAGAACTGTGTGACTAGATCTGCATCCGTTAAAGTGGCTTCTTTCACATTTTACCAGCTTTAATAGATCATTTAAATATGTTGAACTAATAATAAAACACGGCAAGCTGTCTGTCTACTGAGCTGTGAACAGGTGCAGCTACATTTGGCCAGAATGTCCCAAAAAATGTCAAAGAACAAAAACATTATTATGACCAAATGTATTCCCTAGTTGAAAACACTAAAAGTTAAAGGGAATGTGTGTGCGCGCGCACGTGTGTGCGTGCGTGCATGTACAACCATGCGTGTGTGTGGGTGCATGAGTCATGGTTCCACATCAAATGTCAGTGCCAAATAAAACACACACACACACACACACACACACACACACACACACACACACACACACACACATCCAAAATGCATGCTAATTGCTGGTCTTCTGAATAAGGATGAACTACTTTAGCTGTTGACAATCAGTGGAGGAGGATCAGTCAGTCTCTGCTCTTGTATGTTTGGCATTAAAAAGCAAAAACAGCCTTTTTAAATGAACACTCAGGATCTTGCAGTTCGTGCTACTACCACAGCTTTTGGCCGCGTAGCAACATTTCACAGAGAACACGTAAACCAAAATGACACTTTGCTAGAGGTTTGGGTTATGTTGTTACCTTGGAGAAACCAGTGCTCACAACAAACACTCCCAAAACGGAAGGGGCTTTTAAAGGGCAAAACAAAACTTCAGTGAGAACAGAACCACGCCAGCACCCAATAATCTATTTGAAATTCATTGTCCTCCGCGAGGAAAGTGAATTTGTAGATCTGCAATGTCTGGCATGTGATACAGTTGTAAGTTGCCGGGGGAAAAAAGCTGCGTGTTAAATGCTCGAACGGTTCGGAAGATAATGCTACTGAAGTTCGCCTGTTTAAACCGAAAGACAGAGCGCAAAACAGGTCAGGCCATGTGTTTCTCAACATAGGGCATACATGGGCAACTGGCGGCCCGGGGGCCACATGTGGCCCCCATCCTTCACTTAATGCGCCCCGCAGGTTGATATTGTAGTAGTAATATATTATTGATTTCAGCTTTTACAATTCCAAACATGGACTTCAGTATATTAGTAGCTTAATGACTAGTATTAAAATGTTATTGTATTGTTTATGTCAAATGTATTTGTATTTAAGTTCATAAAGTTAACATAAGAACATATAAATGCATTTGAAAAAAATATATAATACATAAAATAAAAGTTAAGATTTCAGGATTCCAATTAAAAAATAGCCGATCTACAAGCTCAAAACGCGTCGCAGTGCGACGCGTTTTGAGCTTGTAGATCGGCTATTTTTGCTATGCATATATGCATTGTGGCCCTCTGAGGTGAGTGTGGAAATATAGTGGCCCTTAACTTTATCAAAGTTGCCCACCCCTGACATAGGGGCTGGGGGCCACCAGGGGTGCAAACGGCTTCTAGTTTAGTGATTCTGAACCTACAGTAGGGGTAGAACCCCATGTCCTCCCGGTGGGGTCTCCTCACTGGCAGGTGAGTCACTAGGATACAACAGCAGTGACAACACAGAAATGTGTGTGGGGTGAAATCAATAGACATAACGGCTAAATACAGACCTGTAAGAGCCAGACCCAACATTGAGAAACATGTGATATAAAGTGTTGTAGATGACTGTACTTCTTCTTGCATTACAGCTCTTCAAAAAACCCTTTCGTAAATATAGTTTAATGCATAAATAAAAACATTCTTTAATGCTCTTTTACATATTCTAAATTCCCTTATGCGTCAATTGGTTCGTTGCTGCCAGGCAGAAATCTCCCATCCCCATATTCTAACTTTTAGTTTTTCCTTCTTCTTTTTTTGGGTAAATTAACATCCTACTTCATCAAACTACATCAGTCAAACGAAAACACCAAAAGTAGCAGATCTACGAGCTTGAGCTCGTCGATCTTGCAAAGATCTAGCAAACTTTTGCTACATTTGAATTTGAATTAAAAAAGTAACCGTTTTGGACATACAGTATGAGGTTTCCACGCGACAGAGACGATTTTATGTTGAGTATTTGTAGACTGGACGGACAATATGCTTTATTTATTTGGGAAATACTTGTAGCTGCCAAAAGTTGGTCTATAACGTCTGGTCTGCATGATGTGGCTTCACCACGGACTGACCAACAGGTCTACTGTACACCTACTGTACCACAAAGAACATCACATAAAAAGAATCTCTTGTAATAATAATAAAAAGAAAAACATTATACAGTGTGTATGTGCCATAATGTTCATGTTGTGTACTGTAGATACAAATCTTTAAAATTATATATGTATATATATTTTGTGCCTCATACTGCATTCACACTGACATAAATATGCACCAATTCCAGCATTTAACTCACTGTCTCACTCAACTACCAGTGACGAGATATGACAAGACATTTTAAAAAGCCCTAAATAATGACGAATCTTGACAGAATAACATTTTTATTGCATTTAATCCCACATTACATTGCCGTTGATCTGCTCAAAAAGTAAAGATTCTTGATTTGACCAAACACAGTTAAAACCGGATATACTTGTAATATAAACGCCCATTTCTCTGTTTCCTGATCCTGCCTCGTGTCTTGTGCATTTCTGCACAAGCTTGAGAGTTTATAACATCCTGACGTTTGGTCGCGGCGAAATGGGAGTTTTTGTGATTGGATCTGATCGAACGTGCGCATCATGAACAATGGACTCGCTGCGAGCACATTAAAAGGTAAGAAAACCTCAAAATAAACAGAATATGACGAGCAGTTTGGTTACATATTCCGGTAGTAAATGAGTTAATGGAGATAGGCTATGGGGTAGAACTCTTGTGGAATTAGAAGGAGCCAGCGTGGTGAGTCTGGACCAGGTTGCTGGGTTTGCCACCCAACAGGGTGGCTACAGCCAAATGTTTTTTTTTTAATCTTTAGATTTATTGCGGGATTCGGGAATGTGGTCTGGAAGAACAAAACACACACAAAGATCAAGATACCGTTCATTTTCAACAGAAGCCACAGCAACAGGAAGACACAAAGATACATCCGACGTTTGTAGCTGCTACAAAAATCTACAACAGCTAACAGTACAAATAAGCTACAAATAAGTTGAGCTGGCTTCAACTTCAGATACAAAGCTGCAGATAAGCTGTACAGCTTTGTATCTTTGTATATCGTTGCTGTCGGGCAGACACCTCTTATCTCCATATTCTAACTTTTTGTGTTTTCTTTTTCGTAATTTAAGCCCTACTTGATCTTATTACGGTGCCACAAGAAAGCATCAAAAGTAGCAGATCCACAAGCTCGAAACGCAGTGGGAAACTTTTTGCCGTTTTAGAATTCGAATCCTGAACAGTTTTGGAGGAGATTTCCACCCGAAAGAGACAATATACAGTACATGCATCTTCTTTTAATAAATAGTGAAAATAGCTCATCTACAAACTGTGAGCTTGTAGATCTGCTATGTTTGAATAAAAACAAAAGCCCCACTGGATCATCTATGGTTTCTCTCACTCTTCCCAGCGGCACTTGGAACCCTGTCTACGACATGATCTTATGCCTCATTCACATACAGAAAAGCCAAGCTAATGGTTGGCTTGGTAATTCAATGTAATCTCTATGCAAACCAGCTTTTAAAATTTCCAAGCTGGAAAAAAAAGCTCAGACATTTTTAAAGCTGGTTTGCATAGAGAATACATTGAATTACCAAGCCAACCATTAGCTTGGCTTCTCTCAGTGTGAATGCAGCATACTTTAGATTTATATGATGTTATACGGTACAACAGCAGAACCGATATAGTTTCTTTTCAGTCGTGTCGTGTCTGTGTGTGTGTGTGTGTGTGTGTGTGGAGGGGGGAGGGTGACCCAGATGCCCCCGCTGACTTTTAACCAGGTGTCCTGGTTGGCCTTTCCCACCCCTATCTGCGTGGCATCGTGACCCCCCACGGCGCCCGGTCCTCTTCTCCTCGCACCCTGCCATTTCCTGCCATGCGGCGCTGCTGTATCATTTCCCTGTCAGCCGCTGACTGGCCTGCTGCTGTGGCTGTGCTGCTTAATGAGGGGAAGCTCTCCTCCGTACAATACCCAGCGTCAGTCCCTCTGACATCACCGTCCCATCCCATCCCACCACCACCACCACACATCAACATCCCACCACGCACGCACGCACGCACGCACGCACACAGACACACACACAGGGGTGTCACACCAAATTCTGGGCCCTGGGTACAAGGATTCACTCACATTTTGTGCTTTAACTGTTGAAAAATAGCAGATATACAAGCTCACAGCGCGGCACCGAGTGCCGCGCTGCGAGCTTGTAGATCTGCTATTTTTGAAAAATCACGTACATTTGAATATTATAATAATACATATTTTAAATACTGTATATATAGAGAATATAGAATATGTTTCTATGTCAGTGGTGCTCAAATATTTTCATTTGAAGGCCCCCCCAAATGATATGTATTTGGTCACGGACGCCCATCTCAAAATATTTTGTTCCAGGGATCCCCCAGAAGCAAAATTTGATTTACAAATGTTTGCTTAAAAAGTACATATATTCAAAGATTTGCACACATTTTCACGACTAGCAGATCTACGAGTATAAAATAATTACGGCCCCTCCACCTTGGGCCCTAGTAACTCAGTCCCACTTCCCCCCCGTTGTGACGCCCCAGCGCGCACACACACACACACACACACACACACACACACACACACACACACACACACACACACACACACACACACACACACACACACACACACACACACACACACACACACACACACACACACACACACACACACACACACACACACACACACACACACACAACATCCCACCACCAGCCACTCTGGCACCGGGAACAAATTAAGAGCAAAACGCCAACAGCTGTTTGCAGTTAAAGAGAGAGAATCTCGGACCAGAAGGGAACAACAACAAGACAACAGGGGGGTGATTTTTACGTCAGCCAGACGTTTAAACAACAGCTATAATTTGTAAAAATCAAAACGCGGCGTCAGTCATTTCGCCATCGCCGTCGGGCGGAGAATTGTACGTCCATAGCTGATAGTTTTCAGAGAACGAAGAAAAAAGAACCTGTGATCCTCCAATGTAGTTATTATTTAGTCACAAAGCTGTTGTTAATACTTTTCATTCGTTCATTATTTATAAAAAACCCGCAAACACACTTAAGCTCTTTCGCTTTTCATTAAAAAAAATAAATAAAAAATTACAATAATAGTGAAAATAGCAGATCTACAAGCTCACTAACTTGTCACTATGCGACACATTGTGAGCTTGTAGAGCGGCTATTTTCGTTACTTTTCTGCGAGCAGTTTTCCTAAGTAGGCAATTAACTTACAAAGAGAAAAGAAAAGAAAAGAAAAGAAAAGAAAAGTTAAAATGATAAGTTAAAAAAGATGGACGTTTCTACCAGACAGCGACAATTTGGTAGATAATGTATTATTTATTAATAACAGAAGTTATTCTATTTCTATGACAGGCCAACAGATTGCATTAAGTTAAGCCATTAAAATTAGACGTCTAGATCTTAGAAAACTGTTAGCATTTACAACAGTGGTTCTAGAAGTACATATATAGTATATATTATTTAAACTCAAATGTTATCTTCTGGGGGTCACTGGCACAAAATGATTTCAGACGGGGGTCTGCATGGCCAAATACATATCATTTTGGGTGTCCTTGGCGTGAAAAGGAGTGGAAAATAGGTGATTTATTTCTTTTTTTATATATTGAAAGTATGAGTTATGTAATTTGTTATATGTCTAAATTGTTGGTATAGGTGGGCAATATGAATGTAAAGACACAATACTTACTATATGAGTTAGATTGCTTACACTGAGCCTGATGAGATGTATGTACCTGTTATGATTGGTTCCCTTGGCCACAAGGAGGTATAAGAGGACATGCACCTACGTTGCCATCCTCTTATAGCCACGCCCTGAAGAAGACGCCTTTTGTCGAAACCAGACGGCTTTAATGGCGTTTGATTGTTTTAATATGTAATAGCCCTAAGTGTCTGATAAAGGCTTTTTAACTGTGTTCCTTGGCTCTGAGTGTGCGAGAAGAACTTCCCGATGGGACCCCTTACTGTAAGGATTTAGAAGACATTTGTAGAATCAGTCTCAGGTCTAAATGGCATTTAGGTCATTCATGCAGTATGGGGACAAATTCTTAGCACTAATTTGTGATTAGACTTTGGTCACCTATCCAGGCTCTGTTGAGACAAATGTGTGAAATAGCTTCTCGCAGAGGCCGTTTGCCACAGAATTAACAATTTTATGGGGTGGGGAAAAAAACAACAACAACCACCCGACTACATATTCATTATAAAGCACAGTTAATTATCATGATTGCATACAAATTTTAATCTTAGTGAGGCAAGCCTCTAGATTAAAAAGTAAATTCCTGTCACTATACCGGTGTATGGTGTTAACCTTGACTCTGGAAGGGATGCCATCATTTATCATAGCCCTCCTGGATAGCAGAGCTCAAAAGATATCAATCATCCCAGCCCTGCTACACCTTGGGAATGTGTACCTAATCATATTCAAACAAGCCCAGGCTTTAGCATATACCCTACCCGATACTACATCTGATTATCTCCCCCCGCGTATAAAATTAACCCGCCCGACATCAATGCACTCAATTCAGCGACGCCGACACACTCTACAGATAAGAGCGCTTGTCGCGTTGCCATTGGCTCATTAAACGGTATGGTTTTTATTTGGTCAATATTAAGTTAATCAGATCCTTAGCTCCGAGAGTGGAGGGCTAGATAAAGGACGGATAATCTAACGCGGCGCTATCAGAGAAGGGGGTCCTTTTCAATAGCTTTCTCCAGGCGGGCCCTCCAAGGCCCGAATGAATTACACTATTCTGTTAGTATGCTGCCTCCTCCGCCCGTACCAAAGGTCAATGTCAAATGTGCCTCATTTAAAAGTCAATAGCAGGGCCAAGGCACATCATCTCCTGGGAATTCTGGGCCGGGGGACAGAGAGGGGGAGAGCGGGGGGGACCCCGGCAGACGGCATTGTGTATCATTCAGTTAGCAGAGGGCAGCCGGAAAGCTTTTTTAATCTTGACCTTCCAATAAAATATGCTCCCCATCCAGAATTACATGGTCTAAAATGGAGACATAAGCTCCCAACAAATCATGTCCCCGGACTAAGCATTAGTCTCGTGGGAGAAGCCAACCGCGCCGTTTGGGAACACGGTTGACACAACAGGTTCACACAACAGGCTGCGTGCAACAGCAACAGAAGAGCACAGCACAGCGGCCGGCATTTCTTTACCGAATGCAGGGGTCGGCAACCCAAAATGTTGAAAGAGCCATATTGGACCAAAAAAACACAAAACAAATCTGTCTGGAGCCGCAAAAAATTATAAAAGCCTTATATATCGTCGTTGTCGGGTGGAAACCTTGTATGTCCAAAACTTCGTTTTGTATTTATCGTTTAAAAAATGAACTAAACTAGTGAAAACAGCCGATCTACAAGCACACAACGCCTCGCGGTGCGAGGCGTTGTGTGCTTGTAGATCGGCTGTTTTCACTACTTTTGTGCGTCAGTCTTGTATGATGAAGCAGGGCTTTATTTTTGCATGATTTTAACATACAAATTTGAAACTTGGAGATACAAGGTTTCTGCCCGACAGGGACGATAAAAAAATCGTTAAAACAAAAAAAAAATTTTTTCCCCATTTTCATACATTTTTGAAAAAGCTGAGCCACTAGGGTGGCGCAAAAGAGCCGCATGCGGCTCTAGAGCCATGGGTTGCTGACCCCCGACCTAATGGATTAAAGCAAAAATAAAATCTCACCACTGACAAATGTTGGTAACTTTGGCCAGGTCCTAGGGTGCGATTTGTGAAACTGTGTCAAAGGAACCAACACAAACTAGCACTGTTTTCTAAAAGATTAACACAATATGTAAAAATATATTATGTTTTAGTAATATTCTTCCTGCTGTTCTACATACTGTCAACCGTGAAGAAATCACAGATTGAGGTTTTAACCTTTGCTTTTATGAAATATCCGAGAGATGAAAGACGCTTCTGAACATAATGCTAGTTTGACCACTTCAAATGCTCTTAATCTTAAAATAATAACTGAAAATAGCAGATCTACAAGCTCTAAGACACATTGAGAGCTTGTAGATGTTTTGCTGTGCAACATCTATGGAATCCAAATGACTGAAACTGTGGTGACTGAGAACTTTAATCCATGTTACTGAACGACACAAAAATACATCTGCAGTGGATTGTCCATTGTCCAATATGCACATGAAAGATTGACACAGCGGTACAAAATGTTAAAATGTATGGACTATTCATTGTAACTTCAAAGCGGAATTCCATCTTGTAATAATAATATTATTAATAATCATCTTGAAATGTCACCAAACAAGGACAATTCAATTAGTGACTATAGCGACTAATACTATAATTAATTTGCAATATACATCACGCAATAATAATGTTCCTTCTTTCATTTGAGATTAAAAAAAATAAAAGAAAAAACATTCTCTTGAACACTAACAAAAAAAGTTTAATTACTTTAACTCTGATAAAATCTTTTAAAAAACAACAGTGTAATTCTGAGAGGGTACACATCTTTGTACAATACGCTCTCCCGAGTTAACCCATTCAGAACGGGTACACCTTATTGTGTATTATTATTTTATGCTTTAACTATTAAAAAAATAGCAGATATACAAGCTCACAGCGCGGCTGCGAGCTTGTAGATCTGCTATTTTTGAAAATTCGTGAACATTTGAATTTTAAGCCGATTTTGATCCCCGATTCCATAAGTGTCTTTTGAATCCTTCTAAGATATTTTGTAAAACCTATGTTTCTATGTCAGTAATCTGGCCAGCCATCGTCAAAGAAAAGGTCCTTTTCACTTAAATGGAGCTCAGTTAGTCTGTTCTTGAGAGACTGCTATGTCAGTGGTTCTCAAACCTTTTCATGTGAAAATGATATTTATTTGTCCACGGACCCGCATCTCAAAATATTTAGTTCCAGGGACCCCCCAGAAGCAGAGATTTTAGTTACAAAAGTTTGCTTTGAAAAATATATATTGAAAGATTTGCACACATTTTCATGATTTTTCAAAAAATAGCAGATCTACAAGCTCGCAGCGCGGCACTCGGTGCCGCGCTGTGAGCTTGTATATCTGCTATTTTTCAATAGTTAAAGCATTAAATTAACACTGAGGAGGTAAAAACATTCTATGCCTGGTGGAACGGGACATGAGCTCCGTTTACAAGTTGTAAAACGTGGTCCTGTCCAACCTCCCCCTCTTCCATTCCGTCCCGTCTGTAAAATCCAGTGTCCGGGCTTCATGCCTCATTTTGACCACAACAACTAAGCGAACCGTGCCAGGTGAAGTCATTCAAAGTAGCCTGAGTGTCAGGAACCCAGAACTCAAAAATGTTTTGAAAATGCTTGCGAAAATAGACGATCTACAAGCTCTCTGGATCGGCCATTTAAAAAAATATATAGCTATAAATCGTCTCTCTTGGGTGGAAACCTCATACATAACAACGTAACGCGTCGCTACGTGTCCTGGCTCCACTACCTGGTACATCATCATCAGTGGTGTAAAGCAGTGTTTCTCAACCACTGTGCCTGGGGACCTTTGGTGTGCCCCTGAGAAGGGTCAAGTGTGCCCCTTGAAACTGCTTGAAAGCCAGTATTGTATTTATCATTTTAAAAATGATTTAAACTAGTGAAAACAGCCGATCTACAAGCACACACGCCTCGCGGTGCGAGGCGTTGTGTGCTTGTAGATCTGCTGTTTTCACTACTGTTGTGCGACATCCTTGTATGATGAAGCAGGGCTTTACTTTGCGAAGACACGTACACATTTGAAACTTGGAGATGCAAGGTTTCTTCCCGACAGTGACGATATTTACACCCCTGTATTATGTTGTTGCGCCCATGGATTCTTGGGACAAAAGGTTGAGAACTACTGGTAAGTAGGCTATATTTACTTACTGTAAGTACAGTGCTTAGTTACAACTTTGAGGTATGTACTTTACATGAGTATTTCCAGATTTCAGTAGTTTTAATTCTACTCCACTACCTCAGAGGCCAGTATTGTACTTTTAACTCCACTACAATAATTTGACAAGTTACTAGTTACTTTGTAGGTTTCGATTATTATTACAACACATATCATTAACCACTTCAGCTCCGTATAAATTATTTTGAAAATAACCAATCACAATGCAGTGCGACACATTGTGAGCTTGTAGATCTGCTATTTTCAAAAGATCTTTGTATAGCACTGATCTTAAATAGCACTTATCCGCCGCTTACGCCGTCTTTTCATTATTTAACTATTTTAATGCCACTAGATGGCGCCAGACCCCAACGTACGTTTTTCCAAGGAAACGGCTCATTGCCCTGCGCTGTATTGCGCAACGCCCCTGTGCATGCATGTGCGTGTCATCACGTTCGCGTGTCACATGACTATAGGCAAAAGCTAATGTTCACGGATCATTATTTGGCCATTTAGGCGTGAAAAGAGGTTGTTCTCTACTATAAAAACATACATCAGAGATAAAGAGCTTTAAAGTCAACATGATGCATTGGATTAAATGGAGGAATCCGGCGGCGCGATGTTGCCAACGTGTAATGTAAACAAACCACGGTCAATGGCCAACATCCACGGACGGCCCAGACGTTACGGTAAGGCTTAATAGTGTTACTGTAAATACAGTATAAGGCCCAGACTAGTTCGGCTTCGGCACCATACTACGCACTTTTAACTCCTGAACTAGTTCAGGAAAGGCATAAAAAGAGTTAATATCAGACGGCCATCAGATACGCCACGCAGTAAAGCATGGCGCTGGAGCTGCAGCGTGGACATGGAGCTGCAGTCATCCAGGTATCTGCCTTGCCGTTCACCCCAATTAATGCTAGAGCAGGGGTCTTCCAACGTTTTCAGGCCAAGGACCCCTTAGTTGAGAGAGGGATGAAGCAGGGACCCCTACGACCTGTTCATAGATTCCATATAGTGTCATTGTTTGACAGCACAATCATCAGTGTATTTTGGATTCATGTCAATTTGTGTTTCCAGATATTTAACCACTTGAACTGTCAATAATTAATAAACTTGACCTTTCACTCTGTACTTAGTCTGCTCTTTTTCCCCTCTACACCAAACCAGCAAAAGTTCCCAGAATAAGGACACTATAGGGTCGAAGTGGTTAATATAAAAAAGGAGAAAAAAGTTTCTATGATTTGGAGGACCCCCTGTAGTAACTCTGAGTACCCCCTAGGGGTCCCGGACCCCCTGTTGAAGACCCCTGTGCTAGAGAATTCAGAAAAGTGTATTTATCTAGGATTCTGCTCCCAGATGAGTATTTCTTTTTCATCCTCCTCATCCTCAGACGGACAGCAGCAGTGCCACCCCGGCCATGGTCCACTTGGCAGGAGGCTGCTTGGTCCGGAGGTGGAAGGTGCACACGTGGGTGTTCCCGCGTCGCTTGGTGCGGTACACCGGGCACTGGTAGGTGTTGGCCAGGTCCTGCTGCTCGGCAGGCACGGCACGCACGTACAGCACGGGCATGGCCGGGGTCAGCTCCCGCAGCGCCGCGTCCGAGATCACCCCGCTCTGGGTGTCCCACCGGGCCCCTGGAGAACGGACAGGATGGTATGGTTAAGGAATGGAACAGTACAGTACAGTACAGTACAGTACAGTACAGTACACCCCACCCGTTCACTCAGATCAGCCAACACAGGGATGCTGACAGAACCCTTCGCTACAAACCCCAGGACAACGATCCACTCGTCCTAGACTCTTCACCCTCCTGGCCCCCAAACTGTGGAATACATTAACTCCCTGTTGCACTTCGAAATGCAGACTCACTCCCTAGCTTCCACCGTGGTCTGAAGACTCCACCTGAGCCCATAGCAATTACCCTAGCACTCGCTGACCCTCAATGGCCATATATGTAATTTAGATAGTATTTTTTATATTTTTTTGGGTTTTTATAACGTTTTTTTTTACTGAATAGTTGCTTGGCACATGCAGGTTAAGGGACAGGTTGGGCTGTAACATCAGGAAATATGCATATTGGGTTGTACAGATGGAGACGCGGAGACGGCTCCGTGTGGCAGAAAGGTCTAAATGATTAAAAACTTATGCGGATTCACCTAAAATCGTTTTCGTACGGACGGCACCTACAAGAAACCTGCTAAACCAATGGTGGAACTGTCAATTCACAGAACGTTTTAGATGAACTGTTTGGTCATTAAACACAAGTACTGCACCTACCTGTACTGTGTTACACATTAAAACAAACAAAGTCCGGTAGGTTGGCCATGTTATGGAAAAAGGAATGTAAATGTACATGTATTATTACGTCGTTGTTGGGTGAAAACCTTATATGTCCAAAACGTTCATTTTGCATTTTCCATTTTAAAAAAGTTTTAAATTTATGAAAACAGCCGATCTACAAGCACACAACACCTCGCACCGCGAGGCGTTGTGTGCTTGTAGATCTGCTGTTTTCACTACTTTTGTGCGACAGCCTTGTACGATGAAACAGGGCTTTACTTTGCGAAAGAACATACAAATTTGAAACTTGGGAGATACGAGGTTTCCGCCTGACAACGACGATAAGCTAGTTTTCCTTCCTACCGTCCATGTAGAGGCCGTGGATGTAGGCTCCCTCTCGAGGCGGGTGTCCGTAGTCGTCTCTAGTCTTCTTGGTCACGTCCACCGTCAGGGTCATCTGATCTAGCGGCCACTGGTTCTTACGAGCAATGCTCTGCATCACGGCTGAGAGAAAACATGACCAGTAAGACTCCCTAGTCGGGAGATAAGCGACCGTCAGGTCGCAGCGTGATTTTAGGGCAAAATGTGTAGGAGCAGTGTCCAAAAATTTGTTGGAAAAAATCAGCCAGATGGTGGCGCTATATGGGACAGATCCATGTTTTATGTACGCTGCAGTGGCGGGGGTCCTCCACTAGGGGCATCCATTCTGGAGCACCAGGAGTCGGTGGACCCCGGGAATTCCCCGTGAACAGCCCCGTTTGGGTGGTCATTTGGTCATTTTTGCACTTTTTGGCGGCGGCGGAAGGGGGTCCCTGGGGGTCCCTGGAGCTCCGGGGGTCCCTGGTGGGGTGGAGGTTGAGGATTGGCAGGCAAGGAGTGTGTGTGCAAAGTTTGGCATGAATTGGGGCAACGGTGGCGGAGACATGAGTTGGGGAAAAGTGTGACGTGACGGACAGACTGACTGACAGACAGCCGGTGGAGGTTTTGGTAGTAACTGCGATAACATGATCACATGATGTTGATACTGTATGATCATAATGTTTAGGTTCTTATGAGCAATGCTCTACATCACAGCTGAGAGAAAACATGATCACATGATGTTGAGATGATCATAATCTTTAGGTTCTTACTGTATGATCAATGCTCTGCATCAAATGAAAATATAAAACAGGTCAAAATGACCCGAACCGTTTTTTTTTTCTGTAAATCAACTCCCTACTTGATCATACTACAGCGTCTCACAAAAGCATCAAAAGTAGCAGATCCACAAGCTCGAAACGCGATTACAGTACGTGTTTGTTCATGTGCTGAAAGCATGATTTTGAGATTTTGGTTTACAGCGAGAGCTCAGAAGCAACATGACTGAAACCAACCGTGGCGACTGAGGACTTGAACCAATGGGTTTAAAACCAAGGGAACAGAGACTCACCGGTGAGGAAGGACTGGGGGTTGAAGAAGCCTGACAACCAGACCACGGCTGGTAGAACCAGGTCCTGAGTCCAACTGTCCAGCTCACGACAAGCACTCAGCACATCACTGAACCTGTAACACAAGTACTGAATACATCACTGAACCTGTAACACAAGCACTGAATACATCACTGAACCTGCTATGCCGCTAAAATGTGGAACGCCCTGCAGAAGGCCTTAAAGTAGTGTAAATCCCTACCTTCCTTTAAAACCGCTCTGAAAGGTCACTTACAGGCGGCTGCTACTCAAAACTACTAAAAGAAAACAAAGCTTATCCTAACCTCCCCCTGACCTTTCTATTGTAAATACCTTTTTTTTTTAAATATATATTTTCTGCATAGTACTGAGGACCCCAAATGAAACAAGCCCAAAAACTTTTTTGAGGTGTTAATCCTTTTAGTTGACCTGGCTTGTACCAGTGAAACTGTACCCTTTCCTATGCAAACTTCTAATAACGTTTTCAATCAATCAATCAATCAATCAATCAATCAATCAATCAATCAATCAATCAACCAACCTACATGCTAACACAACATACAGATGCTTCTAGTAGTCTGGGAGTTTCGGGTAGTATGTTGATGGAATCGTGCACTTTACGATAAAAGCATGGAACATGTAAACTTGTGGGAGCCAATCCAAGTTGGGATCTCATAGACTTTACTATACAGTAAAATAATACAAACTATGGGTTTTTCATGATTCTGAATCCAATGCAAGCATTTGTTTTGTACGAAAAACATTCCTTGGGCTAAAACGGGCCCCATAAAACTATCGTTTAGTGATGAGTCATCACTTTTTTTTTCATGCTTTTATCGTAAAGATTTTCGCCGTAAAGTGCACGTTTTTGAACACACAGACAATAGCTATGGAATCATGAAGATATTGTCACATATATAACTTTATGTTGAGATGGCTTTTTCCATATACAAGATCACTTTATTATTCACATGGTCAATCTGCCATGTAGTGTCATGGGGGAGGTCCTTCAGTAAGGTATGCTGAACGTATGGAGTGAAGAAGAGCTCTTACAGTATGTCCTGCCTGTTCATTATTCTATGGACCACAAGTATTTAATGAAGGGTTAACTCTCAAATACCTGGAACGCGTTAGATTTTAACCACTTTAACCATTATTTTACGCTTTAACTTTAGAAAAATAGCAGATATACAAGCTCGGTGCCGCGCTGCGAGCTTGTAGATCTGCTATTTTTGAAAAATCGTGAAAATGAGTGCTCTTTGAATATCTTTGACCCGATCTTTGACCCGACTTCTAAATCCTTCCTCTAAATCATGCTGTTCTCAAACGTTTTCATGTCAAGGACCCCCAAAATTACAGGTATTTAGCCACGGACCCCCATCTCAAAATATGTTGTTCCAGGGACCACCCAGAAGTAAATATTTGAGTTACAAATGTTCGCTTTAAGTAGATATATTCAAAGACTTGCAAAAAAAAATCATGATTTTTCAAAAAATAGCAGATCTACAAGTTCGCAGCGCGGCACTCGGTGCCGCGCTGTGAGCTTGTATATCTGCTATTTTTCAGTAGTTAAAGCAGTCAATAATCCTAGGCCTAAATGGGTTAAATACTGCATACGCTGTTGGGTTAGACCTGAAAACCATCCAGTATCGATGATTTGTTCCTGAATGAAGTGCGAACCATGGATCAGTGTGCTTTTAAACCATACGTATTTAAACCCAGAACAGACGCGTGTGTAAGTATAGGCTAATTGCATATCAATCATACAGCATTGTACGCTAGACAATGTCATACGTTCAGCTTTTACATTTACTTTTTTTTCTTCCCTTATTCATATGAATGCCATAATGGGTATGACATATACTGTTTATAACATATACGCCTGTGAAATGTCAGCAAGGTACGCAGGTACGGAAAAATAGATAGTGGACCATTTAACCACCATTTTTTCTAGGTGAACATTACACAAACCGATTTGAAATTCTACATTATGGCTTTGAAATGCAGCATATTGGAAACGGAAGGTTGGAAAGTTAGAAGATTGAGGAGGTCGTGCAATTATGTGGGTTTGTCTGTGATCCACCGGACATAGTTACTGGAAAAGTAAAGGCTGCATCGCTGTAACATTTGCAGCTCATCATCTTCCATCAGAGCACTTGGCCGCTTGCAGAGCAACTTGTAGATCTGCTATTTTCAAACGTTTTGTACTTTTACTGTTGGTGCTTTAAGTACATTTTGATGCCACTACTTTCGTACTTTTACTCAAGTACATTTTGAATTCTGGACTTTTACTGGTAACTGAGTATTTCTACATTGCAGTATTGGTACTTTTACTCAAGTACAAAATTTAAGTACTTTTTCCACCACTGGTTGCAAATGTAGGAAGGGGATATGGACGTTCTACGTAGCAAAGGGCAAATTACACACAATACAAAATATATAATATAAAGTATAACTGGTCCAGTAGTTAACACTGTGTGTTGGTGGAGGTAGTGTTACGGTTAGTGTATAATTGTTACATTAGCTACCAGTGTATGAGTGTTAAGATACAGTAGCTCTCCACTAAACAGACTACTACAGATTACTACAGACTGGCAGTCCAATGAAGTCGGGAGACCAGAAGGCGGTTGGAAGGTGTGACAAAAGGTTGCAGAACGCACCTGAGAGTGACACCATTTTCAACAACAAGCCCGCTGCTATCCGACGGTCGAAAGCCGACCGAGAGCGCTTCCCAACAACTTGTGACCAGACGTGACAGTGTACCCACCACACATTCTACTGCAGATTTTTGGCAACAGACACTTTCCAACACTTATCGCTGCCGACATCGTTGCGGTGGAGAGCTACCTTTAGGGTTAGTAGTACTTAACAATGGGTGAGGGTCTTGGTGGAGGTAGTGTTAGTGGATAATAGTTATCAGGGAGTGAGGGTCTTAGACAGTAGTGTTAGTTGCGACCGTAGGTCCCAGTTAACTATGAAAACCGTCACATCCTGTCAGAGGCCGGGTAACGCCTTGATGTCTATAGCTGACCTATGACATCACATGTTGACATCACATTCGGTCCTTGTCCCTTGTATGCCCATATATGGAGATCCCTGATGTCATCAATAATAAGCCCATAGCTTGGAATGCCCATATATGGACATATTGTGTGAGTCTCATGTGGTCTATAACACAAGACATCTATGATGTCAGACCCATATTTGGGACAATATTTTGTCCACATTTAGTCCAACTTAAACAACCAAACGCAACTCGAATCACACTTGCAAATGAATTCCGTCCTGTGCGAATTCCGTCCTGTGCGACATCGCCCTTTAGGGCGAGGTCGCTTTTGGCCCTTAGGCGTCTTACTGGTGTATAATAGTTACCAGTGAGTGAGTGTCTTGGTAGTGTCAGTGTTAGCGTATAATAATTACCAGTGAGTGAGGGTCTTATAGTGTTAGTGTATAAAAATTACCAGTGAGTGAGGGTCTTGTAGAGGTAGTGTTAGTATATACTGTAATAGTTACCAGTGAGTGAGGGTCTTGTAGAGGTAGTGTTAGTATATACTGTAATAGTTACCAGTGAGTGAGGGTCTTGTAGAGGTAGTGTTAGTATATACTGTAATAGTTACCAGTGAGTGAGGGTCTTGTAGAGGTAGTGTTAGTATATACTGTAATAGTTACCAGTGAGTGAGGGTCTTGTAGAGGTAGTGTTAGTATATACTGTAATAGTTACCAGTGAGTGAGGGTCTTGTAGAGGTAGTGTTAGTATATACTGTAATAGTTACCAGTGAGTGAGGGTCTTGTAGAGGTAGTGTTAGTATATACTGTAATAGTTACCAGTGAGTGAGGGTCTTGTAGAGGTAGTGTTAGTATATACTGTAATAGTTACCAGTGAGTGAGGGTCTTGGTAGAGGTAGTGTTAGTAAATACTGTAATAGTTACCAGTGAGTGAGGGTCTTGGTAGTGTTAGTATATACTTTAAAACTGTAGTTACCAGTGAGTGAGGGTCTTGGTGGAGGGTGATGCCAGTCTATCCCAGGACACAGGAAGGGTATCAGTGAACAGAGCTGCCTGCAGAGCCTCCATGTTGGTGGACATGGTCAGCTCTCCCTGGGAGTGATAACAGTGGGACACAACATATTAGGAACACCAGGGTTAATGTGGTTCTAATTACATTGTTAAATTGTGATTTTATAAAAATAAAAATAAAAATATATATATATATCAAACACAACAAGACATTTCCCCAAAGGAGAACGCAAGCTTTTAATTCAGTCTGACCCAAAGCACGGATGGAAACATTTCCCCAGCAACCATAAATCCCTCCTTTTTCTTCTTCTCCCATTCTCCGCCTCTCCCCCCCTGCAAATCAAACACTGGCTCAGAGTGCAGTATACTGTAAATTCAAATATGACACTATTCCAAGAACAATTCATGTAAAGTCAGACTATGAAGGCTTTGAGCATGACATGTCTTACCTTCAGACTGTGAGGGAGCGTGACATGTAGGGCTGTCACGATTATGAAATTTTACATGACGATTAAATGTCACTCAATTAATTGCGATAACGATTTAATTGTGTTTTTGTCGTTGACAATTACATTTCTGTTTGGCTTGTAGGCGTTGAAGTTGCACATGGCAGATATGATACATAACCTAAATATACAAAGAAATTAATGACATATTTGACAAAGAACAATCATGGATAGTGGAAATAGCTGATCTACAAGCTCACAACACATCACATCACCACGCGTTGGGAGCTTATAGATCTGCTATTTCCACTATTTTTGAAAATGTTTGAAAATATATGAACATTTTTCAACATGGAAACGATTATGACGATTGTGACAAAATAACTGCGACTATGTCAAATAATTGTGATTAGACGATCCTGTAATAATTGTGACAGGCCCAGGGCCGCCGATAGGGGGGGCAAAGGGTACTGTTGTCCCCCCTCCCGGAAAGGGGAGGCCCTGCGGTGGGGGCCCCCCCATTGAACGGGACTCTGGAGCAGTCTAGTTTGTGTAGGAAAGATTTGAGTGACTGTGAAAGAACTTTCTAAGTGTAAGATTAAGACATCATGCTTTATATAAACCCTATTATATTAAGCCTAAACCATTCTGCTGCCATGTAGAACTGTTTTTAACAGTTTTCTTACTTTAAAAATGAATAATTTTCCGTGAAAAACCTTATTTTTTGGCTCACGCTATGCGCGGGTGAAAAACCGATGGGGGCCCATGTGGAGGGGGGCCTTTGATCTTGACCCCCCTCCCAAAAGTCTGTACGCCGGCCCTGGACAGGCCTAGGGACATGTCTTGCCTTCAGAGCCAGGTCCAGCTCAGTGAGGGAGCGTGTCATCTCCGCTAGCAGGACGTTCATGCGCTCACACTCCTGGAAGCAGACCAGGACGTAAGGGCTGCGCTGCACCGTCTTCGCCATGATGTCGGCCATGTTGTACTCCTCTGGAAGCCTCTCCAAGATGTCATCGAGGACGCTCTTCACCTGATGAACATAGTTTAGACTAAAATGTTCTTCTAATTTGTTTTAATTAAAATATAAGAACACACTATGTGACATAGTAGGAGAGGGCGATATGGAAAACTATAATATCACAATATCTTTCCAAGCTGTATCACGATACACAATCTTATCACGATTCTTTTTCATGTTAGTTTTTATGGTTATTCTTCAAGTTACTTAACCCTGCAAGGCCCGAATTAATTTCTACTGACCCAAAAAAAATTAAAAAAATCAGATGGTGTTGTAGGAGTCCTAATCACAGGAAAATGTAATTTAAAAAAATGTATGATGTTTTTGTAAGGTTTTATAGCCATAAATCATAAATCATGCTCTAATTTGCATTTTCACAATAATAACACGTCATGTTCTAGACATTCTAATGATCACGAAAAAATATATTACAGGCATTTTAATTATGTTTTAGTGAGGAATAGCTTCAGTTAAAAAGTGAGATGTTGTTCGTCCAGACGCTGGAATTTCAACTTCTCTGGGAGGTGTGAATATCACTCTCTGTGGGGGGTATTTATATGCAAATATCCTGGCCAATGACATTGTAATACTAAACAATAGGATTCAATGGTGGTGTTAATGTGAAAAAAGAACAGGAAAAATAATTATAACATTTTTTAAAAAATGATTTAAAAAACGTTGCCAAAAAGCAACGCTGGGCCTTGCAGGGTTAACTGTACAACCACCTACAAGGTAACAAAAACTAAAAGAAAAAGGAGTAACAGACCATTTAGACCAGTGGTCTGCAAAGTGAGGTCCAGGGACTCTCTGGGTTCCTTTTGGGAGGTCTAAATTGACCCTTACGAGTATGTAACTCTGACAGTATACAAATGGAACCAAATGGACCCTTACGGGTACATTTGGTTGAATTTGTAAACTGTCAGAGTTAAGGGGAGACCTTGCCATTGTAAAGTTTGAGAACCACTGATTTATACCAAAATGCAGGTTTAAATTGAATTCTGCAATGAATCAGCTGTATTAACAATTGAACATGATTTTTTTATAAGGCTCTCCCTCATTGTATCACAATATATACAGTAGGATATCTCTGAAAAGGCATATCGTGGAGACCAGTGAGGGCCACCACAACCTAAATATGGAGATTAGAGTTTTCTGCCCAACAGCAACGATGTAGCATGACTCTGTACCGTACAGTACCTTCTCCTCTGTGCTCTGCGTGCTCCCCTCGCCCCTGGGGGTCCCGCGGGGCTGCAGCTCCAGCAGGGCTCTGAACAGGCTGTGTGAGGTGACGCCCAGGGTCTCCAGCTCAGCGTTGGGGTGCAGGCCGTACAGGGCGGGGCTCTCCGGAGGCAGGTGCTCGTCCACGTAGCCGTGGTAACCGCTGTAGTCCAGGAAGGGCGGAGCAAGGAAGCCGGGACACAGGGACAGCTCACCTTCAAACTGGACAGTGTTGTATTTAGATGGGAGACTGTGTTGAGTTTAACCAATCAAACTCCCGGTTGCGGCCCCGCACAGAATACAAAACACTGATGCTGGCTTTCAAAGCAGTCAAAGGTATGGCACCTCCATTGCTCCAAAGTCTGATCAACCCCTACAACCCCACCTGTTCACTCAGATCAGCTAACACGGGATGCTGATAGAACCCTTGCTAAAAACCCAAGGACAAAAATACACTTGTCCTAGACAATTCATCCTCCTGGCCCCCAAACTGTGGAATAAACTCCCTGTCGCACTTATAAAAACAGACTCACTCCCAAGCTTTTCGCCGTGGCCTGAAGACTCACCTCTTCAGACTCCACCTAAGCCCATAGCACACATACATGAAAACTAGATAGCATTTGTAGTTTATACATAATGTTTTTTAGTGATTAGGTGCTTGGTCTACGTTTTTTTTTTTTTTTTAGATTGATATTTCTATGCAATTGATGTACCTTATTGTATTGATGACCTTGCTCACTGTAAGTCATTCTGGATTAAAGGAGTAGTTCACCCCCAAAATGACTTTTTTTATATTGATTACTCAGGCCATGGAGAGTAGAGTTCAATAATATTTTTTGGTTTTTGTCACATTCCTAAGACAAAAATGTGATAACAATAAATTTACCCCCATTGATTCCGAATGGTGACCCGTTTCGAAACGGGTCACCATCCGGAATCAATGGGGGTAAATTTACTCGAATCAAAATTTTGTCTTAGGAATGTGACAAAAACCAAAAAATATTATTGAACTCTACTCTCCATGGCCTGAGTAATCAATAGAAAAGAAGTCATTTTGGGGGTGAACTACTCCTTTAAGAGCGTCTGCTAAATTGTCAATTGTAAATTGTAAACTGGACAGTGTTAGATGGGAGACTGTGTTGAGTTCTAACCCTTCAAACTGAACAGTCTTGGACAGGAGACTGATTTGAGTTCAAACTGGCCAGTGTTGGACAGGAGACTGATTTGAGTTCAAACTGGCCAGTGTTGGACAGGAGACTGAGTTGAGTTAAGGGACAGGTACTGGACAGAGCGATTCTTTAGTGAGACGCAGGGAGTTTACATCCAGTCCAACTGTCCTGAAATCAATATACTGTATGGTAATGCAACCATTTTAAAATAATTCCTCTCAACAAACTGCAGCAAGTTAAAGCAGCAACCTGTAAATTGTACAGTATGTCCTAACCATAATGTGAATCTGACTGACAAAACATAACACTGACGAAAGCTGGATAGGCGAAACGTTTGTTCTTTGACATGTAAAGATACAATAAAAGAGTGAACTCACTGTCTTGTCAGTCTGTGTGCGATAGGGCATTCACCGAATATTCGAATATTCGAATACTAACGTCACTATTCGACTTGGTAAACTGAATTCGAAAATCGCTTCTTTTTTTTCTTTTTTTAATTATTATCATTATTATTGTTTATTCATGGTTCATACAGCTTGGCTAGATAGGAAGTCATAAAAGATGATTTGTCAATGCCCCTGGTGGATGAATTGGTTCCAGGGGAAGCACTGAGCGCACCCATACTTGCTGGTCGCTTAGTCCAATCAGGTCGCGGCTCATTTGTAAATGCCACGGTCAATAGCCAATCGTATTTCACTAACCTCCAGGTCTGTCCCGCCTCCAGTGGTTAACCCTCACTCGCATGTTGTGTTCAAGACTTGAAACAGCGCATCAATGAGAGGGCGAGAATGGCTCGTTTTTATTGGATGAAAAAATATATATATAATTCCCGTCGAATTCCGACTATTCGAATACTTTGAGGTAGAATAATTCGAATTCTAAAAATCACTATTCGTGAATGCCCTAGTGTGCGACACCATTACGTTTATAAATGTCAATGAGTAGGCCTATACCAGTAAGACTCCCTAATCGAGAGATAAGTGACCGTCAGGTCAAATGGGACAGATCCATGTTGATGACATGACTGTAGACATACTGTGTACCGCTTTGTGTGATTTTAGGGCAAAAGCTGTAGGAGCAGTGTCCAAAAATGTGATGATGGCGCTAAATGGGACAGAGCCATGTTGATGACATGACTGTAGACATACTGAGAAGTCAGAGCGCGGTGATAACAAAAAACAAAAACATAACACATCTCATGCAAGACAGAATCTCTTTTTGTTCTAGGGACGATATTGCTCTACACCTCTACACCTTCTAAATCCTAAGAGTTTTCTGGATAATGACATCTAAAATGACAGATGCTGTCCCAAACTGAAGGGGTTCCTTCCTACTCTTCCGGACAGATTGTTACAATACGTTTTATTCACTAAAATACATTCCAGATTGCAGCTATGAATTACAAATGTCTTGCATTCCCCATCCTCCTCAAAAGGAATTGAACAATGACCAACTGGAAGTTCAAACTTGTCTGTGTGTTTTAAAGGAGGTTATTTGGGTGGTAATCAATATGATGGACAACAGCACATGTGTGGGGCAGTGGCTGCTGTGCATACACAACTAGACTGTGATTGATGGCTGATGGTCTGTGTGGGGCCTAATAGTCTGTCTGGGAGAAACAGTGGGCTGAGAGGTAATGCTTCACACCGTCCTACGATGAAATATAAATCACAGAGAAATGTCCACTCTCTGAGTGAACGAACTTCTCTCAGACCAACACCACATCATTAACGCTCGCATGCACGCACACACACACACACACACAAGCACAGGCGCACGCACGCACAGACACACACACACGCACGCACACACACGCATGCACGCACGCTTGCACACATGCACAGCTTATCTGTTCAGGCAAATATCACTTACAGCACCTTAAATACATCACAACTAGTACTATCACTTCGTAGATATTAGTCTGGAACCCCTGTGTGGAACCTGCATTTCTTTGGTGAAAAGCCCACCCAAATAATGGGCCCAAAAAAGCTCAAATTAATTAGATATTTTGTTAATTGTTTTGTTTATCCGTTTTTAGTTTTGAATATTTAGTTTTTTGTGTGTTTTCTGTCTTCTGGTTCATGTATTTTATATTGCTGTATGTGAATGCCTGTTGTATGTTGTGTTCCTTGTTGTTGTCTCGGCTACATTGACAATAGGGGCCTGCCCCTCAATAATTGTAAGCAATTTATAAGGTGGTGGTGGTGATGATGATGATGATGATGATGATGATGATGATGATGATGATGATGATGATGATGATGATGATGATGATGATGATGATGTATCCTTGCAGGTGTAGTGTAGTGGGTACAGTACCATTCTAGGTGTCATGTATCCTTGCAGGTGTAGTGTAGTGGTAGATACAGTACCATTCTAGGTGTCGTGTATCCTTGCAGGTGTAGTGTAGTGGTAGATACAGTACCATTCTAGGTGTCGTGTATCCTTGCAGGTGTAGTGTAGTGGATACAGTACCATTCTAGGTGTCATGTATCCTTACAGGTGTAGTGTAGTGGGTACAGTACCATTCTAGGTGTCATGTATCCTTACAGGTGTAGTGTAGTGGATACAGTACCATTCTAGGTGTCATGTATCCTTGCAGGTGTAGTGTGGTGGGTACAGTACCATTCTAGGTGTCATGTATCCTTGCAGGTGTAGTGTGGTGGGTACAGTACCATTCTAGGTGTCATGTATCCTTGCAGGTAGGTGCGGCAGAGCCTCCGGTCCCAGTCATCGGTGATGTGACCTCCGTACATGATCTCTCCAAACAAGTAGCACAGGTCCTCCCACGGCACCTGGAAGTAACAATATGACATCATTTCAATCTCATGACACACTGAAAAGACCAGCGTTTCACGGTTTTCCCCACAGTGGCATTAAGCTGGACAACAAAAAAAGCTTCAAACCTCCCAAAAGTTCAACTTTGAAGCAAGTGTGATGCTAGTGTTATTTATAACACAGCCCTGTTTTGTACGTCGTCATACGACAGTGTACCATGGACCAGTTGTGAGCTTGTAGATCTGTTTTGTACAGACTATTTTACAGTTTACAGACAGTTTAGGCATTTACCTTACAATAAGCAAGGTAATACATCAATACAATAAGCAAGGTAATGTTAGTGTGTAGTTCATAAACAGGGGTCTCCCTGTCTCTCCAGCTCTTTAATAAATAGAAAATACATTTTCAGATGGGTTGACAATTTCAGCTTAAATTTTATAGTGTTCCAGTTCCAATTTGGTTTACTCATGTCTTTAAATAATTAATTACTGTTATGTATTTGGTTCAAGAATACATTATTTCAAATGTTGCTACTACCTGTTATTGTCTTTGCATTGCTCCTTTAAGAGATGTGATTACGTCATCATAGTGAGACCATGCCGGTGTGACATGCTGTGTGAAGACTGCTCTGAATAAGTAAACAAGGCAGACACTATCCTTGATTCTCGAGTCATTATTATACTGTTTATGTAAGTGGACAAACATAACAGAATTGGCGACGAGGTTTTATAAGGACTTTTCACGTGCAAGAAACGGACTGAATGGAAAATAAATAAATAATACGGCGCGAGGAACGGCGCTGCGACGACAATCACAACACACCATCAAGGTAAAATAAAAACTAGCGAAAATGGCTGGACTTGTGGGACACATGGAAAGTTTTGATTGTGCAACTGAAGATTGGACGTCCTATGTGGAAAGAGTTGAACATTATTGTGTGGCCAACGGCATAAAGGAGGACAGAGCAGTTGCTGTGCTGCTGAGTGTTATGGGAGCTAAAACGTACAACTTGCTCCGCAGTCTCCTGGCGCCCGCCAAACCAGCAGAAAATAAATTTATGGAGATTGTAGAAGTTCTAAAGAAGCATTTGAATCCCACGCCACTGCTAATAGCAGAACGTTTTCGATTTCACAAAAGGGATCAATCACAGTCTGAGTCCATATCAGAGTACATAGCAGAACTCTGTAGGTTAACAGAGCATTGCCAGTTTGGGGAGTTCCTGACAGACGCTCTGAGAGACAGACTTGTGTGCGGGATGCGCAACGAAGGCATCCAAAAACGTCTTCTAACTGAAGACAAACTAACACTGGCCCGTGCTTTGGAAATAGCCATATCAATGGAAACGGCAATAAGAGATGCCAGTGAATTACAAGGAAAACAAAATGAAACAAGTTTTGTGCACAAGTTCCACACAAACCAACGCAATGAGAAGACACAGCCTCGTTTCAGATGTGGGAAAAGGTCACATGACCCTGCAGATTGTTGGTTCAAGGATAAAGACTGCAGACAGTGCAATAGAAGAGGACACATACAGAAGATGTGTAGATCAAACTACAGTGATGAACAAGGGAAAAGAACAGGGAAAAGCACCCGAAAAGTACATGAAGTAGCAGAGGCAGAGTCAGATGACTCAAATGAAGAGAATTTGGCCTGTCTTGATTTATACTCCACAGAAGATGATGACAATGAAGTCATATGGCTGACACCTAAAGTCAATGGAGTGCCATTCAAAATGGAACTGGATACTGGATCTGCACTGTCCATCATGTCCTTACAAGACTACAAGGAGCATTTCCCTACAGTGAAACTGAAACACACTAATGTGAGACTGAAAACATACACAGGTGAGCGGATCACCCCACTGGGAAAACTGAAGGTTAAAGTGACATATGAGGGCCAAAGGCGCAACCTGGACTTGTATGTCCTCAAGTATGGAGGCGTGCCATTATTCGGACGGCAATGGCTGAGGCACATTCGTCTGAACTGGCATGAGATAAAAGCCATGCGAGTGGCGACTAAGGAGAAAAATCTGTGTGCAGACGTTCAACTGGCGCAGATAATGGATAAACATGCACAAGTGTTCAGAGAGGGCATCGGTACTCTAAAACACATCAAGGCTCGGATTGAGCTGGAGAACAACGCAACACCAAAATTTCACAAGGCTCGCCCTGTCCCATATGCTTTACGCCCTAAAGTGGAAGCAGAGCTCCAACACCTAATGGACCAAGGAGTATTATCCAAGGTGGACTGGTCTGAGTGGGCAACGCCTATAGTACCTGTGGGCAAAAAGACAACTGACAAAGTAAGGATTTGCGGGGACTTTAAAGTGACATTGAATCCTGTAATACACGCAGACCAGTACCCACTCCCACGTATAGACGACATTTTCGCATCCTTGTCACACGGTGAGCGTTTCTCCAAAATTGACCTTGCACAGGCCTATCTACAAATGGAAATGGAAGAGTCTTCACGGAAATATCTGACCATAAATACGCACAAGGGCCTGTACCAGTATAGTAGACTTGTGTTTGGCATCACCAGTGCCCCAGCGATCTGGCAGCGGGCTATGGACCAGGTGTTACAAGGAATTCCAGGCACCCAGTGCTATTTAGATGATATTATTGTCACTGGCCCTGATACTGCCACTCATTTGGCAAACCTAGAAGCTGTTCTGACAAGACTGGAGGAATATGGCTTGAGAGCTAATAAAAAGAAATGTGAGTTCTTCAAAGACTCCATCGAGTACTGTGGACACAAAATCGACAGACATGGCCTGCACAAGACTCAGGACAAGATTGACGCCATCCTGAACGCTCCACAGCCTGAGAATGTAAGTCAATGTCGCTCATTTCTTGGGCTAATTAATTATTATCATCGATTTTTGCCCAATCTGTCAACTGTGTTACACCCACTAAATGCACTGCTGCAAAAAAGACACCAAATGGAGGTGGTCTAAGGAGTGTTCACAGGCGTTCGCAGCAGCTAAGCAGCTCATAACCTCTGATGACGTGTTGACACACTATAACCCCTGCCTTCCTCTGCGCCTGGCTTGCGATGCTTCACCATATGGCATAGGGGCTGTATTATCACACATGATGCCTGATGGCTCAGAGAGGCCTATTGCTTTTGCCTCTCGGTCCTTAACATCTGCTGAATGCAATTATGCACAAATTGACAGAGAAGCTTTAAGTTTGGTATGGGGTGTAAAAAAGTTTAATCAGTACCTCTATGGACAACGTTTCACATTGATTACTGATCACCAGCCCCTAGTGTCTATTTTTAGCCCCCAAAAAGGTGTGCCCGCCATGGCAGCGGCACGCATACAGCGATGGGCCTTATTCTTGGGAGCGCACACATACACGATTGAATATAAAAGTACCAAGTTACATGGAAATGCTGATGGACTGTCTCGTCTTCCACAGGCAAAGACTGAAAAAGCTACAGATCCTGCTGTGGTGCTGCACATGTCACAGATCGAACCCCTACCTGTCACCAGTGCACAGGTACAAAGAGAGACAAGGAATGACCCTGTCCTAGCTAAGGTCTATGATTTGACAGTGAATGGCTGGCCAGCACACGGGGATGCCCAGCTTCCGGAGTACGCTACACGACAACATCAACTCTCGGTGTGCCAGGGTTGCGTTATGTGGGGGTCCCGTGTTGTTGTACCGCCAAAGCTAAGTTCAAGAGTGCTTGCATCATTGCATGAAGGACACCTTGGTGTGGTTAAAATGAAAAGCCTTGCTAGAAGTTATGTATGGTGGCCTGGCATCGATGGCCAAATTGAAGATCTTGCCAAGTCATGCACAGGTTGTCAACAGACCCAGCGGCAACCCCAGCCAGCACCTGTACACAAATGGGAATGGCCTTCCGCCCCCTGGCAACGTATACATATTGATTATGCTGGGCCGTTTTTGGATCATATGTTTCTTATTGTCGTCGACGCCCATTCAAAGTGGCCTGAAATCTTTACAGTCAAGAAGCTAATGCTGCTAAGACTGTGACCCTCCTGCGAATGCTTTTTGCCCATACAGGCTTGCCCCTACAACTGGTGAGTGACAATGCCAGTCTGTTCATGGGGGAGGAGTTCCAGGGTTTCCTCAAGGGCAATGGCATTAAACATATCACTTCAGCCCCTCACCACCCAGCCACTAATGGGCTGGCAGAACGCTTTGTTCAAAGTTTCAAACAGTCCATGAAAGCAAGCAGGAAAGAGGAAGTGCCGTTGCAGCAAAAAGTGGCCAACTTTCTCCTGGCATACAGGAACGCTGTACATGCCACCACCGGACAGACACCTGCAATGCTGTTCGTGGGAAGACCCTTGAGGTCACGCTTAGATCTGATAAAACCAGACATTCGCAAACACGTCCAAGAAAGACAGTGTTCTCCCAGTCAGCTGCAAAGGAAGATGAGAACCTTTGACATTGGACAGAGAGTCCTGGCCAGAGACTATCGCAGCCCCACGCAGAAATGGATGCCTGGGGAGATACTGTCCCAGACAGGACCCTTGTCATACACAGTTGGTGTGGAGCCCAACTTGATCTGGCGCAGACACGTGGACCAACTTCTAGATGCATCCACCGGAGAAGTCGCCACAGAACCAGCGGGGTCAGAGAACCCTCAGAACACTGATGACAGCTTTATGCCACCTGCTTGTGGTACTGTTAACAACACTCAAATTCCCGAGCCGATGGACATCGCTCCTCAGAGTGTGGATGACCCCGAATCCCCAGTACGGCGCTACCCTGAAAGAGATCGTAGACCCCCTCTAAGGTTAGACTTGTCTAAGGTTAGACTTATAGTAGCACTGAGATGGACACTAAGACTCTGTGATATACACACACACACACACGCACACACACACACACACGCACGCACACACGCACGCACACACACGCACACACTCACATACTACATTAGACTGGTTGTTGTTTAAAAAAAAAAAAAAGATTCTGTATAACTGTTTATTGTGCTGCCTTCATTTTTGTTGATGTTCTACTAAAGGTATTTCCTAGCACATTGTTTTTGGTTAAGATTGACTTGAAATTTAGAAGGGAGGAATTGTTATGTATTTGGTTCAAGAATACATTATTTCAAATGTTGCTACTACCTGTTATTGTCTTTGCATTGCTCCTTTAAGAGATGTGATTACGTCATCATAGTGAGACCATGCCGGTGTGACATGCTGTGTGAAGACTGCTCTGAATAAGTAAACAAGGCAGACACTATCCTTGATTCTCGAGTCATTATTATACTGTTTATGTAAGTGGACAAACATAACAATTACTTTCAATGTATTTTGTTTATACTGTATCCTATGAGTTCTCTCAAAATTGTATCCCGGACAGAAAATGGATTGTCTGTTTACTAAGGAGATGGAGAGAGACAGGGAGACCCCTGTTACCGAACAAACGCTCTACAGCAATGATTACAATCACAACATAGAGCTATTTATCACTTATTTTAACCTACACAAATCACTTTACCCTGCCTTTTATTATTGGGTAATGACTTCACGAGCGTAACGTGAATTTCACTTCCATTGTGAAATCAGCTGAAAACCACTTGTGTTTTAAGCGTGTTCTTCATTAAACTCCTCCTCATCATCGTCATCACACGTCAGCGTTTCCGTTCCTGGAAACCTCGCGACGCTAACGACACCACTTCTTCTCCGCAATAAAAAAAAATAGGCACTGTTAACTAGGGATGTCCCGATACCACTTTTTTGCTGACCGAGTACAAGTACGAGTACTTCATTTTGAGTACTCGCCGATACCGAGTACCGATACGAGTACAATTAATAATACAACATTTCTTAGAATTACGTTTTTTTTTTTTATCAGATGTTCCTCACTTTCTGGCTGTATATAACACATTAAATTGCATTGCTTTCCCAGAACATGGCACAACTGCCACACATTTCACTTTTTTTTTTTTCAGGTTTAGCCCATGGAAATTCCTGTACTGTGCATGATCTTCTAGATCTGCTATGCTCAAACATTTTGTATTTTTACTTTTGATACTTTAAGAGAGAGAGAGAAAGGCGAAGTGGCGGAACACACAGGGTACTCGGGCGCTTTGTGAGCAGTATCGGACGAGTACCAATACCGCAAAATAGGCCGGTATCGGGGCGAGTACCGATACCACGAGTACCGATACCGCATCCCTACTTTTAACGGCTATAATGGCTGCGAAATGGGCCAGAAATTACGTTTCTTTGCACACAATGATCTGGATGTGTGACACCGGAGGCCTCTGCCTCAGCAGAGGGGACGGGTACATTATGACCCCCATGAGGAGGGGGGGGGGGGGGGGGGGGGGAGAAGAAGAGCCTCCCGGATTCATAACCAGTGACAAAAGCTGCCCGGTTGGTTCACAATCATTTGTACCTGTATTGTTTTGCAAATTGCTTCCTTCGTCAGGCCTAATTGCAGTGATCACTTATGCAGCGTTGCCGGGAGTGTCAGATCAGCGCTGCATGTAATTACATTTAGGAGAGAACGCTTCATTGCCCCCCTAATGAATCCTCTGTATACGCACACGCAGGTTACTGTTTAGTTAACCGCATACCGCCGGGGAAAGCATCTGTGTCATTTGAGATTTTAGCTATAAATATAACTATGTATTTGTATTATATCGTTGTTGTCGGGTGGTCCAAAACCGTTCGTTTTGTATTGATCATTTAAAAAAACGATTTATAATAGTGAAAATAGCCTTGTGTGCTTGTAGATCTGCTATTTTCACTAGTCTTGTGCGTAAGTCTTGTATGAAAAAACGTGCACATTTGAAACTGGGAGATACGAGGGTTCTGCCCGACAGTGAGGACAAAATATATTGTAAAAAAAAAACCAACCTATGTTGCTATATTATAGCAACAGAGGTTTTCAGTTTTGAAAAGTCTTAAGATTCAGAAGGCATTATTTACGTTGCCGTCTGGCAGAAATCTCTCATCTCTGTAATTCCAACTTGGTTTTTAGTTGTTTCGTAAATCAATAACGCCCTACTTGATCATACTACAGCGTCACACAAAAGAATCTAAAGTAGCCGATCTACAAGCTCGTGGATCTGCTACTTTTGCCCGTCAAGTCAAGAGAGAATTTGTGGAATCGCCCTCAGGTCTTAGCGGGTTAACATAATGAAGGACATTCGTTCTTCTTTTTTTCTTCTTTTGGAGGGCAGTATACCCAGCAGATATAATTGGTTGTGACCGCGGTAATAAGAGTGCTAAGAGGGAAGCATTAGGAGTTGCGCACCGTCGTGAGAATGGATTATTCTTTTTTGTCTTGCGGAGATAAAGCTAAATTACAGGTTGGGGCGTCCGTAGCTCTAAAGAGCAGACACGCGATATAGGAACAGACATTTTTCATGCTTAATAGTGGAGCGAAAGATTTCACTAAGTAATTGGAGGCAGCATGGGGATAATCCAGCATCCACTGCTGGCTAGCTGCTGCAGCCACCACCCAAAACCTCCACGCCATTATCGTTAGGAGTGATCGTTGATACATCGTTAAGGGGGATTGATACTTAAGTGATCGATGCCTACCGTAGCTGATTGATAACTATAGGAGCACGCTGGCGAAAATATTAGTTTTTCCCCTCTACACCAGAATCTTTTCGTCAAAGTCTTTGCAGAATGTTTGTCAAGGCCCCAGGACCTTTTTTTGTGTTAACCTTTTAGCCTTAAAGGAGTAGTTCACCCCCAAAATGACTTTTCTTCTATTGATTACTCACGCCATGGAGACTTTGAGTTCATAAAACAAAAATGTGATTATAGTAAATGTACCCCAATTGATTCCAGGTGGGGACCCAAATGCATTTGGGTCTCCATCCGGAATCAATGGGGTAAATTTATTGTAATCAATTATTCTTTCTTAGGAATGCAACAAAAACCAAAAGAAATATAATCGAACTCAAGTCTCCATTGCACAAGTAATCATTTTGGGGGTGAACTACTACTTTAATGTCTGACTGTACCTTGTGCTGTTTACATTTCTGACTAATAAAGTATTCAATCAATCAATCAATCAATCAATCAATCAATCAATCACCTTGGAGTTGGCCTCCAGGTAGTTGTAGAGCACGTTGACAGAGATGGTGAGGTCTCCGGTGTTGAAGGGGTACGAGCGGTTCCAGCCCTGGGGACCAAACTTGCGGCGCTCCGTCACACAGGCGTGGAAGTAGCAGAGAGAGAAGAACACGGCGTTGAACTCCTGCTCCCTGCAGCACATCTCCAGAGTGTCCTGGAGGCCACAGTGGGATGAAGACAAGACGAGAGAGAGTTTTTACAAACATAAAAGTCTTTATCGTGGTCCTTCAAAAGTGGTATTAACTGAAGAATCCACTCCAGTGAGCCATGGCAGACCTTTTCAGTTACTTAAAGGAGTGGCTACACCGGCCGAAATTTAACATTATGATACAGTAGGTCACGTGGTGTTTCTTCAAACAGTCTGAAAAGGAGGCGGGGCCGTATCAGTTAGCAGTGAATGTATACTTCGTCACAACGTGATGAGTTGTTGTTAGCGTGTAGCAGCGCCGCACCGCAAGGCTATTTTGGAGAGCTATTGTGTGTGTACACACACACACACACACACACACACACACACACACACACACGCGCGAGCGCGCACGAACGCACACACACACACACACACACACAGGCTACACACACAGAGTGTATGAGCCACGGAGCACGGACCTCAGTCCGGCCGCTGTGCTCCGGTGAGACAGCAGGACATGGCTTGCTCCGGTCGGTCTGGTGCTCCAGTCAGGTTTAGGGGCAGAGACAGCAGGGTATGGCCGACAAAACCGTCTCATAGACGGGGAGAAGCGTGTTGACCCTCGTAACGAATCTCTGACACCTTTTTTGAAGAAGACATGTATTTTTTTACCGGTCTAACCACTGATTTTATAGCGAATGCTGTATAATTTTTACCCCTAAAACTGAAAAAAAGTCGGAAACACACCTCGGACAGCTTTTGTTGGAGCAGTTTCAAAAGATAATGATATGGATACTCGACTCCGCGAGTCTCCGCCCCTTCCCCCATATTAGCCCAATCAAATTAATGTATTGCCGTTACTGTACAGAAAGTACTACTTTCATTACAGTAACTACAGTAAATTAATTTGATTGGATAATTTAACATGGGGGTACGGTACATGACATCATTCAAAAAAATTGCTAATTTGATAGCCATAATTAGCTGTTTTGGCCGTGTCACGCCCCCTTTAAGTCACTGTTGAGTTATTTTGCCTGTCAATCATCGCCTCTGCTCCGCCCCCACAGGGGGAGAAAGTACATGGACGTTTTTCCTACCGGAGCTGAGCCGAGGCCACGCCCAACACGGAAGTGCTTCTCTCTCTGTTTTGTTTTCACCAGCATCGGCAGGTTAGCTACTCACAAGGTTAGCATTCACCAGCGTTAGTTTTACTGAGGTTAGGGTTAGGGTTAAGGTTAGATTTAGGTGGTCGGACCAACGGACCAATCACAGCGTGTCCTTGCACAAGCTCCTCCACCTACACTCCTCAGCTCAGGTAGGAATAACACACACGCGAGAAAGAGAGCGGCGGGGAGGGGCTGGGAGGAGAGGGGGCGGGATTAAGGGACTGTGACATCAAAGATGTTTTTTTCTGTTGAAGCTATCAGTGTTGTTTTTGACACCAAATTTTTATTTAGTTTTAGTCATAGTCTTTTGAATAAAATGTCATTTAGTTTTAGTCATAATTTAGTCACCTGAAAAGTTTTAGTTTTAGTCTAATTTTAGTCGACTAAATATCATAAGATTTTAGGCAACTAAATCTACAGTTGATTTAAAATGTATTTTGTTAGGCCTTGATGGCATCGTAATGACTGATTTTACGATTGTTTGTGTGGTGAAAATAGCAGATCTACAAGCTCACAACGCGTCGCAGCGCGACGCGTTGTGAGCTTGTAGATCGGCTATTTTCAGCACGCAACACCTGAGATTAACCAAACATAAAATTACTCTGTTTAGTTTTTATTTCGTTTTCATCAGTGAAAAAAACGCAGTCGACAAACATTTTTCGTCATAGTTTTAGTCGACTAAATCAACACTGGAAGCTATGTCTGCGGGCATTAGCCTGGTACCTGGCTGAAGTTGTTGAGGGCGGCGTGCAGACTGGCGTTCATGCCAGTGGGCGGCTCGCTGGTGATCTTGACGGCGTTCTCCAGCAGACCTCTGGGAATGACGTGCTGCTCAGGGTGGGCTGCAGGCTCCCCACTGATGAACAGCCTGTAGTCTGGATGACTGTCCACCACCACGCTCTCCACCAGGACCTCCAGGCTGGGCAGCCAGCGAGACACCAGATGGACATTCTGAGAGCAGTAGGAGAATGGAATATAGAAGGTAGAACAGAGACCACAAGACAATTTAGGCATTTAGCAGACGCTCTTAACCCATTTAGGCCTAGAATTATTTAATGCTTTAACTATTGAAAAATAGCAGATCTACAAGCTCACAGCGCGGCTGCGAGCTTGTAGATCTGCTATTTTTGAAAAAGTCGTGAAAATGTGTGCAAGTCTTTGAATATATGTATTTTTAAAGCGAACGTTTGTAACTCAAATTTTGCTTCTGGGTGGTCCCTGGAACTAAATATTTTTGACATGGGGGTCCGTGGCCAAATAAATATCAGTTTGGGAGTCCTTCACATGAAAAGGTTTGAGCACCACTGACATAGTAGTCTCTCAAGAACAGGCTAACTGAGCTCCAGTTAAGTGAAAAGGACCTTTTCTTTGACGATGGCTGGCCAGATAGCTGACATAGAAACATAGGGTTTTTAAAAAAAACCTTAGAAGGATTCAAAAGACACTTATAGAATCGGGTCAAAATTCTAATTTTCATGATTTTTCAAAAATAGCAGATCTACAAGCTCGCAGCGCGGCACTCGGTGCCGCGCTGCGAGCTTGTATATCTGCTATTTTTCAATAGTTAAAGCATAAAATAATGAAACACAATAATGTGTACCCGTTCTAATACAGAGCGATTTACAATAAGCAAGGTCAACAGCAAGGCAAGGCAAGGCAAGAGAAGAGAAGAGAAGAGAAGAGAAGAGAAGAGAAGAGAAGAGAAGAGAGCAACACCAAAAGACCAGAAAAAAGGGAATTTCATCATCATTATCGCAATAATTTCATAAAATGTGATTTTCAATAATAAAACAATATGCCTGCACACTGCCAAACTGCACAGAGCACATTTATTGAAGGAGAAGCAATGTTTCAGTCACTGAGATAATTCATAAAATGAATTAACATTACGAATATGAATAACGATCCAAGCATTTATTTGTATACACGATATAATTAAAACAACAAACTATTTCGTTTCCAAAGGAAATGCTTCCTTCCTTTGTTCCGAAAGGCTTCGGTGACGCAATTGGCTCAACGACACGCTTCCCTTTCAGGCAGCCGTTTATACGGCTGATTTAGCCAATCATGATCCTGATTGAACCAAATTGAGTTTGTGTTCCCCAGCTCAGGGGGTGAGCTAATTCAATTAGGTGCTGCAGTGATTGGCTGGGAACAGAACAGCAGAACAGTGAGTGGCTGGGAACAGAAGCAGAAAAGCAGTCTGCCACCAAGTCACTGTCTAGAGCAGTGGTTCTCAAAGTGGGGTCCGGGGACCCCCAGGGGTCCATGATGGAGTTCCAGGGGTCCCCAGCTCAATGATAGTTAGGAACCAAATGGACCCTTATGGGTATGTAACTCAGAGTTAAATTAACACTGCTTTTACAATATAAATTGGGGTCCCAGAGATAGAAAATCCATTAAATGGGGGCCGTAGCCTAATGCAGTCGTTCTCAACCTTTTCAGGACGCGACCCCAAAATAATCATATTTTAACTGCGGACCCCCCACCCTTAGAGTAGTGAGGCATTAGATTTTTCTATTGTGAAAATAGCCAATCTACATGTTCACAACGCATCGCAACGCAAGGCGCTGAGAGCATGTACTGTAGATCATCTATTTTCACAATTTCTGCCTCTAATATTTGACTATTTGGCCAATGTTTAATTTGTCATTTCAGAGGCATTAAAAAGTCCTTATTGAGTGAGAAAACAGTGTTGTGCATTAAGTTAATCATCTGGGGACCCCCCAAAATAATTTGGGGACCCCCAGGTTGAGAACCACTGGCCTAATGCATGTCAACCTGGGCTGGGGGTCCTTGACATTAAAATGGTTTGTAATCATTGCTAGAGCAGTAAAAAGATCTTCTCTTATGGGGGTCACTGGTATATTCTCCAAATGGGGGTCTGTGGGATAATAAGTGTCAATTTGTGGGTCCTTGACATGAAAAGGTTTGAGAAGCACTGGTCTTGAGCCCAGCGCTACATGGCTGCTGAGTAAACACTTTTTTTCTCAGTCGCCACTACTGATATCAGTCATTTAGATCAGGGGTTTTCAAAGTGGGTGATGGGGCACCCTGGGGTGCCGTGAAGGCAGTCCAGGGGTGCCGCGAGATAATTTCATAATATTTTGAATTTATTTGGACACTTGAAAAAATATTTAGTATATTTAGTACCAAAATGGCTATTATCTCAACGTTTTCCTCACAACATAATCACTAAAATATCATCACTGTCGGGCAGAAAACCTCGTATCTCCAAGTTTCAAATGTGTACGTCTTTTGGTAAAGCAAAGCCCTGCTTCATCATACAAGACTGTCGCACAAAACTAGTGAAAACAGACGATCTACAAGCACACAACGCCTCGCATCGGTTCTGGACATACAAGGTTTCCACCCGCCAACGACGATATGCTATAAATATAAGGTGCTGGGAGTGAAAATTATAAGTTAGGCCTTAGGGGTGCCTCGGATTAAAACATTATTTATGGGGTGCCCTGAGACAAAAAAGTTTGGGAACCCCTGATTTAGATTCCATGGAAGCCAGCAGGTCTATGGAAGCATGTTGTGCCGTGAAAATAGACGATCTACTCAATCGTGTCTGCACTCTTTGATAGCTTGTAGTTATTATTATTTAAAGATTAGAGCATTTGAACTGGTCAAAATACACATAGCTTCAGAAGCATATTGCATAAAATCTTAATAGTCCCGGATGAGTCGCATAAACAAAAGCAAACCTGCAGAATGACCCAGTGCCTGTGCTGCTACAGTATGTACCTGCAGAATGACCCAGTGTCCGTGCTGAGAGGCTCTCCTCAGCACCCTCTCTGCCACCTCCTCCTGGCCCTGCCCCAGGGACACGTTGTGCACAATGCCCTGCTCCATGGAGAAGCCCAGCTTCACTCCTACAACACATAGTACACATAATGCATCACCAGGACCATCATGGACATACAGTACATTACAATAGAGCAGGGGTTTTCAAACCTTTTTTTGATTGAAAGATTGATTGAAGACTTTATTAGAAGTTTGCATAGGAAAAGGTACAGTTTCATGACGGTACAGTTCACTGGTACAAGGTCTACTACAAGGAGATCCATGAAAAGACTAAGCTTATTTCCACAGGAAACCATTTAAGTATCTCATATAACATTGAATGACAGACGAAAAAATTAATGTTTATAAAGTATTTTGACAGGTACTTGGGTATCATGGTGGTGTAGTGTATCTTGTACACCAGGCCCATTGCAAGTTGCTGTACTCTGTCATCTACTCTGAGCCACTCCACTCTTAACACGTATGGTGCCAACCCCGAGTTTCCCGAGTTTGTATTGGTACCACCCCTGTGCCAACCCCGAGTTTCCCGAGTTTGTATTGGTACCACCCCTGTGCCAACCCCGAGTTTCCCGAGTTTGGGCCGTTTTTGAAAAAAAAAAAAAAAAAAAAAACATTTTTCAAAAAAAGAATTTTCAAAAAAAAATTGTGGACCTCCAGAAATGTATTAGGCATGATCGCGATCGCGAAATTGCATGTTTAACCCCCATACCAACCCATTCTTTCAAACATGGCAGCCATGTTTGTTTACATCTGAAGAAAACATAATGGCTGATAAATCATGAATGCCTGAACGGATTTCCAAGCGGATTTTTTTGTTTGAAAGCTGTGAACAGTGTGCACACACGTGGTGCATCATCTAGGCATGGGCGTGCACGATCCGTGCACTATAAATTACATGGAAGTCTATGGAGACCATGGCATCGCGGGACATTGAAGAGAAAAAATCATTGCAACATAAGTGTTAACTGGTGAGTAGCGGTGAGGTGAGTAGCGGTGAGGTTTGACTCAGGGCACCCCTGTATATATCTTTTTCATCCACGGCAACCCTGAGTTACACTGTTAATTTTTAGAATCTTACATCCTATTGGAGAAATATCCGTTTCCATCAGAACTGACTGAAAATAAAGTTATACTTGACGTTTAACCACTTGAAACCCAGCATCCCTATTCTGGGGGGAAGGTTCACCAGAAATAGCCGATCTACACGCTCACAATCGGCTATTTTTGGTGAAGAGAGTTGCCGTAGATGGAAAAAAAAAAAAAGCTCATCAAGTACAGTGCAAATCAGGTCTGTTTTAGTAAGCATAGTGAAGTGATATTGATGAATTCCCAATATTATCAAATTATCTCGCGGCACCCCTGGACTGGCATCACGGCACCCGAGGGTGCCCCGTCACCCACTTTGAAAACCCTGCAATAGAGGGTATGCGCATGCATTAAGTGAATGGCAAATCGAGTGGCAAATGTTAGCGATTCCAGCCCCCCTCTATGCATCAGGACCATCAAGGAAACACAGTTAAAGAGTTAACACTGAATTGCATTTCTTTCCTTACATTGATGTGCGCCGACAATAACATGCAATGAAAACTCAAAACTAAGAAAACATGTTCCGTCTCATTTGCAGGCATATAATGTTCAATTATTAGTTTTACACTACAATTATATGACACAGACTTTAGCTAAACGCTATGTATGATAATTGTACCTCATTTGTATATTGTGTTTTTCTTAGTATTAATTTGATGTGTTTGTTCTTGAAGAGAACAGCTTGGTTGTTTTACCTAACTTCTCCACATCTTTGAGAGGGTCCACCCCAGCAGACAGGATGAAGAACAGGGGGGTTGAGGGCTCGCTCTCCTCAAAGGACTTCTCCAACTCCAGACCTGCTGTCTCCACATATCTGCTGCCCATGGTCTCCTCCACAAACATCCTGACAAGTCAGTTAGTGGACATTATTACACACATTACATTACATCACTGCTTCCCAAACAGTGGGTCTGGGCCCATTTGTGGCGCACGGACACATTTTTTATGGGTCCTTTAATTTTTGGTTTCCTAACATTCTCTTTTGAATTATTATTATTTCAAAACACTTTCAAACAACATTCCGCAAAAAGCTAAATCTTTTGTCATCAATAAATAAGTTTAAGAAGTAGTGAAAATAGCCGATCTACAAGCTCACAACGCGGCATGAAGCAACACGTTGTGTGCTTGTACATCTGCTGTTTTCACCAGTTTGGGTCCCGGGAAAACGTCTGATCTATCTGGTCTCGATTTGAAAATGTGGGAACCACTGGCTTAAATCACTGGTTCTCAAGCATCTTCATGTCAAGGCCCCCCAAATTAACATATACATTTTGCCCTGGACACTCATCTGAAAATGTTTTGTGTGCCAGGGACCTCCAGTAGAGAAGTATTTTGTGTCAGATTTTTCAAATGTTCTTAAAAGAAATAGCCAATGGATCTGGATGAGTCCTATTTACGTGTAACATTGTGATGGTAAAAGGTTGAAAGATGCCTTGCCTGAGGGCGTAGGTCATCCTGTCAGGCCTCAGAGCTCTGAGGACGATGAGCTTGTGGAGGGAGCTCAGGTTCTTCCACTCCTGGGGAAGCCTCTCCATCTCTGGACACTCAGACTCCACGATCTTCCTCCAGCGCTTGGGGGAGCTCTCCATGTCTCTGTCCAGGCCGCTCAACTCCTCCAGCGTAGATATCGTCTGTATTCAGACACACAGACAGACGTCATGATGGAACCTCCTCCTCCTCGCCCTGTGACATTTGGTTGAAGACTTGGGTTAAAGATGGCATCAGAAGTCTGATGTAAAGTCATCAGTGTTATATCGTCGCTGTTGGGCAGAAACCTCTAATCTCCGTATTTAAAGGGGCTAAACCTAAAAAATATATATATTTTTTTATAAATATTGGCCCATATTACGTTTTTATACAGGTTTAAGCATAAACACTCACTCAGATATTGAATTTTCATGTTCTGAAAGTGTTTTATTTTCATGTTTCTGGGGTATAAGGCACACTGGAAAGACCAAAAAGAATGAAACAGTAGATAAAGGTTAAATTCATGGTGTACCCCCTTTAAAAGTTTTTTTTCCATAAATGAATGCCCTACTTGATCATACTATAGCCTACCTAGTCATAAAAAAGTATCAAAAATAGCAGATCTAAAAGCTCAAAACGCTGCGCAAAATGACGCATTTTGAGCTTTAGCATTTTTTATTTTATTTTTTTAATCCTGAACAGTTTTAGACAAGATATCCAAGTCTAGCACACTATTTATATCTTCTAGCCTAGCATTTATATTGTCTATATTCAGACAAGCAGACATCATGCGGAACATCCTCGCCCAGGGGAAATTTGGTGAAGACTTGGTAGGTTAAACAAGTTGGCATCGTACAGTTGGAAGCGAGGGCCTCCCTCTAACACGGACGGAAAGTTGTATGGTCGACTTCGCTTTATTGATCGCTAGGCGCGCCATTCTGCTTAAGTGGAAGGATGCTGCCCCGCCTGTGCTCAACCTGTGGCTTCGCACTATAATGTCCTGTCTGGAACTGGAAATGTTGAGGTTCTCAATTGCCGGCTCTGAAAAGAAATTTTATAAAACCTGGAGCCCTTTTATGATGTTCTATCATAATACTCAAACGGTGTAGTGTGGCGCTTACCTGTTTGACCAACCCAATATGCAGCAAGCTTTGATTATTTATTCTGCTTTATTGTTTTGATTATTTATCTACTTTGTTTTATTGAAAGTTCAACCGTCCTGGGGATTGAGGGTGGGGGGAGGGGGGATAGGGGATGGGTTTTATTCACTCTCATAATAATGTACTTTGTTTTTCTACATGTGATGTATCCATCTTTTTGAGATTGTATACCCGCCTCTGGGCTATGCTTATTTGAAAATTTAATAAAAAGAAAACAAGTTGGCATCAAAAGTCTGATGGTGAATGTGAGCAACTTACGTTTTTCTCCATCTTTTATCAAAAAATAGCATCTGGTATGATTCATTCAGTGACTGTAACTTGATGGTAAGACATTAATTCAGGTACTGTACCTTGATGGTAAGACATTCATTCAGGTACTGTACCTTGATGGTAAGACATCCATTCAGGTACTGTACCTTGATGGTAAGACATTCATTCAGGTACTGTACCTTGATGGTAAGACATCCATTCAGGTACTGTACCTTGATGGTAAGACATCCATTCAGGTACTGTACCTTGATGGTAAGACATTCATTCAGGTACTGTACCTTAATGGTAAGACATTCATTCAGGTACTGTACCTTGATGGTAAGACATTCATTCAGGTACTGTACCTTGATGGTAAGACATTCATTCAGGTACTGTACCTTGATGGTAAGACATTCATTCAGGTACTGTACCTTGATGGTAAGACATTCATTCAGGTACTGTACCTTGATGGTAAGACATTCATTCAGGTACTGTACCTTGATGGTAAGACATTCATTCAGGTACTGTACCTTGATGGTAAGACATTCATTCAGGTACCTTGATGGTAAGACATTCATTCAGGTACTGTACCTTGATGGCTCCCCAGGCCTGTGCTGACAGGAAGGACACAGGGCTCTGGGCTCTGCTGGGCTCCACGGGGAAACGGAGCAGGAAGTCCAGCTCCTGGCCGTCAATCAAGCCCTGTTTCAGGAGCACCTGAAGAGCAGCGGACAGGAGGAGCAGCTGTTTTACACCATGTGATGAGCAGCGCTCGTTACGTCACATCAACTACTTTTCAATTCAGCTCATTTAAAACCCATTCAGGCCTAGAATTATTGAATGCTTTAACCAGTGAAAAATAGCAGATATACAAGCTCACAGCGCGGCACCGAGTGCCGCGCTGCGAGCTTGTAGATCTGCTATTTTTGAAAAAGTGGTGAAAATGTGTGCAAATCTTTGAATATATGTATTTTCAAAGCGTACGTTTGTAACTCAAATTTTGCTTCTGGGGGGTCCCTGGAACTAAATATTTTGAGATGGGGGTCCGTGGCCAAATACATATCATTTTGGGGGTCCTTCACATGAAAACGTTTGAGAACCACTGACATAGTAGTCTCTCAAGAACAGACCAACTGAGCTCCAGTTGAGTGAAAAGGACCTTTTCTTTGACGATGGCTGGCCAGATTGCTGACATAGAAACATATAATAGGTTTTTCAAAAAAATCTTAGAAGGATTCAAAAGACACTTATAGAATCGGGTCAACATTCTAATTTTCACGATTTTTCAAAAATAGCAGATCTACAAGCTCGCTGTGAGCTTGTATATCTGCTGTTTTTCAATAGTTAAAGCATAAAATAATGATACACAATAATGTGTACCCGTTCTAAATGGGTTAAAATTCTAAACTCTGAGAAGACGAGGTGGTCGGGGCTCATCACCCGGGACATCCACCTCAATATGTGCCTGTGGGACCTAAGAACAAGACACAAGGAAAAGTCACTAATGACGTCATTTTCTCTACCGCTCGATTCCAGCCGGCAGATTCGTCACACTCGTGGTGAACTCACACCGGTAGGATGTGGGAGTAAGATGGAACGCATGGCAGTGAATGGAGCCGGCTGGATCAGCTCATGAACAAAAACTATTTATGAACGACTGAGACCTTTGTTATATAATAATCGCTCCAGGAATATAAAAGAAGAATATCACAGGTATTTTTACAATCACTTGCTTTTCGATGTGCACAGTACATAATTTTATTGAGGCAGCTAAACAGCAACAGGTTTAGTTTCTGTCTCGGAGCTATCGCGAGATTTGGAAACTGTTGGAGAGTCTCGCGATATTAGCTTGTTCAGAAACGTACTTTGTGCTCTTTAGATACCTCTATAACATTATACAGTGTACAGTAGGCCTACACACCGAAAAGCAAGAAAAAGCAGAAAACAATGTGTGACATGTTTTCTTTTATTTTCCTTGAGCCGAGTATTTTATAGAGGTCTCTATCGTTCAGAAATAATGTTTCATAACCTATCCAGCCGTCTCTCATAGACTCCAATGCAGCGGCGTCAGTTCAGAAAAAGCTAAGGTATGGCAATATGACTGGTGTCTTGCACGCGTGCAAGACACCAGTCATGTTGCCATACCTTAGCAACATGCTCGATGAAAAAGTACATTTTATTATTTCCCCCTGTAGGCCAAGGTATGGCAGCTGCCATAGCTTGCCATACCCAACTGACGCCTCTGCTCCAATGTTATTCACCAAACTTCCTGTGTTAGTTTTCCACCGAGTTTGATGAGAACCTGCAGACTGGAATTGCGGGGTAGAGAAAATTACGTTAGTGACTTTTCCTTTGGAGACGTTCATTGTGTGGGACAAGGATGTGGACGAAGGAAGGACGGCCTTCAGAGCCCTGTCACTTCCGTGAGATGAAAACAGCTGCTGCGATGACAGACAATTGCATTATGCCATCAGATGCCACCACCCACCTGCCACAGGCCACGCCCCCTGTCCGCCCGGAGCCAGGTGTGAGGGCTAATCGATAGCAGCGTGTGGTGACTGCTGACTGCTTTTAATTGAAGCTAATATGGGGGCAGAAAAGAGGCTTTGATTGATGTTGGTGACAGGGGGGGCACACCTCTGAGGCCGGCCCCTTGGCCCCCAGCTGGCCCTCGGCCCCGCCCTCACCTGGAAGGCGATGTGAGACAGGAAGCTGAGCTTGTCTCTCTCACATGGAAGCTAGTCCCGTGTGGCCAGACTGTTGTCTCCCACAATAGGCTATATACACAGCGGCCATTTAGGAGAGAAGTTGGGTCCCTTCTCACTTCTTTCAAAGGTGTTAGCAATAATACTGATGAAGGCTCGTTCCATTCTGGTCAAACAGAGTCAGGGTGCTGATATTGTGCATGTTGGCTCACTGGAAACACTCTGCTACACCAGTGGGTCTCAAAGTGTGGTCCAGGAGGTCCCAAATGCACCCTTAAAGAGGTGGTGCCATGATTTCTCCCCCCTCTAAAACATGATTATCAGGTATTATGATTATACTAGGAGGAAGATTTTTTCCAAAAAAGTATACAGAAAGAGTTAAAATTGGGTTTTTATGTGGCCACACCCCCAGTTCATTAAGTATGCATGGATGGCATGGTGGGTGGTGACCCAGCTGATATAGCCACACCCCACAGTGTTGGGTGAATGGCAATTGGGGAGGAGTTGATACTGTGACACACTTAGTATCTGTGTTTTTTAACTGACACTTTTGACCACAAGGGGCAGCCTCCAAGAGAAAACAAACAAATACTAAGAGAATACATCATTTCTACAAAAAAAACACATCAGGGGGTCTAATGAAGTACTTTCAACCTCCTAGACACATGAAAAACAGAAAAAGTACAAAACTATGGCACCACCTCTTAAAAAGGTGTGTAACTCTGAGAGTGTACAAATGGAACCAAATGCCCTCAGAGTTATTGGGGTCCTTGAAATGGAGGGTTTGAGAACTACCGTGCTACATGAAATGGAACAAAGCCTTCCTTTATCATTGGTAACACTATTGAAGGAAGTGACCCAACTTCTCTCCAATATGGCTGCAGTGCATATAGCAACACGTCCCATCGCAACGCGTCACATCGCGATGGGTTGTGAGCTTTTGAAAGTGTTTGAAAATATATGAACGTTTTAACATGGAAACGATTGTGACAAAATAATTGCGATGATGTCAATAACTGCGATTAGACGATGATGTAATAATCGTGACAGGCCTAACAGGAAGGTGAGCCTGTCTCTCTCACCTGGAAGGCGATGTGCGACAGGAAGGTGAGCCTGTCTCTCTGGAACAGGCCCTGGCTGGTGAACAGGAACACTGAGTGGGTGATGGCCTCCGTCAGGGTGAGCACTCTGGTCCCAACCTCATCGTCCCACGCTGCTCTCTGCATGGCCTTGTGGAACACACTGTTGAAGGTCTGCAGCACACGCACACGCACACACACACAGACAGTATAGTGGGCAGTTACATCTGGAGCATTTTAAGGACAAAAACACACAAAAAGAAATGGGGCTACTACTGGAAAGGTGCGGTCGTCTCTGTTTTTTAAAGAGTACATTACTGGACAGAAGTAAGAAAGATACTTGATGTATAAAGTTTTATTTTGGGGTGTCTAAACGGATGCACACAAAGATTGCAGCTTTAATTGAATTGTGAAAGTGTAAAAATGTAACTAAAGTTAAGTTAACAGTTACTGTAACTCTTACATGTACAATTGTAAAAGGGTTTGAGACTAATTACACTATAAAAATAGAATTACTTGGGGCACCGCTCGACTAGCAGTTAGGGCGCTTACTACTGTACGTATGGGTCTCTAATGCCTTGATTCCCAAGCCTGACGACCTTTGCTGCGTCTCACTCCACGTCTCTCTCTCTGCTGTGTACTATCAACGAAGGCAGAAAAGCCCAAAAGAGATATCTTACAAATATATATATACTAGAAAAAAAGCCCCTTGCGGGGGCTTCTCCCATGCTTCTCCCCACCGGGGGAAATGGATGTGCTGTGGCAGCGCGCCGCATCCAGTTGGGGTTACCGCGCGGCACTTCACGTGCGTCGATACCGCGATGGGACGCTGCGCAGCTGCCCGCGTTCAGTGTGTGCTCCACTTTATGTCCCTAGTGCCCAGTTGTCTAGGTGGCCGCCTCTCCAAGTGCCCACATATCCCTATTGGCCAGTTAAAGGGAATGGCCTCAGCAAGGCATTTTTGTATTATGTTTTTTACACAATTGAACAACGGACAGTCGGACGCAGAGTTAGCAGAAATGCGGACAGACTGGCTGGTACGTATTCTGATTAAGGTAGTGAGATAATATCCAAGATTTATCATGAACAAAAAGGCACACATGGACACTAATGGTAAAATACGCCAACACAACCTCCTCCAGTCCCTTAAGCGGCCGTGGCCCCATTAGGCTTATTTCCTGTGGAAATAATAAGCCTCGGCTTTCTAGGATCTCCTTTAATTGACCTTGTAGCAGTGATTTGTACTGTCATGAAACTGTACTTTTTTCTATTGCAAACTTCTAATAGATTTTTCAACCACCTCCCCACCCGGTCTGGGCTGTCTGAAAGTGAGTTAGTCTTTTTTAGCACCAATATAATAGGAGTCAGGAGAAATCAAATGGCGAAAGTAGGCACGTTCTGAGACATGTCGACCCGTTGATTGTTGTTAATATTTGGGGTTTTTGATGTTGGAAATTACATAAATGCCTCGCTGGTCTGTTTTTTGTGTATTCCACTATTCCTCATCCTACCCCTGCTCTCCATTGCAGAAAGCAACATAACGATTGAAGCTTGCACGTTAGAGTAGCGTCCCTCCGTCAACACAATGTTACATGCGTAGGCTATTTAGTTACACCATAGCATTTGCACGTTCGCGAATGTGTCACTGTGTGCGTTCGGCGTGCGTGCTCTATTAACGCATTATTATGATACACGATCCAGTGGTTCTGAAGTGAGGCAATGTTTTTTGTGAACATGGATCGGAGAGACAGAGAAACAGACAGGTTTTCACTGCAGCGCACGCACGCACGCACACACACACACACACACACACACACACACACACACACATACACACACACACACACACACACACACACACACAGGACGGAGGACGGTGTATCTTTCTCTGTCTGTATCCGATCCGAGGCATTTTAATTGTTTGACATTTAAGTACAATCATGGCGGCAAACATAGCTTAGGCCCTTTCCAGAGTATTGAGCAGTGTACATGCCGAGCGGGGAACCGTGACGTTCACTGGTTTGCTGGGAATAGGCCTTCATGGCGTACATGACCTAGCTCTCCAATTATAATATTAAGATATATATATATATATATATATATATATATATATATATATATATATATATATATATATATATATATATATATATATATATATTTGTTTTCAGACTGGACACAGCTGTGTTTGTTGTGAGAGAGAGAGAGCAGGTGTCACCTTGAGGGAGAACTGGTACATGGGCTTGATACCAGGGACGTGCAGAGAATGTTAGAGGCAGGGGCTGACATTTCTAAAAGGGCCTCGAAAATAGCCGACCTCCAAGCTCACAACGCGTCGCAGCGCTTGGAGGTTGGCTATTTTCGGTACTTGATACCACACCGAACTAACTTTTGAATGCTGTCTTCAGGTATGGCATGGAAACGCCAGGCTACGGAAAGAGGGCATTCGCATTTCTTTCACAAGAGTAAAAACTGCATTCATGGTCTGGAGAGGGCACTTTTTTACAGACGGATAAAAGGGAAGGGGCTCAAGCCCCCTTTGATGTCTATGTGTGCACGTCCCTGGTTGATACCTTGAGGGAGAACTGGTACATGGGGTTGATGACGCTGAGCTGGTTGATGATGAAGTAGAGCATGCTGGCTCTGTGCGCCGCGGGGCGGTAGAGCTCGCGAGCCTCGTTGATCTCTGTCTCGTTTGCCCTGGCCTCCGACACCTGTGAGCGTTGAGGTCGCAACGGGAGGAGAAAAAAAAAGATGAGCCATTAGCCAAAACCAGTCACGCTCCAGATTCCACAACTCTCTGTCGTTACACATAATAATCCTTAAGCACAGGGGTCTTCAACGGGGGGTCCGGGACCCCTAGGAGGTCCTCAGAGTTACTACAGGGGGTCCTCCAAATCTTTGTGTGATAGAAAGTTTTATTTTCTCCTTTTTTATATTACCTAGTGTCCATATTCTGGGAACTTTAGCCAAAAATAGCAGATCTACAAGCTTGAGCTTGTAGATGGGATTACTGTACCTTATGGTAGATGGTCTTGGCGGTGGTCTTGGTGGTCTCCAGCTGCTCCACCAGGTCCATGTCCCCCAGGAAGTGTCCCTGCGCTGCAGACAGACGGCCCAGCAGCTCGTCCTCCAGAGCCTTCAGCTGGATCTTGAAGCGGTTCTGCTGCGTGGTCAGTTCCATCTGGAGTAGGTTACAACACACAGTATAGTGGTCAGTTACAACATGCAGTATAGTGGTCAGTTACAACACACAGTATAGTGGTGAGTTACAACATGCAGTATAGTGGTCAGTTACAACATACAGTATAGTGGTCAGTTACAACATACAGTATAGTGGTCAGTTACAACATGCAGTATAGTGGTCAGTTACAACACACAGTATAGTGGTCAGTTACAACATACAGTATAGTGGTCAGTTACAACATACAGTATAGTGGTCAGTTACAACACACAGTATAGTGGTCAGTTACAACACGCAGTATAGTGGTCAGTTACAACACGCAGTATAGTGGTCAGTTACAACACACAGTATAGTGGTCAGTTACAACACACAGTATAGTGGTCAGTTACAACACGCAGTATAGTGGTCAGTTACAACACGCAGTATAGTGGTCAGTTACAACATACAGTATAGTGGTCAGTTACAACACACAGTATAGTGGTCAGTTACAACATACAGTATAGGGGTCAGTTACAACACGCAGTATAGTGGTCAGTTACAACATGCAGTATAGTGGTCAGTTACAACACACAGTATAGTGGTCAGTTACAACATACAGTATAGTGGTCAGTTACAACATGCAGTATAGTGGTCAGTTACAACATGCAGTATAGTGGTCAGTTACAACACGCAGTATAGTGGTCAGTTACAACACGCAGTATAGTGGTCAGTTACAACACGCAGTATAGTGGTCAGTTACAACATGCAGTATAGTGGTCAGTTACAACATGCAGTATAGTGGTCAGTTACAACATGCAGTATAGTGGTCAGTTACAACATGCAGTATAGTGGTCAGTTACAACATGCAGTATAGTGGTCAGTTACAACATGCAGTATAGTGGTCAGTTACAACATGCAGTATAGTGGTCAGTTACAACATGCAGTATAGTGGTCAGTTACAACAGACAGTATAGTGGTCAGTTACAACACACAGTATAGTGGTCAGTTCCATCTGGAGTACGTTACAACAACAGTGTTATCGCTAGTTCCATCTGCAGCACAACTCACACACAAAAAGTTAAATCTCATATCGTCACTGTCGGGCAGAACCATCACCATAATTATCAATGTTTGAGTTTTATTTTATTTATTTTTTCTCACCCTCATACTAACAGTTTCACACAAAATGATATATTTTTTGTGTTACTATTTTTTACGTTGAGGCTTTACATACTGTATCTATTTACATTCCCTGTGTGTGAAACAAAGTGTTGTGATTGGTCTAAAAAGACCAAAAGTCCATAATGACGTAAGCCTCGCCTCTATAGACCAGCGGTGTCCAAACCTTTTTCAAAGGGGGCCGCATTTGCCCCCCGGGCCGCACTTTGGATAACCCTGCTTTAGACAGTGAGAAAAGGCGGGGATGAGGCTAATGTAGTGCACAAATCCACCTTTTTTCTTTCTTTTCTTTTTTTCTCTCTTTTTTTTTTTTACCTTGAGCGCCTCCAGGTCGGGTCTCTCCCAGGTCACCACCTGACCCAGCAGCTGCTCCTCCAGGCCAGCAGGGGTCACTGTGAAGTTGATGAGGGTGGTCTGGGCCTGGAGCTCGGGGGGGAAGTGGGGGTTGGCCAGCTTGGTGTGGAGGATGAGCTGGAAGCTGCTGTTGTACTCACACTCCTTACCCCCCAGACGGATGTACCTGTTGAAGGGCAATACCATAAGCTGTTGTACTCACACTCCTTACCCCCCAGACGAATGTACCTGTTGAAGGGCAATACCATAAGCTGTTGTACTCACACTCCTTACCCCCCAGACGAATGTACCTGTTGAAGGGCAATACCATAAGCTGTTGTACTCACACTCCTTACCCCCCAGACGAATGTACCTGTTGAAGGGCAATACCATAAGCTGTTGTACTCACACTCCTTACAGCCCAGACGAATGTACCTGTTGAAGGGCAATACCATAAGCTGTTGTACTCACACTCCTTACCCCCCAGACGAATGTACCTGTTGAAGGGCAATACCATAAGCTGTTGTACTCACACTCCTTACCCCCCAGACGGATGTACCTGTTGAAGGGCAATACCATAAGCTGTTGTACTCACACTCCTTACCCCCCAGACGAATGTACCTGTTGAAGGGCAATACCATAAGCTGTTGTACTCACACTCCTTACCCCCCAGACGAATGTACCTGTTGAAGGGCAATACCTCTTAAGCCCCAGGGGGGTCCAGGGGAAAAATCCGCCTAAAATGTATGCCCAAATTGGAACAATTGTGGACACAAAACTACAATGATTGTGGCTAATCTTGTCCCACCAAATGTCAGCTAACCCCTGAAAATTCACAAATGCAGTGTAAAACATCACATTTCTCTTACCAAATTGTCCTGCTGTGATTATTTAGCTAGGAAAAGAGGATTGAAAAAGACCTCCGCCTATGGAAAATTTGCCTTCTGAATAGTGAATGAGCCTCAAGACCTCATTGAAAACATAAATATTGAATAGAGAAATTGTTCATCAAGGTGTCATCAATTGATAGGCAAAATTGTATGAATATATTCCAAACTATGTAAACTCTACAGATGTTTTAGTGAGAGTAGTGCTGTAATATTAGTAATGTTAAAGTATAGGGTGAAAAATGATAAAAACGAGTAACAATAAGTAGTAATAATACTGTAATATGAGTAATGTATGGATGAAAAGTACAATGGCAGCTGATTACTATACTGTAGGACCACTGTAACAATAATCAACAATGAAATTGTACTTTTATTTGATCTCTATTGATTTATTGACATTTATTGACAGCTGTTCAGAGGTCAACACCTTTTGCCCCCGCCGGCGGGGGCAATGGGGTTCAAGAGGATAAGCTGTTATACTCACACTCCTTACCCCCCAGACGGATGTACCTTTTGAAGGGCAATACCATAAGCTGTTGTGTTGAGAACTACTGATTTAGAAGCCATTCATAGAATCAACCTCAGGTCATAATTAGGGGTGGGCAATATAATCGGTTATATAACACGGTTCAGTGAGTGAGGTCTCTCGAGAAAATGGCGCCTTCAGCTTTTAAAGCTGATATATCGCAACAGTATTGTATTGCAAAGATTCGCAATATATCGTGATACTATTGCATCGTGACCCAAGTATCGTGATACATATTGCATCTCGAGATTCTTGCCAATATCCACCCCATAATTCACCCTTTGTCAGCCTTCTGATTGGACCCTGACTGACCAACCAGCAGGCTCTTCCTGCCTTGGTTACGGTTTACGGTTTTTGAATTTGCTAAAACATAATTTTTGGAGAAATAAAAACATTTAAAAACAAGCCCAGTAACTATACTGCACCTGAGAGGATCCTTTTTACTGAAACCAAGTTTAAAATGAGAATTGAATACACAAAATAACAATAAGAAGCAACTGAATTCCAATGGTAGTGGATGGAGAGAAAGTTGTCCCACCAAGACACGGCAACCAATGGGTGCGAAGAGGGGCGGGACAACGGGCGGGACTTGACAAAGAGTGAATTGGTTAAACCAATCAGATTACAGTCTGGATAGGCCAAAAACATCTGACTGGAGCTGCCAGTGTGTGATCTGAACGTAGCCTCGGACACCCGACTTCAACTCAAAACTTTTTCACTCTGAGAGAATGAGGAAGATATTCCTCCATCCAAATCCAACTAACAAACACACAAATAATCCTGAACAAATGAGAAATATTATCGCCGCGTACGGCAGCCAATAGTTATCTGTTCCTGCGTTTCAATTAAATTAGCAGTGGCTTGACGAACCTGGTGGCTTTTCATTTTTCTCTAATTACCCCCCCCCCCCTCCCCCCCCCCCCCCCCCACCCGGATGTCAGACGACAAGCCCCCGATTTTTACTGCCCAGGTTTCCTCAGTGATGGCCCGGGTCTGGTTCAACTCTATATCTTCACACGAGACCCGGGAATTAATGTAGTATTGATAGAACCATTACTCCACCAAATTAAAGTCCGCGCTGATGGATTGTCTTGTAGTCTTCCGTCAGCCATGAAAGGGATAATTAGTATTCATTACTTCACACTCTGCAACATTCCAATTATTAATGAACTTCAGCTGTGAGGCCTCGGCTGATCCATCACGGGCCGCCCCAGCAGCTTGTATTAATCACCGGTGGAAACAAGTGTGCGGGTCATCTGCGAGGGATAAACTTATAATCAGATTTGCCGTGATGGATCGTTTCGACAGACAGGGACTTCTTTCGGGAGAGAGAAGAAAGAAGGAAGCTCGATGAAAGAAAAAAAAAAGAATGCCGAGATGTTCGATATCATTCCCGCCGCTCGGCTCGACCGCGGGGACCAGAAGAGAGAGAGATGTTTAGGCGCCTGGACGGATGAGGCTGTCGATACGCGGTCGTTTCATTCTTTTATTTGTTCTGCGGTTAACGTCCATTTCATGGAAGTCTTGCAGGATGGTGATATGCTGCTTGTTCAGGGTAATTCCTGGGTAATTGAACATGGATAATAATTCCTGGGTAGTTGAACATGGATAATCACCGCACAGCCAACGTGGCCGCGCTCCTGGAACGAATCTATTTGGTCGTCGGGGTCGCAGCTTCTTTACAGAATGCAGATATCCACTTTAACCACTTAGCTACCCTAGGGGTTTTTCTTCACTACAAATCTTTTTAGCAAAAATAGTCATATCTACAAGTTCACAATGCGTTCAGCTATTTTTGGTCGTTAATTGTTATTATATTACATTTATATATATTTTTTTACTTTGTCTAATTTTAACATGTTTAAAATAAAGACTTCATTCATTCATTCACTCACTCATTAATTCATTCATTCGTTCGTTCGTTCGTTCATTCATTCATTCATTCATTCATTCATTTCATTCATTCATTCATATAAATCAGGCTTCAGTGCCCGAGTGTCTAGACTGAGACACTTTAGAAATCAGATTTCAAGCACATTTCAAAACTAAGAATGTGGTTCAAATCTGATTCCGTTTTGAAATGTGGGTTAACATCACAGCTGGAATCAATATTTGTTCCCAATGGTGGTGATCCTGGTCTAATGCAGAGCCACAGAGCCACTTTCTCCACTTAAATCCTATACACTTGACCCAGGGTTCTATGTTGGCCCCTTCCACTTTTCCCCAAGACACAGAATTTCTGTGCCGAAAATAGCTAATCTACAATAGCCTCCCATAGCCAGACCTTGTGTTAGCAATGGCACATAGAGTCTAGCTGAGCTAGGCTAAATCTACAAGCCCACAACGACTGGCTAATTTCACCTTAATGTTCGCCCCCCAGAAGAGAGGGCGCTATAGGGTTCATGTGGGTAATTTGGACTCAACTCTCCAAAGCAAAAGAAATCAATCAAACAGCCAATCTGTGTGTCGTCCTGAAAAAGGGGATTCCCTTCATGGTTGGTTGTGTATCAATAAGAGACATGATTTCCATCCAGTAATCACAGTCGGCGCTGTGTCTTTCAAACCGTCATTCATTATTCTACGGTATTTCTGAATATAGATCAAAAGTAGAGAAATGCTGACACATCGTGTACCACATTGCACCCACCCTGTCAAAAGGCTCTGTGGCTCAAATCAAAGCCTGCGCTAATGATAAAGGACCATTGAGTTTAGTGTGGGTTGTTGTCTGCCCCCCCTCTTCTTGTGGGAGAGAGAGAGAGAGAGAGAGAGAGATGTATGGCCCTTCTTACACGCATATAGCGTCGGCTAAGCCACAATTCAGGGGCTCGCACACTGATGCGGGCCGGCCGGCCTGTTCAATATTCATCACACATAAAGAATATGAGCACACAAATATACATCTATCACCGCGCGCTGAGAGGAGCCGATCGATACGCTGGCCTCGGGGATTCGGTGCACGGCGACTACAAATCCATCTGTAAAGCCAGAGAGTGGGCCATCATAACGCGCTCAGTCATGTCTCTCGGCGCTGTTTTCCGACGCGGCAGAGATCCGACCGCGTGGCAGAGAAAAAATAAATAAATCTGCTGCCATTGTCTCGCGCCGGGCCGCAGGCATGTTGTGAGTTGAGCCTATATCGACGAGTAAGGTATCAACGGGGATTGTAAAGTAAAACGTGCATCGATTTAGAAACCTCACGCTAAATGTAATCTTTGCAAAGCAAAGCGGTGTTGGTTCGTGGCGGTGGACCCGGGTGGAGGGTGGCGCTTCCTCCTCAGGCAGAATAATGACAAACACTTTACTGCACAGCAAAACGAACATGTGTGTGTAGTCTAACTGCACAAAGTGGAAGAAAACGTTTTCTTTTATCCAGTTAAATTTTGCACTATTTGAGTAAGACGTTGCTGTCTGAAAAAAAAAAAAAAAACTCCTAGGCTCCTATCTCCATATTCTAAATTGTTAACGCCCTACTTAATCATACTACAGCGTCACACAAAAGTATCAAAAGTAGCAGATCTACAAGCTCAAAACACAACGCAAAGCGACGCGCTTTGAGCTCGTCGATCTGCTACTTTTGCTATTTTTGAATTTGAATCATGAAAAGCAACAGTTTTGGACTTAACACTTATGTTGCTATGATTTTTTCTATTCAATGTCCCACGTTGCCATGGTTACCATAGATTTCCATGTAATTGCGCAATTGTGTAAAAAGTGCACGCCCATGCCTAGCTGATGCACCACGTGTGTGCACACTGTTCACAGCTTTCAAACAAAAAAATCCGCTTGGAAATCCGTTCAGGCATTCATGATTTATGGGCCATTATGTTTTCTTCAGATGTAAACAAACATGGCTGCCATGTTTGAAAGAATGGGTTGGTATGGGGGTTAAACATGCAATTTCGCGATCGCGATCATGCCTAATACATTTCTGGAGGTCCAAAAAATTTTTGGGAAAAAAAAGATTAAAAAAAAAAGAAAAAAAAAAAGAAAAAATGGCCCAAACTCGGGAAACTCGGGGTTGGCACAGCATTGGTACCAATACAAACTCGGGAAACTCGGGGTTGGCACCAGATGTGTTAATGAGGAAGATCAAAACTCCAGATTTTACTGCTGTTTCTGACGTTTCACATCTGGAATGTTTGAGCCTTTGTAAAACCACGTGAATCCCTAGGGTCATATTCTGTGGTGGTGAACATTCTGCAAAAAATATACAGTAGATCGGCTATTTTTGATGAGCAAGAGATTTGTTCTGTAGAGATGGGAAAAAGTAGTGGACTAAGTATAGACCCCTGGGGGACTCCAGTTTGCTAAGTATATTGTCTCTGTTGTCTGGAAACCTCATATGTCCCAAGACAGTTACTTTTCAGGGACAACTGGCGGCCCGGGGGCCACATGCCGCCCCCCACCTTCACTTAATGCGGCCCGCAGGTTAACACTTTCTAAGCCGAAATAGAATGGGGGTTGGTAGATTAGCCGTGAAATTTCTATTATTGTATTGTGATCGAGACATAATATTATGTTTATAAACATGAGCCTGTTTACCCCTCCATCTTGAACAGCGCCGTTGTTTTTTCTTTTTTTTTCCCCCCAGGTCAGTAACTCACCGTGATTTTCTCGATCTCCGTTGGGATAGAATGGGTGTTTTGGCCGATCATCGATCTCCCCGTGCGTTTCGCGTGCGCGATCCGTTCACGTAAATGTCCCCGCAAATAATCCATGTGTGACTAAGAACAGAACTGAAAATTTTCGCTAGCATAGCCCCTAGCATGGCTGCTGGAGAAGCACCAGGGTACAGACAGTAACCGAATGGGATAATGTGCCTTGGAAAAGGAAAGGCCAATGACATCACTTCTGCTTCATCTCAGCCCAGCCATGAGCTATCGATGCACGAGTGGTGACTAGGGAAGGTTAGACGATCGCCGATTTTCGGATGAAAATCATTTATTTCTGTAAGTACGGGAAAGTACGGGAAAAGACGATTGGCTGCCCCTCCCCCCCTAGGAAGTTCGATATAGTACGGTTTTAACATTAAGGGGCTCCCCGTGGCTTGGAAAGGGTTAATATCGGAACACTGATATATTATTGATTTCAACTGTTACAATTCCAAACATGACCCGCTTTAATTACTTTGGTCTATATTAGTAGCTTTAGTGACTAGTATTACAATTCAATTGTCTTTTTTATGTCCAATATATTTTTAATTAAGTTCATAAAGTTACCATGAGAAACAAATACACTTTTTTTTTTTTTGGATTCCAAATAAAAAATAATTCAGGGATGCAAATTGAAAAATAGCAAATACAGCAGATCTATAAGCTAAAAATGCGTCTCACTGCGTTTTTGCTACTTTTGTGTGACATAGAATGATGAAACAGGGCATTAATTACGGAAAAGGTTGGAGAACCGGTTTCTGCCCCGACAGTACAGTATATGCAAGTGGCCCTCTGGAGTGAGTGTGGAAATTTAGAAGTCCTCTGGAGTGAGTGTGGAAATATAGTGGCCATCTGGAGTGAGTGTGTAAATATAGTGGTCCTCTGGAGTGAATGGAAATATAGTGGTCCTCTGGAGTGAGTGTGGAAATATAGTGGTCCTCTGGAGTTAGTGTGTAAATATAGTGGTCCTCTGGAGTTAGTGTGTAAATGGGTGGGTGACGTGACGTAACGTTTTCGCTGTCCTCGGTGTCAAACATGTATAAATAAAAAATATATTTGTCAAAAACCTTCTGAATATTGTGCAGGACATTAAGCTTTATGTGAACTTACTCAAGATTAAAACATTTCATTCCTCATTTCTTCAGAATCTTCAACCAAACATGGCAAAACTCATATGGTGTGACTGTCCTGACCTTGTTTCTCAAAGTGGGAACTTGAATAAAACTAAGAAAAAGAATTGCTAAAAATCATTTGAAAATGAATTTAGGCTAGAAAAAATGTCTATTTTGAGCCTATATCTTTTCAAAGTCAAAGCATAATGTTTTCAGTCATTTCTGATCAAAAACATTTTGTCCCCCAACCCAAAATCATTTGGTGTGACACTAGTTTGGAAAAATTAAACAGGCAATTATTTGGACACCTATTGGCTAGAGAGGTCCTTCTTCTGTAAGGCTATTCAGCACTCCCAGCACAACTGCAAGACAGGTGTCTGAGGTGAGTTATGATTTTAACATTTTCATGAAATGCCATCTTGTTGAAACGTTGACAAACTCACCATTCTGGATGTCTTTTGGTGTGACACCTTTTCTTTAAAAAAAGCTTAAGTTATTTGAAGTTTTGGTCATATTTCCATGTAGATCTAGGCTGCTTTGTTATAGCTAGCATGCTGTTAGCATGCTAATGTGTACATAGTAGCCTCAAGGTAAACCTAAATGGAGAAAACAGTAATATGGTGTGACAATTAATCATATGGTGTGACATGTCTGCTTGTCACGCCATATGACTTGATTGTCACACCATATGATTTATACTGTATTTAACTACAGATATAACAATAAATAACAAAGTTCCATGTTTCTTTTGTACATTTAAACATTTGTTTTAAACATTTTTACATAAAATGTAATTTAGCTTCATTCAGTGATACATCAAATTCATCAGACAGAGCAGAAACCCCTTCACAGAAACCTTAACATATTGTTTCAATCTAAACAATATTTTCTCTTTGTCTTAAACTATACATTCCATTTTCTTTTGTCAGCTGGAAAATGACAAGTGCTGAGAGAACGAGAAAGTACAGGGAGAAACTAAACAATGACCCAGCAAGGAGAGAGGAGCCAAAGGGGCGAGACTGCATTTTCTAAGAAGAGCAGGAGGTTGTCTGTGGCATAGCAGAACCACAACAAGGCAGCCGGTTTGCTACCCTCACCAAATACGACTGGCTGATGTACAATACAGTCTAAATGTATAATCTAATCTGATCTAATACTTTTGTACTTTCACTCACTGGACTGGACAGTGGACAGTGTTAAGGTAGGACCCGAGACAAAACTAGCGAAAATAGCTGATCTACAAGCTCTCAACACGTTGTGCTGCGAGAGCTTGTAGATCAGCTATTTTTGGAGTTGTGGAGATGTGGTGTAATGTCATGATTCCTAATTACATTTGTTCAACACAAAATGCTGTGTTCAAGTTCAGGAGACTTCGGAAAAAAGCAATTTACCTGAATGCTGAGTTCTGTTTCCACTAATTGGTGTTAATAAAATGTTGCCTTGGCTCCAAGTGTGGCTATGCGCCTTATTGTCTCTTTAGGATCCTTCTGCCGTGGGCCGGCAGAAGACTTAGGTGTGTGTGTAGCATTCCTGTGCACATCCTCATCATCCATCTACTACTACAATTCTTTCTTATCCCATGTTAAAGCCCTACAATAATATCCTGTTCAGAAATATTAAGGCCATGTTATCCTGGGTAATTGTTTAATCAATCAGTAAAGTTCAGTACTCACTAATAGGTAGGTTAAACACAGTTTGCTTTGACACATGAAGATATGATCATACGGTGTGACACTAAATCATTTGGTGTGACATTCCAAATAGTGAAAAATCATACCTTTATTAATGATTAAACCAAAAAAATGTTTATGCATTACATAGAGAATATTATCAGGAAGAGTCACAAATATTTGTGTAATTTTAGAGAAAGTTTTGACAGAATACATTTAAAATATGTTGTAAGATCATGAACATGGGCCTCACACAGAGTGTCGATTATGAAAAAAACATACAGATATAATTAATTTTCAAAAAACTATAGTGGATCACTGGTTAGTTATGATAAAGGACTTTGATAAAGTGAGTAACTTAAGAAAGATGTACTTCATTTTCATTTTATGAACAATTATTTTCATGTCACACCATATGACGATTTTAGGCACAAGTGCAACAAACTGCTGAATAAAGTCTGATTCCAATAAAATATCTAAAAACAAAATGTATTTCCATAAGGTTGAGAGTGAGTAGAACAAAAGTAAATAACTTTTATGCCTGCAATTTAAAGTTTTTTTAAAAACACATTTTTTGGGGCGTCACGTCACTGACCCAAATATAGTGGTCCTCTGGAGTTAGTGTGTAAATATAGTGGTCCTCTGGAGTTAGTGTGTAATAGTGGTTCTCTGGAGTGAGTGAGTGAGTGAGTGTGTAAATATAGTGGCCCTCTGGAGTGAGTGTGTAAATATAGTGGTCCTCTGGAGTTAGTGTGTAAATATAGTGGTCCTCTGGAGTTAGTGTGTAAATATAGTGGCCTCTGGAGTTAGTGTGTAAATATAGTGGTCCTCTGGAGTTAGTGTGTAAATATAGTGGTCTTCTGGAGTTAGTGTGTAAATATAGTGGTCCTCTGGAGTGAGTGAGTGAGTGTGTAAATGTAGTGGCCCTCTGGAATGAAATGGAAATATAGTGGCCCTCTGGAGTGAATGGAAATATAGTGTCCCTGTGGAGCTCTCCTTCAAAGTTGCTCCACCCCTGGGTTAAGTGGTTAAGGTTTGCCAGTGATGTGGTCGTTGTGAAAAAGCACCACTGACCTTCCTCTCTTGATGGTGTTTCTGGCCAGTAGAGGCTCCAGGACAGGATCCATCTTCTCTGTGAGGTTCTCCAGCAGAACCGTCTCACCGCAGGACAACGCTCTCTCTATCACATCCAGATACCTGCAACACAATGGACCAACAACACACATTTGAATATTTCTATATTGTATATTACAGTTCTTGCCCTGAAGAAGACCATGTAGGTCGAAACATGTTGGTTTTAAAAAAATGATCCTGGCAGCACCACGTTTTTTTTTTATCTCCATTGAGCACCCGGTTGTTCTCTGTTTTTGCCACACATTTGTATTATTGTAATGTATATTTCAATATATAAGTAATACAAAAATATAAATGTAATGTAATAATTGAGGAAGAAAGTAAGTAGTAATTGTGTATTGTGTAAGAGTGATACCATTATATAACAGTAATAGTAATAAACATTGATAAGATACAACTATGAAATAAGCAATCATTGCAATGGTATAAAGTACATGCTACTGTACTAGTGATGAAATATGCTTATAAGGTTTGTTTAGTTTTGTTATTTTGTTTTGAAGTGAACTATTTGAAGCTTCGTTGATACTTCATTTTATTTTGTTTGCGCTTAAAATGTCTTCATGCTACTGTAGTAATCAATGACAATAGTAATAAGGCTTCAGCCCATACCTCTAGTTAGCCTAGTAAACGACCAACGTCCGTAATCCAGGAGGATGAAACTAATGAAATGCTTTCCGGAAGAGGGCGGTTTACGAGGCTAACCTCTAGTTTAGGGCAATTTTAAAATTCACTGTATGTTTCACTGTTGCCTTTATCTTACTGTATGTTTAACTGTTATGTTAAACCCATGACCAACATAAACAAATTACAACTAAAACAAATTAAGTCAAACACTTTATTTTTTGTTTTGTTAGTGTTAAATATCTCTATATAATAATCTACATCTAATCTACAACACAGACAAAACGAGTGCAACACATAAAATCACAGTGCACTGTGAGATTGTAGATTGGCTATCTCTGCTATTTATATATTTTTTATGGTGAAAGTGAAAGATTTATAAATATTACAGGCAGTTAGCAGACGCTCTTAATCTAGAGCGATTTACAGTAAGCAAGGACAACACAAGGTCATACATACATCAAATGCATAGAAATACAGTAGAATCTAGGATCAATCATTAAGTAAACCAAGAACCTGTCATCAGTCTAAACACAACAATATCAACAAAACAGCAACCAGATCTGTTTATTGAAACTATACAAACTATAGGACGCCAGGTCAACAAATGAACCTGGCATCTGTCTACATAATAACGTGCCATCTGAGTGACATTTTAACCATCAGGGCCCTTTAGTAATTAACCCATTTGGACCAGAGGTAGATTCTACACGTCTTCTAAATCTGAACAGTTGTCTGACAACCTATGTTTCTATGATCAGTGGCACTCAATCCTTTTTCATGTCAAGGACCCCCAGTCTGTATTTGGCCACAGACCCCATCTGAAAAGACTTTGTTCCAGGGACCCCAGAAGCAAAGATTTGAGTGACAAATGTTCACTTTAAAAATATATATTCAAAGATTTGCACACATTTTCATGATTTTTCAAAGAAAATAGCAGATATACAAGCTCATAGCGTGGTACTGAGTGCCGCGCTACGAACTTGTAGATCTGCTATTTTTGAAAAAGTCGTGAAAATGTGTGCAAATCTTTGAATATATGTATTTTCAAAGCGAACGTTTGTAACTCAAATTTTGGTCCCTGGAACTAAATATTTTGAGATGGGGATCCGTGGCCAAATACATATCAGTTTGGGGGTCCTTCACATGAAAAAGTTTGAGAACCACTGACATAGTAGTCTCTCAAGAACAGACCAACTGAGCTCCATTTAAGTGAAAAGGACCTTTTCTTTGACGATGGCTGGCCAGATTGCTGACAATAGAAACATCGGTTTTTCAAAAAACCTTAGAAGGATTCAAAAGACACTTATAGAATCGGGTCAAAATTCAAATCTTCACGATTTTTCAAAAATAGCAGATCTACAAGCTCGCAGCGCGGCACTCGGTGCCGCGCTGTGAGCTTGTATATCTGCTATTTTTCAATAGTTAAAGCATAAAATAACGATACACATTAATGTGTACCCGTTCTAAACGGATTAACGCGTGACGGGCGGTGGAGTTCTCACCCTCTCTGGCCCAGCGTCAGCACCCTGAGCCGGGGTCCGCAGCGCTCTCGGATCCAGGCGGCGGCCTGCTGCTGCGGGTCCACCAGCAGCGGCCAGCGCTCGCTGGCCGTCAGGATGGCGGCGTTCTCCCAGGACATCCTATCGTTTGGCAGGCCCTGGTTGTGCCAGCCCGCCACCGTGGCGCCGTCCGCCAGCAGCAGCACCGGGTCCAGGCCTTCTGTCAGGGCTATGGGCACCTGGAACGCACACGCACACGCGCACACACACACACACGCAAATGCACGCACGCACACACACACGGGTTTGTAGTACTGCACTCGTGAGGACATCAACGCTTTAGGGTTTTCAACCCTTTCTCAGATTAAGGTCCACTTATAGACAGGTCTAATCCTACAATCTTTCGATAAAAGGGTGTACCAAACTTTTCTCAGTTGATTCCAATGTATTTATTCCTGTAGAATCCATTTCTGCCATGTACATTTTTGTATCATGCATAGTTAGTGAGATAATTAGCATATTTGAGTAAAAAAACATGTAAAAGGTCCTCACAAGTGTAGAAATTAAAAACACATGCGCGCGCACACACACACACACACACACACACACACACACACACACACACACACACACACACACACACACACACACACACACACACACACACAAGGAGGATGTCCCCACACTCTGCGCTCTGCAGGCAGTGTGTGTTTGGTTCCAATGCACAGATGCTATGGTAAATGTTTGTACATACAGTATAGAGGGGGGGCGGGGCAGCACCCTCTAAACAGCTCTGAGCTCTGAGCCAATGTTTTCACTGGACTTCATACATGCCAGGACCTGGCCTCAAGAACACATGCACGCTTTTTAAAAGACTCGTGAAAAAAAGCTCTCTAGAATGTATGAAATAAATGTTTCCGCAGTCAGTGATTATGGGTGTTATTGCATCTGCATGCTTTTTTACACAATATTCTTTTATTTTTAGATGAATCTGTATGTTTTTCACCCTCTTACAGCATATCTTTAGTACAGTAATATTGGGGACATGTAGCCGGAATAATGTACAAATCTCATTCTTTGTGCATTATTATAATATTATTATTATATTATAATAAGTCTCTTCATTAATTCCCATAAACCTAAATGTAATGCCTGATTACGGATTAAATCAACAGATACTAACCAGTTTTAAACTAATGCACCTATCAATCAATCTTCCACACAGAGCTATAGGATTCATTATGCCAGCGCTATAGAGGGTGTGAACAATACCTTTACACCTACAGTACAAGCTCAATACGCGTCACATTGTGATATGGCCTTCATACAAGGCCATGTCAAACATTACTTTTGGTACTTTAAGTACATTTTGAAGCCAAGACTACATTTTGAATTACAGACTTTTACTTGTACCAGTTACCTAAGTAAACATTTGAGTACTTTTCCCACCACTGCTGTACAGTAAGTGCTCCGTGGTCCTGGGGGACCGTACCGTGCCGTACCTTCTGAGACTTGAGGAAGGGGATCCAGGCGTGGTGCAGGAGCTCCAGGCGGTACTGCCTGGTGAAGTAGCCCAGGTAGGAGACGTAGGCAGAGGTGAGCAGGACGTCCCCGCACAGCGTCTGCAGCTGCTGCTGGTAGCCCAGCAGAGACTGGGACCAGCGCTCCCTCTCTGACTGCAGGGGGGAAGCAGACCACAGTCACTGACCTGCTGCTGCAGTCTGGAACACATTACTTTAACCATTATTTTATGCTTTAACTATTGAAAAATAGCAGATATACAAGCTCACAGCGCGGCACCGAGTGCCACGCTGCGAGCTTGTAGATCTGCTATTTTTTGCATGTTATGATCAGTGGTTCTCAACCTTTTTCATGTCAAGGACCTGCAAAATTACATGTATTTGGCCGCAGACCCTCAAAATATCTTGTTCCAGGGACCCCCCAGAAGCAAATATTTGAGTTACAAATGTCCTCTTTTGAAAAAAGATGTTTTAAAAGATTTGCAAATAATTTTAAGATTTTTCAAAAAATAGCTGATCTACAAGCTCTTAGATCGGCACTCGGTGCCGCGCTGTGAGCTTGTCTGCTATTGTTTTAATAGTTAAAGCATAAAATAATAGTTATCTGGCAGGGCATAGTTAGATACTGTAGATCAGTGGTTCTCTAGCTTTTCATGTCAAGGACCCCCACATTGAGAAGAGAATTTTGTTACATAACATTTTCCCCAAAGAAATGCTCAAAAATAGCAGATGTACAAGCTTGCAGCACGGCACTATAAGCTTGTATAATAATATTATAAGCGTCATAATTTTAGCTTTGGACCCCCTGGAACCCCTCAAGGAATCCTGGAGGTCCCTGCACTCCCTCCAACTGGGGGTCCTTTGTACATTGCATCAAGATCATGGTCAAAATCTGTAATCACACTTTGTACTTTGGCTATTCAATAATAGCATACAAGCTCATAGCGCGTCACTTAGTCTTTGGTTCTCGGGGTCCCTGGCACAAAACAATGTGTGTCCGCAAACAAATACATACAACTCGGGGGTCCTTAACATGAAACTTTTTTTTTTTTTACTTATTTTTGCTTGTTTTATTGTTGCTTTATTGCTTTATTGTCTGCTTTTATTGATAGTATTACGGTGAAGATATAGGACAGGAAACATGGAGAGAGAGATATGTGGAGTGACACGCAGCAAAGGTCGTCGGGATAGGGAATTCGAACCTGCAACACGCTGTCGCATTAGCCTATAATGTGCTATGCACCTGGACCGTTAGGCCAACGGGCGCCCCGACATGACAAAGTTTGAGAAGCAGTAATCTAGCCTACACAAAACGTGACCTGACTGCCCCCGCCTGGTCTATAATGCACAACTGAAACGACAGGCAGGAGAAACAGACAAACAAATAAACAAGAGATAATTCCCACTATAAAGTCCCTCTGAAAGTTTGGCTGGCGATCCAGTCGGCGAGCATCAACTCAGCATCCATTTAACCCCTTTAGGCCAAGAATTCTTTAATGCTTTAACTATTGAAAAATAGCAGATATACAAGCTCACAGTGCGGCACCGAGTGCCGCGCTGCGAGCTTGTAGATCTGCTATTTTTGAAAAGTCGTGAAAATGTGTACAAATCGTTGAATATATGTAATTTTCAAGCGAACATTTTGTAACTCAAATTTTGCTTCTGGGTGGTCCCTGGAACTAAATATTTTGAGGTGGGGGTCCGTGGCCAAATATCATTTTGGAGGTCCATGACATGAAAAGGTTTTGAGCACCATTGACATAGAAACATTAGTTTCCTAAAAACCTTAGAAGGATTTAGAAGACACTTAAAGAATCGGGTCGAAATATTCGAAGACTTTCACAAAAATAGCAGAGCTGAGAGCTCGCAGTTAAAGCATAAAATAACGTGTAATAATGCGTTCCCGGGCAAAATGGCTTAAAAGCCTTCAATACTGTGTGTCTGTGACAGCCCTCCCTCCCCCCTGCTACGATAAATCACGCGTGCCATTTCCTTACAAGGGGCCGTGGGTCCAGAATATGTGGCATAATAAATTCCCAGACAGTTAAAAATCACTATAATTTTACTCTAATGCATTATGGATTGCCTGTAATATCACTCAGTCTGGGGGCTGTGAGACGTTGTTAATTTCCAACAGCTGTTGAGGCCTTTGAGGTAAAGCTAACGATTAAATATAGACGGCCTGATTTATTAGTCCAAACAACTATCGCTTCCAGGTCAATGGCATAAAGACAAAACATTTATCTTGATATCCTTTAAGCTATTTAGACCGGGCATGCAGTATTGCGTATTATTATTTTGTGCTTTAACTATTGAAAAATAGCACATAATACAAGAGTGCCGCGCTGCGAGCTTGTAGATCTGCTATTTTTGAAAAAAAAACGTGAAAATTTGAATTTTGACCCGATTCTATAAGTGTCTTTTGAATCCTTCTAAGTCTTCTTTGAAAAACCTATGTTTCTATGTCAGCAATCTGGCTAGCTATCGTCAAAGAAAAGGTCCTTTTCACTTAACTGGAGCTCAGTAAAGGTGGTTGCACACTGCTGCGTTTTTCGGGCCGAATATCGGAGTGAATTTCGGAGCATGCAAATAAAAAAATCAAACTCACGTTATGTCAGTCACGTTTGCACACTGCCGCCCGTTTCGCGCACCACTCTGTCCCTTGCTCTCTCTATCTCTCTCTCTCTCCTTGCCCTGAAAAACGCATTTCGCAACGAAAAACGCAGCAGTGTGCAACCAGCTTTAGTCTGTTCTTGAGAGACTACTATGTCAGTGGTGCTCAAACCTTTTCATGTGAAGGACCCCCCAAATTATATGTATTTGGCCACGGACCCCCATCTCAAAATATTTAGTTCCAGGGACCACCCAGAAGCAAATATTTGAGTTACAAGCGTTCGCTTAAAAAATACATACAGGTATATTCAAAGATGTGCACACATTTTCACGACTTTTTCAAAAATAGCAGATCACATAGTTAAATCATTCAATAATCCCAGGCCTAAATGGGTTAAAAGCCAAGCTGTTCCATGAGAGCCGCATTTATTTTCTGGAAACAAGAAACGTCGAATGGATAACATGGCCACCGAAACACACAGAGAGAGAGAGAGACAGAGAGAGAGAGAGAGAGAGAGAGAGACACAGAGAGAGAGAGAGAGAGAGACAGAGAGAGAGAGAGAGAGAGAGAGAGAGAGAGAGAGAGAGAGAAATACGAAAAAAAAGGCAATGCCGCAATTTTTATTTCACATTAGCAAAGCTAACGTGTGTTCAGAGGAACACTTATCATAACATGCCTGAGTGGGAAGACAACATGGAAACGGCATGGATGATGTGTGTGGAACAGAGTAATAAATGGAACCCATTTAAGTTCGCTTAATGTTGTAAAAATGAGTCGCCTTTCATGAGCTCGCAGCAGTACATTTAAGACTAAATAATGACAAACTACGAGTGCTAATAATAAGCATGCATCCTTGTAAAACACACATCCCAACGCCCCTTTGTTTTAACTTTGTTTCATAGTTTTTAACCTTTTTTAACTAGTTTTGTTTCCCCAATAAAGATTTATAGTAAAACGTATCATGTTCTGTAAAGCGACTTGTGAGTACCTAGAAAAGATATCGTCGTTGTCGGGTGAAAACCTTGTACGTCCAAAACCGTTAGTTTTGCATTCATCATTTTAAAAATGATTTAAACTAGTGAAAACAGCCGATCTACAAGCACATAACGCCTCGCGGTGCGAGGCGTTGTGTGCTTGTAGATCGGCTGTTTTCACTACTTTTGTGCGACGGCCTTGTATGATGACGCGGTGCTTTACTTTGCGAAAGAACATACAAATTTGAAACTTGGGATTTGGAACTTAGGTTTCCACCCGACAATGACGATATGCAATATGAATATTATGTATTATTACACACACTCTCATGACCATTGCCTCTGTCGTGAAGCTCATTATGAAGACAGAGAGAGAGAGATAGGGGCGGGGGAGGTGGTCATATCAGCGGGCTGCCCACAACAACAGTCCCCGTCCCTTGCGTTCGAACAGCGCGGTCAGCGGCTGTCTTTCTCTCGGTCGCCCGCGGCTGTGTTGTTCCATATCAGTAGCGATCCAGATAAATATCAAACATTTTTGATAATAGTCGGGCGGCTCCGACCGTCCTCTGAGCAACTCGGCAGGGTTGAGATTGGATCTTTGAACCCTCACATTGGACGATATTTATGACCGAGATTCGCCCCCAATCTAGACGCACCCCGTCTCCAACCCAACCAACCCCCCAACCCAAATAATATGTGTCGCTGTCACGCACATATTGTATTTCGTTGTCAGGCAGAAAGCTTTTTGTGTTTTAGTTTTTTCGTAAATGAACGCCGTACTACTCATACTACGGCATCATACAAAAGCATCAAGCATTTATTTTTTGAAAAATGTTGACGGTGAAAATATGAAAGTGGCTTAAGTGTGTCTGTGGGCTTTCGTAAATATTGAACATATTGTCGCTGTCGGGCAGAAACCTCGTATCTCCAAGTTTCACATTTGTATGTTTTTTTCACCAAGTATAAGCCCTGCTTCATCATACAAGGATGTCGCACAAAAGTAGTGAATACAGCCGATCTGCTATTTTCACTAGTGTAGTTCATTTTTAAAATGATAAATACAAATCGAACGGTCTTGGATATACGAGGTTTCCACCCGACAACGACGATATAAAAAGTAGGCAATTAACAAGAGCTTGGATGCACCGGGGAGCTCCATGTTGGCTCTTGAAACGGGATCCCCCACATCCTCAAGGCCACCTCCATTTCCTGAAAAGTAGTTGGACATAATAAGCTTTCCACCCGACTGTGTGACAATATGCCGCCACGCTGTACATACGGTAAATATCTTTTAGAACGAGACCCTTTTTGCACCGGCGCTGCCAGGCTGATTCACCAGGATTTAACAACTTTTAGTCCAGGTTAGTGATGCAGTTCAGACACTATAGCACCTCTACGCGCACACCACCACCACTACCAACTGACAGCTAATCCTATGCCAGGGACTCAGCCACCTCCGCCAACACTGGTCAGTTAACTCTATGCCAGGGTCCATCTATGCCAGGGGTCAGCCACCTCCTCCACTAACACTAGACCAATTTTGACCCGATTCTATAAGTGTCTTTTGAATCCTTCTTTTCGTTTTTTGAAAAACCTGTGTTTCTATGTCAGCAATCTGGCCAGCCATCGTCAAAGAAAAGGTCCTTTTCACTTAAATGGAGCTCAGTTGGTCTGTTATTGAGAGACTACTACTGTATGTCTGTGGTTCTCAAACCTTTTCATGTGAAGGACCCCCAAAATTATATTTATTTGGCCACGGACCCCCATCTCAAAATATTTAGTTCCAGGGACCACCCAGAAGGCAAAATTTGAGTTACAAACGTTCGCTTTGAAAATACATATATTCAAAGATTTGCACACATTTTCACGATTTTTTCAAAAATAGCAGATCTACAAGCTTGCAGCGCGGCACTCGGTGCCGCGCTGTGAGCTTGTATATCTGCTATTTTTCAATAGCTAAAGCATTCAATAATTCTAGGCCTAAATGGGTTAAATGACACCCCATCAAAATTCTGACATATTTTCAGGACATTGTTATGACGATCATTAGACAATAACCCACCTATCTCACAGACTCCCTCCCTGGTCAAAGTTCTGAATTTTAATGAACGTAGAATTATGTGCAGGATGTGCTGCAAATTAGGTGACTTGGGTGATTTAATTGACCACGTTTAAAACAATATTTGATTCTAAAATATAAATCCTCTCTTTCACACTTCTGCCCGTGTGCCAGTGAACACCCCTCCCCTGTGCCAATGTTGGCACCCATGCCTAAGGTTGCCCACCCAGTTAGACAGTTAACTCTATGCCAGGGTCAGTTAAGCCTATATGCCAGGGTCCATCTATGCCAGCGGTCATCCCTCCCTGGTACCTCCAGGCCCTGGACCAGCCGGTTGGCCAGTGAGATGGTCTGGTTGGTGCGGAACACCTCCCCCTGACACAGCAGCTTCTCGGCGGTGGCCCTCTGGAACTGAGAGGTGAGGTTCTGCAGGTTCACGTCCAGATCCTGCACGGGCAGACATGTACTGAGAAGGTCAGCAATGCAATGCAATGCAATGCAATGCAATGCAATACAAGGAATAAAGAAATTGGTAACACATTCATTTAATAACCACAGGAATTTATTGTTAGTTTATTTAACCACATACACATAGATTTTGTTGACTGGGATGGGATCCCCCAGGGCCCTTTACTAGGTCCACTAGTATTTCCCTCTACACCAAACCATAGAACAGGGAAGCTACGTTGTTAATCAACACATATGTTAAAAGAATTTGTTGATTAAGACCAACCAAAATGAATCAATTCATCTATAAAGACACAGACCCAAAACAGAAAAGGGCACTATGAAATCAAGGTTCATACACCTAGAGATCTACTAATGAAGAATAAAGAGTTTATATTGTTTTTATTTCAACAACAAAAAATGGATAACAGAAGAAATTATTTTTTTAAAAGGGTTTGTCTGGGAAGTGAAATAATGACCTCCAACTTCTTCTGAACAGCCAGTAGCTTGGCTGTGGCCGTTTCCAGCTCTGTGTTAGCCTGGGACAGTGCCAGCCTCTTGGGAGCCACCTCACAGTACACCTGTTCATGAGAAGCAAACATCATTTGAATAATAATGTGGTGATGTTGTTTCAAAACATTGTCTCTGCCCAAAACTCTTACTTTTCAGGACTTAAATTAAAAAATAGCAACAGTAGCAGATCTACATGCTCGAAACGTGGCGCGCCGAGCTTGTGGATCTGCTACTTTTGTGCGATGTTGTAGTGTGATTCGTTAAATTTACGAACAAATAAGAAAACAAAAAAAGTTAAAATATGGAGATGAGGTTTCCGACAGCAACAAAATGATTCCTACCATTACGCAAAAATAATTACGATCTTGGGCGCCCGCTGGCCTACTGGTCCAGGCGCATACCACTTAGGCATTGCCACATACTGTAGTCATGGATGCCTGGCGCTGTCGCCGGTTCGATTCCCAATCCGGACGACCTTTGTCGCGTGTCACTCCCCATCTCTCCCCCCCATCTCAAAATATTTCGTTCCAGGGACCACCCAGAAGCAAATATTTGAGTTACAAACGTTCGCTTTAAAAATACATATAGTCAAAGATTTGCACACATTTTCACAGCTTTTAAAAAAAATAGCAGATCTACAAGCTCGCCGCACTGCGACAAAAGTTGTGGCAGAAATTTTTAAAAATAGCCGATCTACATGAAATAAAATGTAATCCCAACTCTTAGTGCTCGTAGGGTGGGGTGGGGGGGGTCCCCAGTTAAAATATGATTATTTTGGGGTTCGCGGCCTGAAAAGGTTGAGAACCACTGGTCCAGGGTACTAACCTCATAGTATGGGACTATGTTGATGGTCCAGGGTACTAACCTCATAGTATCTGACTATGTTGATGGTCCAGGGTACTAACCTCATAGTATCTGACTATGTTGATGGTCCAGGGTACTAACCTCATAGTATCTGACTATGTTGATGGTCCAGGGTACTAACCTCATAGTATGGGACTATGTTGATGGTCCAGGGTACTAACCTCATAGTATGGGACTATGTTGATGGTCCAGGGTACTAACCTCATAGTATCTGACTATGTTGATGGTCCAGGGTACTAACCTCATAGTATCTGACTATGTTGATGGTCCAGGGTACTAACCTCATAGTATGGGACTATGTTGATGGTCCAGGGTACTAACCTCATAGTATCTGACTATGTTGATGGTCCAGGGTACTAACCTCATAGTATCTGACTATGTTGATGGTCCAGGGTACTAACCTCATAGTATCTGACTATGTTGATGGTCCAGGGTACTAACCTCATAGTATCTGACTATGTTGATGGTCCAGGGTACTAACCTCATAGTATCTGACTATGTTGATGGTCCAGGGTACTAACCTCATAGTATCTGACTATGTTGATGGTCCAGGGTACTAACCTCATAGTATCTGACTATGTTGATGGTCCAGGGTACTAACCTCATAGTATGGGACTATGTTGATGGTCCAGGGTACTAACCTCATAGTATGGGACTATGTTGATGGTCCAGGTACTAACCTCATAGTATCTGACTATGTTGATGGTCCAGGGTACTAACCTCATAGTATCTGACTATGTTGATGGTCCAGGGTACTAACCTCATAGTATCTGACTATGTTGATGGTTCAGGGTACTAACCTCATAGTATCTGACTATGTTGATGGTCCAGGGTACTAACCTCATAGTATCTGACTATGTTGATGGTCCAGGGTACTAACTAACCTCATAGTATCTGACTATGTTGATGGTCCAGGTACTAACCTCATAGTATCTGACTATGTTGATGGTCCAGGGTACTAACCTCATAGTATCTGACTATGTTGATGGTCCAGGGTACTAACCTCATAGTATGGGACTATGTTGATGGTCCAGGGTACTAACCTCATAGTATGGGACTATGTTAATGGTCCAGGTACTAACCTCATAGTATCTGACTATGTTGATGGTCCAGGGTACTAACCTCATAGTATCTGACTATGTTGATGGTCCAGGGTACTAACCTCATAGTATCTGACTATGTTGATGGTTCAGGGTACTAACCTCATAGTATCTGACTATGTTGATGGTCCAGGGTACTAACCTCATAGTATCTGACTATGTTGATGGTCCAGGGTACTAACTAACCTCATAGTATCTGACTATGTTGATGGTCCAGGGTACTAACTAACCTCATAGTATCTGACTATGTTGATGGTCCAGGGGACTAACCTCATAGTATCTGACTATGTTGATGGTCCAGGGTACTAACCTCATAGTATCTGACTATGTTGATGGTCCAGGGTACTAACCTCATAGTATCTGACTATGTTGATGGTCCAGGGTACTAACCTCATAGTATCGGACTATGTTGATGGTCCAGGGTACTAACTAACCTCATAGTATCTGACTATGTTGATGGTCCAGGGTACTAACCTCATAGTATCGGACTATGTTGATGGTCCAGGGTACTAACTAACCTCATAGTATCTGACTATGTTGATGGTCCAGGTACTAACCTCATAGTATCTGACTATGTTGATGGTCCAGGGTACTAACCTCATAGTATCTGACTATGTTGATGGTTCAGGGTACTAACTAACCTCATAGTATCTGACTATGTTGATGGTCCAGGGTACTAACCTCATAGTATCTGACTATGTTGATGGTCCAGGGTACTAACCTCATAGTATCTGACTATGTTGATGGTTCAGGGTACTAACTAACCTCATAGTATCTGACTATGTTGATGGTCCAGGGTACTAACTAACCTCATAGTATCGGACTATGTTGATGGTCCAGGGTACTAACTAACCTCATAGTATCTGACTATGTTGATGGTCCAGGGTACTAACCTCATAGTATCTGACTATGTTGATGGTTCAGGGTACTAACTAACCTCATAGTATCTGACTATGTTGATGGTCCAGGGTACTAACCTCATAGTATCTGACTATGTTGATGGTCCAGGGTACTAACTAACCTCATAGTATCTGACTATGTTGATGGTCCAGGGTACTAACCTCATAGTATCTGACTATGTTGATGGTCCAGGGTACTAACCTCATAGTATCTGACTATGTTGATGGTCCAGGGTACTAACCTCATAGTATCTGACTATGTTGATGGTTCAGGGTACTAACCTCATAGTATCTGACTATGTTGATGGTCCAGGTACTAACCTCATAGTATCTGACTATGTTGATGGTCCAGGTACTAACCTCATAGTATCTGACTATGTTGATGGTCCAGGGTACTAACCTCATAGTATCTGACTATGTTGATGGTCCAGGGTACTAACCTCATAGTATCTGACTATGTTGATGGTCCAGGTACTAACCTCATAGTATCTGACTATGTTGATGGTCCAGGGTACTAACCTCATAGTATGGGACTATGTTGATGGTCCAGGGTACTAACCTCATAGTATCTGACTATGTTGATGGTCCAGGGTACTAACCTCATAGTATCTGACTATGTTGATGGTCCAGGGTACTAACCTCATAGTATCTGACTATGTTGATGGTTCAGGGTACTAACCTCATAGTATCTGACTATGTTGATGGTCCAGGGTACTAACCTCATAGTATCTGACTATGTTGATGGTTCAGGGTACTAACTAACCTCATAGTATCTGACTATGTTGATGGTCCAGGGTACTAACTAACCTCATAGTATCTGACTATGTTGATGGTCCAGGGTACTAACCTCATAGTATCGGACTATGTTGATGGTCCAGGGTACTAACTAACCTCATAGTATCTGACTATGTTGATGGTCCAGGGTACTAACCTCATAGTATCTGACTATGTTGATGGTCCAGGGTACTAACTAACCTCATAGTATCTGACTATGTTGATGGTCCAGGGTACTAACCTCATAGTATCGGACTATGTTGATGGTCCAGGGTACTAACTAACCTCATAGTATCTGACTATGTTGATGGTCCAGGGTACTAACCTCATAGTATCTGACTATGTTGATGGTCCAGGGTACTAACCTCATAGTATCTGACTATGTTGATGGTTCAGGGTACTAACCTCATAGTATCTGACTATGTTGATGGTTCAGGGTACTAACTAACCTCATAGTATCTGACTATGTTGATGGTCCAGGGTACTAACTAACCTCATAGTATCTGACTATGTTGATGGTCCAGGCACACAGGCCTGCGGCGGCGGTGGACTTGGTCCTGACCAGGTCGGGGTGGAAGTCCGGGTTCCTCAGGTAGTGCTGCTTCACCACGCTCAGACAGCTGTCTGGGATGTGCTCCTTGTCGTACGACACCAAGGCCTGCAGGAAGTCGTCCACCTGACAGGAACGGGAAACACACATCATGCACCGATTAGTCTCGCGTAATCTCCGAATGCTATATAGAGTCTGGAACTACAGCTCCCGAACGGCGAGTATGGAAGTAGTCACTGCTGCACAGTACTGTAGTCCCATTGGAAACATATACTGAAGTACAATAGCACAGACCGAGTCATTCGAGCGGCATATTCTTGTTATGCGTGTATATCCTAAGAAAACATTTGAAAACATCATGAAAGTAACACCAGCAACACCAGAGAAAGATGAAATAACGTCAGTCTGGCCCCGCGAGACTACAAATCATGCACCGATACTTCAGCAAGGAGGCCAGTGAGCAAGCTGCACACATGTTCTGAAAGTCAAATGAATTATGTGAGACATTAAAGGGCTGGGGAGACCCCTGTTACCAAACAAAAACACAGTGATGTTTGCTATGTTTTTTTTCCCGCGACACCATCTCACAGCGGAGTACAAAACAGCTCTTAAAGATGCTACAGGCTACTAGTCTTGCGGGGCCAGACTGTTGACTCTCGTGATTTGCAAATTCCCCCGTCATACAGTCTGGGGCTACGGAAGTCTTATGATGAGTATGGGATAAAGCGGAAGTGAAGCCTCCTCCCCACTTCCGTTAAATCTTTAACATTGCGCACATTTATCCTAATATAAACCAGTAAGACTCCCTAAATCGGGAGATAGATGGGACAGATGCATTTTGATGACATAACTATAGAGATACTGTGTACCGATTTGTGTGATTTTAGGGCAGAATCTGTAGGAGCAGTGTCCAAAATGTGTCTTGCAAGAATCGGCCTCATGGTGGCGCTAGAAGAGGGCCATGTGAGACGCGAGACTACCACAGGTCATACAGCATAACAGGAAGTGGGAGGAGGAGTGAGATTTGCTCGAATCATAAGCAATCTTATTCACACACACACACACAGAGAGAGAGAGCTGCTATGGGCGGGGGTCAGGGTCATGGGGTCAAGGCCAGGCACACAATTAGATGGGCGTTAATCAGGCTGGTGTAGTGAACGACGGGGTGACAAGAGGTAACCTTGCCCATGAAGGCTCGCGCCGCCTTCCAGCTCCTCTCTTTGGGCACGCGGCCACGCGGAGCCAGCAGCACCATCACCGCCGCCGCCACGTTGATGACCGCCGCCGGAGGGTTGGGGAAGGTCTTGAGCTCCGTCAGGTTCACCTGGAAGGAGGAGAGGAAGGGATCGTAAAAAGAAAACAATGACAACGAGGACAAAATCATGAACAAACGATGCTGTCTCTGTCGGCTTGGAAACCTCATATATACCAAACTTTCTGTCTCTCTCTCTCTCTCCCTCCCTCCCTGCCTCTCTCCCCCTTCCCCTCCCCCTCTCTCCCCCTCTCTCTCCACCTTCCCCTCCCCCTCTCCCCCCCTCTCTCCCCCTCCCCCCCCCCCCCCCCCTCCCTCCCTCCCCAACACAGCGGAGGCAGATGGTCGCCCACCCTACTAGAGCCTTTTTCTGCTGGAGATTTCTTCCTGTTTTTTCATTGCCGCTGTCGTCAAATACTTGCTCAGGGGTTAAATGTTGCTGGTCTCTGCTCTCTAGATCTGTCTTAAGACAACAACTTGTTCGCCACTGTAACAAAATTGCATTGCATTGCACTGAATTGAATTGAATTAAAATGCATTGAATTGCAATAACTGACCGACCTTGCTGAGGGTGTCCAGACAGACAGACAGACAGACAGACAGACAGACAGACAGACAGACAGACAGACAGACAGACAGACAGACAGACCTTGTTGAGGGTGTCCAGTGCTGCCTTGGCTGCCTCCAAGGCCGGTTCTGCCTTCAGCAGGTCAGTCTCACAGTCCCTCTGTTTCACTGTAACCTCTGCCTGGATGGCAGCAACCTGCCCAAACAACATGAAATAAAGCATCGGTTCGCAACTCTTTTCATATCAAGGTCCATTAGGCTACTTGCGCCAGCAGAGCGTGCAATTACGGCTGCGTGTGTAGGTAGGTGGGTAGGTAGCCCTGTGCGTTTAAGCCCGTAGCCCAGCCAGGGACCAGCATTTCTGACAACGTCATCATTAATAGCCACTGAGGGACCAGCATTCATGGTAATGCCGGTGGTGATGTCATTGTGGTGAGCGCACCTCATGGCGTGCTAGGCTGGCGCACAAGAGGCAAGTTGGCACCTCGACAGAGTGCAGTTCCAGTTCTGCATTTGAGGACCACAGACCACCATTTGTTGAGATTTGACCTCTCAGACCCAACGTTACTCATATTTTGTTATCGTTGGATAAGATTTTGTCCCCAATTCCATGCTGTATTGATGTTGGTACAATAGGAGAGATAACAGGTAAACGTTGATCAAAATAACAATTCTTCTACATTCTCTAATTGTGTAGAATTCTTGTATATTATTAAGTAATGGAGACGTTTAACAATAATTTAACTCTTGACGGGTCCATTTAGTTTCATTTTACACTCTCAAGAGTTAAAGATTTATAAGGGTCCATTTGGTTACCAACTCTTCATCATTTAGCTGAGGACCACCTGGACTCCCTTTAAGGACCACTGGTGGTCCCCGGACCACTGGTTGAAAACCACTGACATAAAGGACAGTCATTTTCTGGAAGATTGAAACCACAAAGTCTGACCAGTTTGATCACTTCAAAAACTCTTTAATCTTACAATATCTTACAATAACACAATAATGAATCCAGTGTTATAATAATAGCTGATCTCACCTTCTGTGCCTCTGCGTCGGCTGCCTCTCTCTTGCGACTGACCTTCTCCGTCTGCAGACCCACCTTGGTGATGAGCGCCTCGGTCTTCTGGTTCTTAACCGTCAACTCTGCTTCCTGAGACGCCAGTTTGGCTTTGAGATCTTCTACCTAGAAGAGTTCAGACGATGGTAACTTTTAGATCTTCTACCTAGAAGAGTTCAGACGATGGTAACGTTTAGATCTTCTACCTAGAAGAGTTCAGACGATGTTAACTTTTAGATCTTCTACCTAGAAGAGTTCAGACGATGTTAACTTTTAGATCTTCTACCTAAAAGAGTTCAGACGATGGTAACTTTTAGATCTTCTACCTAAAAGAGTTCAGACGATGGTAACTTTTAGATCTTCTACCTAGAAGAGTTCAGACGATGGTAACTTTTAGATCTTCTACCTAGAAGAGTTCAGACGATGGTAACTTTTAGATCTTCTACCTAGAAGAGTTCAGACGATGGTAACTTTTAGATCTTCTACCTAAAACAGTTCAGACGATGGTAACGTTTAGATCTTCTACCTAGAAGAGTTCAGACGATGGTAACTTTTAGATCTTCTACCTAGAAGAGTTCAGACGATGGTAACTTTTAGATCTTCTACCTAGAAGAGTTCAGACGATGGTAACTTTTATATCTTCTACCTAAAAGAGTTCAGACGATGGTAACTTTTAGATCTTCTACCTAGAAGAGTTCAGACGATGGTAACTTTTATATCTTCTACCTAAAAGAGTTCAGACGATGGTAACTTTTAGATCTTCTACCTAGAAGAGTTCAGACGATGGTAACTTTTAGATCTTCTACCTAAAAGAGTTCAGACGATGGTAACTTTTAGATCTTCTACCTAGAAGAGTTCAGACGATGGTAACTTTTAGATCTTCTACCTAGAAGAGTTCAGACGATGGTAACGTTTAGATCTTCTACCTAGAAGAGTTCAGACGATGGTAACTTTTAGATCTTCTACCTAGAAGAGTTCAGACGATGTTAACTTTTAGATCTTCTACCTAAAAGAGTTCAGACGATGGTAACTTTTAGATCTTCTACCTAAAAGAGTTCAGACGATGGTAACTTTTAGATCTTCTACCTAAAAGAGTTCAGACGATGGTAACTTTTAGATCTTCTACCTAAAAGAGTTCAGACGATGGTAACTTTTAGATCTTCTACCTAAAAGAGTTCAGACGATGGTAACTTTTAGATCTTCTACCTAAAAGAGTTCAGACGATGGTAACTTTTAGATCTTCTACCTAGAAGAGTTCAGACGATGGTAACTTTTAGATCTTCTACCTAGAAGAGTTCACACGATGGTAACTTTTAGATCTGAATAATGAATAATCGGTCCATGACATCAGACGTTTATGATGTCAGTCATCTCCCATCACCCATCTCATGGGAAAGTACACATTTTAATTAAAGTCAATGGGAAAAAAAATATTCACTAATTGCGACCGAAGGTTTACTATGAGAAGCGAAGCTTGTCCGCGTCTGTGTAGACATTTTTACAGTCTATGGGTTTGCCGCTCTGACATTCTGAATTTTTGTCTGGGAATGACCATATATGGACTGGGAATGACCATATATGGACTTTTATACCCTGAGAAATCTCGTGGCTTGTCTGACTGTCAGTACAGGAAGTGATGTCACGTGACATCCTTTTTATGCCCATATATGAGTCATTCTGTACTGACAGTCAGACAAGCTACGAGATTTATCAGGGTATAATGCGACCTTCGGTCGCAATTAAACTATATAATGTATCTCTTAGCAAAATGCAAACAGACGAGTCCTGATGAAGCCGGTCGATTTGACATGCAGTAATTATGGCCCAAGTGCGTGCCACCAAAACTGTGGGAGGAGTAGCGCAGGAAAATAAAGTTTATCCCGAAAGATGGAATGGAATAAAGAAAGAAAGAAAGTCGGTACACAAATAATGCCTGATAAAAGAAGGTGTATTTGCAGCCCTATCAGACGGTATGTAATGGAGGTATACCTGGTATCAGACAGTGTATATACAGTACTGTAGGTAGGGCATTCACCAAATATTCGAATATTCGAATATTCGAATATCAAAGTCACTATTCAACGTTGTTCACCAAAGTCGAATATTCGCTTTTTTTCTCTTTAAAAAATATATAGTTTATAAAACTTGGCTAGATAGGAAGTCATAAGAATGAGTTGTCAATGCCCCTGGTGGATGAATTTGTTAATGCTCTATACCAGGGGTTCTCAAATCTTTTTAGGCCGTGACCCCCAAAATAAACATATTTGAACTGGGGACCCCCACCCTGACAAGCACTTGGAATTGTAAGTATTACATTTAATGTGACTCGGTTCCGTAGTTGCGAGGCGTTGTGAGCATGTAGATCTGCTATTTAATTTGAGGTCGAATAATTCGAATACTAAAAACTATTCGTGAATGCCCCAACTGTAGGTATACAGTACAGTACCATGTGGGTGGTGGTGTACTGTATGTATATACTGTAGGTATACAGTACCTGCTGTGCGGTGGTGCGCAGCCTGTCCAGGCCCCTCTCCAGGCGGGCGGTGTTGTGGTGGAGCGCGGCGCGGCTCTTGGCCAGCAGGGCGGCGTACTGCCCGATGTGCTGCAGAAAGCTCTTGGGGGTGGTGTAATTGTGCCGCTTCTCGTCGCGCCGGTATTTCTCACTCGCCCGGTCGACGCTGGTGTGAGCGTGGGCCATGAAAAGACTGATGGATTCCTGGACAGTGGGCTGTAAAAAATAAAGCGGGGGGGGGGGGGAAAGGTGGGTGGGGGTTGGTGGGAGCGCACGGCGCGCCGCTCAGGATTGAGTGGAGTTTAACGTCCCCCCAGGCCGATGTGTGCCTGAAATATTATCTTCATAAATTCTGGATTCATCTACAAGTTTCGCCGCCACACTCGGCTAGCCCCGACTTACTCAATCTGAAATTTAGGTGCAGCCGGCTGGCAGGAATGATTAGGCTTTGAAACCACTGTGAAAATAATGCGTTTGGGACCCCCTGACATGCTGCTTGTATAAAGCATGCATACTGTTTATATTATCCCTCATGTCCTACAACTTTCTCTCTCGGCGGCGTATGGAGGCCCCTGCTGTACCAGATTCATCATAACGCGTTGCTCAGTGACACGCAGAGCCTCCATAAATCACGCTGTTAGGAATCAATTAACACGGAAACAAATGAGCGCCCAACGCAAGGATCAAACCTGATCATAACTCACAAAAAAAAAAGCCATTGTTAATGATCAAGGATCCAGCGGGGAAAAATCATTATTAATTAAGATCTGACATAATGCTCTTTGACAAAGCGTGTTGTGTACGGCCGCGACGCGAGCAGAAAGTTCCCATTGATCTGCTGCTACAGTACCTGCTGATACGTGTATCAGCTTATTTGTGGGCTGTGCGTTTCCAACTTCAAACAAATGAGCATATCATCCCCTTGTTTTCCCTGCCTCTTTAACAAGATAAACAATCGCAGATTGTTGGGACCGTATCGATGGCTTTGGAAGGTACAGTAAGACTTCCTCGCGAACCGTGCTCATATTATGTTTTAACTTGTTATGAAGGATGCATTTCCGCCGGCCATGTACCGTGTGATGCATTGACGACAGTTGGAAAGCGCGGTCCATATTTTCTACCGCCAGTCTTCTACATAACTTAACTTGTTCTAAAGCTATTACTACTGAAACTGCGGTACTGCTACTGAATACAAGAACACTCGCCCTGGGTCATATCCGGCAACCTCGGAACGGTCGCCAGACTCGCCACCAGGTATTCCTAAACGTAACCTCAGTAAAACGAATCCTAAACTTAACCTCATTCCTAAACATAACCTCAGTAAAACTATGTCTAAACCTAACCTTATTCCTAAACCTAACTTCAGTAAAACAAATACAAGGAATTAAACCTTATCCTTGGTATAACTATGCCTAAACCTAAGCTTATTCCTAACCTTAACCTCAGTAAAACAAATACAAGGACCGCTGCGGGTGAGCTAGTGTGTTCTCCACCTCCACCACTGGCTACTGAAACCTCAGTACTGTACATCTTCTATCATCCTATGTTGATAGCTCTTTCACCACACTAATTATCACCTAACACCTGCATGGTTTCGGTTACTCTTTTCATATAATTACTATCACCTGCTTACCGTTTTATTTTTATTTTATTTTTACTGTATTTTTGAGTGGTGCTCCTGGAAGCAGCTAAGCTCCAACATCTGCCTTTGTCCGGGACGCGACGCGTGGCCTACATCTGGCCTAAATCTTGGCCCAAAGCGCACAAAGTTTGTTGTACGCCCACTAAATGTTCGGAGCTCTGAAGCGTGGCCTACATCTTTGCACAAAGCACCCATCGCCCAAGTGCCTACATTTGTAACTCAAATCTTTCTCGGGATCCCTGGAACAAAATATTTTGAGATGGGGGTCCGTGACCACTGATATAGAAACATACATTTTTCAGAAAAGGATTTAGAATACATTTTTAGAGTCTAAATGGGTTACAGTAGCCTATGCTCACCTGATTACATAAACACACACACACACACACACACACACACACACACACACACACACACACACACACACACACACACACACACACACACACACACACACACACACACACACACACACACACACACACACACACACACACACACACACACACACACACACACACACACAGCAGGCCTGGCACACATTGGCACACGGGTCCTTACGTGACGACACTTTTTATTTATTTATTTATTTATTTCCCCGGGCTGCGACGACAGCTGTGCCTCCTGAGAGGGTCGTTATGCAGCTTATTAATCACTCAGCCGCTCATTAACATAAATGATGGTGCGTTGTGATCGTTCCGCCGCGGCGCGGGAAAACAGCGATACGCCCGCGGCACCGCCGCGTCCCCGGCCATGTGATCAGTGATCTGTCAGCACCTCACACACACACACGCGCGCGCACACACACACACACACACACACACACACACACACACACACACACACACACACACACACACACACACACACACACACACACAAGGAGCTTAACGATGAGAGATGTGTGCGCAGGACAACACACAGCTGCCCCGCTCCAATTAGTAGATGTTCATTAAAGCCGTCTAACTGAGTCAAGGATCATTATGGAAGAACACACAGGGTTCACACCGAGCCAAGTATCTGTCTGTACGTCTGTCTGTATCAGGCACGTGCACACATAGACATCAAAGGGGGCTTGAGCCCCTGCCCTTGTATCCATCTGTAAAAAAGTGCCCTCTCCAGATCATGAATGCAATTTTTCTATGGTGAAAGAAATGCAAATGCCCCTCTTTCCATGCCATACCTGAAGGCAGCATTCAAGAGAACTGCCTTGTCCAAACTTACTCTCCTGACTACTTGAATGCAGCATCTTATGTTGAAAGAATTGCCCTCTCTGTGTAGAAATCAAGCAACGAAAATAGCCGAACTCCAAGCTCACAACGTGTCGCTGCTTGGAGGTCTGCTATTTTCGATAATTTCACCAAAAGGCCCTTTTAGAAATTAACACGGAAACAAATGAGCGCCCAACGCAAGTTCAGCCCCTGCCTCTCTAACATTCTCTGCACGTCCCTGGTCTGTATGCCCCAAGCAGCTGATATGAGCTGGTTAAATATGTGTCTGTATGTCTGTCTGTGTCCCCAAGCACCTGATATGAGCTGGTTAAATATGTGTCTGTATGTCTGTCTGTGTCCCCAAGCACCTGATATGAGCTGGTTAGCGGCAGCACACCTGCCTCTGAGTCAGAACACATGAAGACACACTTAGCCTCGTGCACTGAAGATTATTTACTGAACTACTGTAGGTCCTTACCCGTTCCACCCACTCATCCTCCCCCTCCCCTCCCCTCCTCCAGATCTTATCCTCCTCTCCTCCTCCCACCACCCTCCGCCTCCCCTTCCCTTCCTCTCCTCCTCCTCTCCTCCTTCTCTCCTCCTCCTCTCCTCCTCCTCCCGCTTCTTTGCATCAGCAATGAATAGGAGCCTGTGGAGATTAGACGCTTCCTGATGCTGGCGGCCGAGTTGCATCATGGGATATGTAGTGTTTTCGCTCACCAGCAGCCGCAGCAGCGCCTGTTTACCTGGTTAACCATGGTTACCAGGGTAACACGTCCCTGGACGTGATAACGGGGTCTTGCCGCCGCACCGAGGTCATTCTTATCACGTTCCTGGACGTGTTAAAGACAGGTAGAGTACTTTACGTTTGGGTGGTGTTTGGTGGCGTCTCCCCCATAGAGTTATAAGAAGAATAGAGAGGACACCAGATATCCCCGCCCGTCCACTTGCATTGAGTTGCTCACCCAGCGCATGAGGCGTTTTCACCCCTTCTTCCGGGTAGTAAAACCGGGACGTAGTGGGGCCACTGTGACGCATTTTTCGTCATAGTTTGTGTTCATGGACGCGCTGGGGCACCAATTCATGAACGAGAACTTCCGGTATGAACACGCGTCAATACAAAGAAGCCTAGATGCGCGTTCATGTTAAGGGGAGCACACACTGGACGCGAACGGCTGCGCAGCGTCGCGTCGCGGTATCGACGCACATGAAGTGCCGCACGGTAACCCCAACTGGATGCGGTGCGCTGCCACACAGCACATCCATTTCCCCGGTTGGGAGAACCATGGGAGAACATGTTCAACGCGCGGCAACGCTGGAAAAATAGAACAGCGACGTATCGGCGCGGCAGGCAAGGCGGCAGAGCCGCGACTGCGCGCGTCTGACACCGCCAGTGTGGGTTAGTTCATTGAAAATAATGGGGCTGTATGTTTTGACGCGGCACTTCCGCGCCGCCTCCGCGCCGCCTCCGTGTCCAGTGTGTTCCCCTTTAGTGGCCCCAACTGCAGTACCTCAAAACGGCCACCATGTCCATTGCGCCTCAGGGCTCACCCAGTGTTCTGGGGGCTTGGTCTCACCTCTATGCCTGGGATGTCCTGGATGAAGTTTCGGCTGACAGACTGCAGGGCCTGGGGGCTCCAGGGGTGGAACCAGTCCATGGTGGTGCAGTGGACCAGGGCCGGGAAGCGCCGCGCCCGCAGGCTGAGGGCACCGCCCACGGGAGACAAACACAGCACCACCTGAACACACACACACACACACACACACACACACACACACACACACACACACACACACACACACACACACACACACACACACACACACACACACACACACGTTTAGGCCTAGAATTATTGAATGCTTTAACCAGTGAAAAATAGCAGATATACAAGCTCACAGCGCGGCACCGAGTGCCGCGCTGCGAGCTTGTAGATCTGCTATTTTTGAAAAAGTCGCAAAAATGTGTGCAAATCTTTGAATATATGTATTTTCAAAGCGAACGTTTGTAACTCAGATTTTGCTCCTGGGTGGTCCCTGGAACTAGATATTTTGAGATGCGGGTCCGTGGCCAAATAAATATCATTTTGGGGGTCCTTCACATGAAGAGGTTTGAGAACCACTGACATGGTAGTCTCTCAAGAACAGACTAACTGAGCTCCAGTTAAAGTGAAAAGGACCTTTTCTTTGACGATGGCTAACCAGATTGCTGACATAGAAACACAGGGTTTTTCCAAAAAACCTTAAGAAGGATTCAAAAGACACTTATAGAATCGGGTCAAAATTCAAATTTTCATAATTTAAAAAAAATAGCAGATCTACAAGCTCACAGCGCGGCACTCGGTGCCGCGCTGTGAGCTTGTATATCTGCTATTTTTCAATAGTTAAAGCATAAAATAATAATACACTATAATGTGTACCCGTTCTAAAAGGGTTAAAAGGGTAAACCTTATAGTACAGGTATCATATGGATATTAGGGTTTAACTCTACTACCAATGACGAGATATGACGAGCTATCGATGACGACTAGGTTGGTTAAATATTCCGGTAGTAAATGAGTTGACCTCAAACAAGTTGCAACAGAAACGCTTCCAACAGCATATCAAAAGTCCCAGACATTATACGGTACTTATAAAATGTCTCTAAAAGAGCAAAGTAGCAGATCTACATGCTCACAATAGGTTTTTTATGGCCCAAGTTTGTTCCAGACTTTAGAATAAAAGTGTGTTACTAGAGCGCCGATTATGCAACTATCAGGGGTGGACAACTTTGACGATGGAGAGGGCCGCTATATTTTCACATTCACTCCAGAGGGCCACAATGCATATATAGTAAAAAAAAAATATAGCAAAAATAGCAGAACTACAAGCTCAAAATGCGTCGCAGTGCCACGCGTTTTGAGCTTGTAGATCTGCTATTTTTGCTATTTTTGAATTGGAATCCGGAATTGTCTTTAGCATTTTTTTGTATTGGAATCCTGAAAAGTAACCTTCTTATTTAATTTCAAATGCATTTATGTGTTCTTATGTTAACTTTTGAACTTAAATACAAATAAACTGGACATAAAAAAGACTAGTGCTAAGACATTACGCTACTAATATAGACTGAAGTAATTAAAGCAGATCATGTTTGCACGTTTGGAATTATAACAGCTGAAATCAATAATATATCAGTATTCCGATATTAACCTAAGGGCCGCATTAAGTGAAGGTTGCCCTTGTATGATCTATATACTATAGTATAATGTCTATACTAGTATAATGAAGACTGCATGGTCTCAGACTAACTTTAGATCTTTTTCTTTTTTTTGAAATTACTTTGTTTATTCACGATATTCCTGGCCCCGCCCCCGGCTTCCTGTTCATATCCTGAAAGAAAATAAAAAACATCATTTGGTTTCCTGTGTCCTTGCATTAAAGTGTCAGTAGAGGCGCTCTGGGCTCTTGGCTCTGAATGAACCAGTGTTGCCATGTCTGCTTATAATAAGCAATTGGTGTCGTTGTTTATTGGGCTTACTTTCTAATATTTTTTAAACCAGTGGTTCCCAAATCTTTTCATATCAAGGACCCCAGATTAACAGATTTGTCCACAGTCGCAGACCCCCATCTGAAAATATGTGGTGCCAGGGACCCCCACACAGATTTGTGTTGTTAAAATGTTTCAAAAATATTCAAATTATTTTCGTTTTTTCTTTCCTCTATATTTTTTAAATAGCAAATATACAAGCTCACAATGTGTCACAATGTGACACATTGTGAGCTTGCTGATCTGCTATTTTCAAATGTAAATGTAAAGTAGTAAAACTGAACCTAGTTAATTCTATTGGGCTTATTATTCATAGACCTGGCCGCTTGTCTCTGGCAATATCTGGCAACACACAATTCCCTGTCACTTCCTTGGGATCTCTTGTTCTTCGACTTGGGAGGAAGTGAAAAGATGTTTAAAAATGCTCCAGCGCCCTCTGTAAAAGGAAAATGGCAGCCTCCATAGAATGGCCAGGAATATCGTAATGATGTTTTGTATTGTATATGACTTGTTTTTTACTGTAAGTTGGGGACAGAGGATGACAATCCCATGTATTTACGGTGCACGTATCGTTCATTAATACTACATAATGTCTCGTCCAAATGAATGAGCGCACTGAAATTAATCAACGAGGCATGGGTCTCTCCATGCCTCACACATACACACAGCACAGGCTTCTGGGATAGCAGGCTGCTGGCAACATGCACGCACGCACACACACACACACACACACACACACACACACACACACACACACACACACACACACACACACACACACACACACACACACACACACACACACACACACACACACACACACACACACACACACACACACACACACACACACACACACACACACACACACACACAAATGATGTGCACACCATGGGCGAATACAAACAGACGAATGTTGCCCACAAACGTGAGAGGATGTGCATGCAGCCAAGTGCACACAAGCAAAACACAAACACAAGCAAAAGAGACACAAGTGTCATGGCATGATGCATCCTTTCAATGGGGGAGCCCCATCCTCCAGTGACAGAGAGAGAGAGAGAGAGAGAAACTGGCAGACTCCGGTGCTCTCTCTCTTTCCGTCTCTCTCTCGTGCGCTCCTGTGGTCAGGGGCGTCACAAGGGGGGGGAGTGGGACTGAGTTACTAGGGCCCAAGGTGAAGGGGCCTGGAATTATTTTATACTTTAGCTATAGAAAAATAGCAGATATACAAGCTCACAGAGCGGCGCTGCGAGCTTGTAGATCTGCTATTTTTGAAAACTCATGAAAACGTGTGCAAATCTTTGAATACATGTATTTTTTAAGCGAACATTTGTAGCTCAAATTTTGCTTCTGGGGGGGGGGGGGGGGGGGGTAAATATTTTAGATGGGGGGGGGGTGTCCTTCACATGAAAAGGTTTGAGCACCACTGACACAGAAACATAGGTTTTTCAAAAAATGGATTTGAAATATTCAAGAAAAATATTTTTCATTAGTTAAAGCACAAAATGTGAGAGAATCCTTGTGCCCAGGGCCCAGCATTTGGTGTGACACCCCTGCTCCCCGTGGTTGGCAGTCTATCAGACAGTGCCAGTCCCAGTTGGCTGCAGCAGACGGAGGCGCTCCCAGGGGCCCTGGCCCGGCCCCGTGCTGGACAGCGTACACTTACAGTACGTGTGCACTCAGACAAGAATTTCCATCCTTCTGCCCCATCCCCCCTCCCCGTCAGTCTGGATCCCTTATGTCCGCTTGTTGCCAAAGATGTTTGTTGTTCAACAATGTCACACATCGGTCGTGTCTCTGTTTTGAACGGGGCCAAGATTCTCAACATGTTTTATATCAAGGGACGCTTGCCCTACAATGGCATGCACTGTAGGAAGCTTAATTGATGGAAGTTGGGACGCTCGCTCTTTCCCTTGAGACTGCATCCTAAGCCTTGAGTACACAGGCTGTCACGATTATGACATTGGGGAGAGCGGGATAAACTGAGACACCCCCAGGGGTCTCAAACTCAATTTACATTGGGGCCGCTGGAGGCAGAGTCTGGCTGAGGCTGGGCCGCAGCCTCAGCGCACATGCAAAAAAAATCCAATCTTCTCAAATGTCTTTTTTTATTTTTTAACACAAAATAAGATGAACAAGGACCCTGGCGTAAACAATTTGTGTTTAACTTATGGAACATGAACTGTATTGTTAACTGTACTGTATTATTAAGTGTTTTGAGGTTCATATAAAACTCGCGGGCCGCACTAACATTAAACTTTCATATTAAGGTGGGGGCCACAAAATATAGTCTCGCGGGCCGCAAATGGCCCCCGGGCCGCCAGTTTGAGACCCCTGAACTAGGCAATGGAACACATTTGTGGTCATGTGACCATTATATTTTCAAGCCCCTTGAATTTCCCTCATGCCATGAAGGAGAGGACCTGATAGTGCTGTGGAAAACATGCTGTTTTCAGAAAGAATATGTTTTTTGCATGTAAAAGTACATTTTCTTGCTGTCAACATAATCAGCAGTTGTGTCAAACCAAATTGATGCAGGGATAAGAGATGTCATTTTTTCCAAAATGTGGCTGTGGGGTAAAGTGAGACAATTGCTTCAGGGTAAAGTGAGACACTATCTCACATTACCCCAACGTGATAGACAGGGAGAAAGCTGTAAAAACCTGCAAATTTATCTCAGTTGATTCTTATGTATTTTTCCCTGTATTGTGCATAATTAATGAGATGATTAGCATATGTCTCATTAGTTATGCACAATACAACAATATACTTTGCAGAAATACATTCTACAGAAAACGTTACATAAGGATCAACTGAGGCACGTTTGGTAAACCCTTTTATACATTTTTATAGGGTTTTTAGTTTTTTCTTTGTGTAATGTGTAACATTATTTGACACATGGGTGGAAAAAATGACAGGACAAACCCTATTAAAAGAATGTCTGCTATGTACATTTTTGTGTTGTGCATATTTAACCTGGTTAACCGGGTTTTTGTGTTTTTATGGTAGTTTTAAAGTGAAAAAAGTAAGTGGATCACTTTACCCCGTTGATTTCTCTGGTCTGTCTCGGTCTGTATCGGTGCTGGGGTAAACTGAGACACAAGACCACTTCTTTTAAAACAATCATATTTTCTCTGCCTTTTGTCTTGAATACCTTCTGATAACTTCCATTGTTATGAAACATCCCAAATTACTGGGAAATGTGTACATTTTTATTGATCTTTTAGTTCGCCTAGAGGAGAGCAAATGTAAAAAATGTCTCAGTTTACCCCGCTCTCCCCTTTTACGCGACAACGTGAGCATGTAGATCGGCTATTTTCACAATAGAACCGTGTTATACAAAATTCCTCAACTCGTAGTGCTCGTCAGGGTGGGGGTCCCCAGTTAAAACATGATTATTTCGGGGGCCACGGCCTGAAAAGGTTGAGAACCACTGGCATACACTACCTGCCTTTGGGCATTGCGCATAGGAGTAAGCGACCTGGCTGTTATTGAGCTGAATTATTGTTATATAGTCCTGGAAATTGGGTTAAATATTCTGGAAAGGTTTTGGAAAAGTTTTGGAAATTAATTGGTAAAAATGTGTGGGAACCCTGTATAAACAACATGGAGCAGGAAGGATGGTGACACATGGACTCAGACCTTGAGCTGCAGGCGGACGCGCTCCATGAAGAACCTCCAGCAGGCGTCCCGGGTGTCCAGCAGACCCAGGGCTCTCACCTCCGCCCTCACCGCAGACACCACGCCCTCCATCTCCTCCTCGCCCAGAAGATCTGGGATCTCACCTGGACGCAGGGAGAGGACTCACGTTAAGCCGTTTAGGCCTAGGATTATTGAATGCTTTAACCAGTGAAAAATAGCAGATATACAAGCTCACAGCGCGGCACCGAGTGCCGCGCTGCGAGCTTGTAGATCTGCTATTTTTGGAAAAAGTCGTGAAAATGTGTGCAAATCTTTGAATATGTGTATTTTCAAAGCGAACGTTTGTAAATCAAATTTTGCTTCTGGGTGGTCCCTGGAACTAGATATTTGGAGATGGGGGTCTGTGGCCAAATAAATATCATTTTGGGGGTCCTTCACATGAAAAGGTTTGAGAACCACTGACATAGTAGTCTCTCAAGAACAGACCAACTGAGCTCCAGTTAAGTGAAAAGGACCTTTCTTTGACGATGGCCGGCCAGATTGCTGACATAGAAACATAGGGTTTTTCAAAAAATCTTAGAAGGATTCAAAAGACACTTATAGAATCGGGTCAACATTCTAATTTTCACGATTTTTCAAAAATAGCAGATCTACAAGCTCGCAGCGCGGCACTCGGTGCCGCGCTGTGAGCTTGTATATCTGCTATTTTTCAATAGTTAAAGCATAAAATAATGATACACAAAATGTGTACCCGTTAATGAATGGGTTAAGCAATTTAGGCCTGAACGCAAATCTGTGTCACTTTAGATTTGCACCACTTTAACCATTATTTTATACTTTAACTATTAAAAATAACAGATATACAAATTACAAGCTCGCAGATCTGCTATTTCTGAAAAATCTTGAACATTTGTGCAAGTCTTTGAATAATTTTGACCCGATTCTGTGAATGTCCTCTAAATCCTTCTTCTAAATCAGTGGTTCTCAACATTTTTCATGTCAAGGACCTGCAAAATTACATGCATTTGGCCACCGACCCCCACCCGTTGTTCCAGGGACAGGGATATTTGAGTTACAAATGTTACAAATCTAGATTTTTCAAAAATGTATATCTGCTATTTTTCAATAGTTAAAGCATTAAAATGATTCCAGGCCGGGTAATGTCACAGAGATTCAGAATCAGAAGACCTTTTATTACACAGGTTTACAGGTGTAAATCAGTGGGTGATTATTGTTTTCAAACTCCATCATTCGCTGTTTTCAGGAAAGATTTAATAAAAAATAACAGAAAGGAGTCATGTCAAACATATCTGAGAACAAATCTTAGATAGAACAAGAACATATCTGAGAACAAATCCCACCATATTCACCAAATCAATAGATACATTATACAACTACCTTGCACTATATTTGCATTATACATCAGGTGGTCGATGGCCACTAGGAGGCGCTCATCCTGTAGTGTACTAACCTGAGGTGAGCAGGTCGTTGATGGGAACCAGGAAGCGTTCATCCGGTATGTGTGCGTCGGTCAGGAGCAGAGCCACACGCTGCTTCTTCACACCGGCCTTCAGGTACAAGCCTGCCAGATCCCCCTGTACACACGCGCACACACACACGCACGCACGCACGCACACACACACACACACACACACACACACACACACACACACACACACACACACACACACACACACACACACACACACACACACACACACACACACACACACACACACACACACACACACACACACACACACGGTGGGTTTAGGCAAGGTCTACCTAAACAACACCTCTCACACAGCCTGAAGGGACACGTGCACTGTTTACATAAATGTAAATTACATTCCAAGACCAGGCCAATGAGGATTTTTTTTTTCACCCAGTGCCAGTTGCCTATGTAATCCTGGGCTCTGCTCTCCCTCTGCCGCAACTGGGAGACAATGGACTGACCTCATGCTTCCTTCAATGCATGGGTAGTGCAAGTTGTTTCTTTTCACCTGACAGGGGAGATTTCCCTGGGATGGACGTAGCACATGGAAGGAACACGTTATTCCAACCAGTTCCTTTCCCCTCCATCAGGCGCCCCAGCTGGCCAGGGGGAGCCTTTTACATGTTAAATTCAGGACAAGGCCAATGAGGATGCTCCTTTTAAAAGTTTAAATTCGGGACAAGGCCAATGAGGATGCTCCTTTTAAATGTTTAAATTCAGGACAAGGCCAATGAGGATTGTCCTTTTAACCGGGTTGACAGTAATCAATGGATGCACCGCAAACTCCACGATAACACTTTGATCTTTGAGAGGCTGATTAAACAGACAATCATCTTAGCTTCATCGATAAGGTATTGAAATATTTCCCAGAGCTCTTTAATGGCATCGGACAATCCTTCCTCTGCGTGTCGGTGAGGAGACCAGGACTGGATCAATACGCTGGACGCAGCCAGGAGGAGGTATTGATCCTGAGGATGTTTCTTCTCCTTTGTGTGTGTGTGTGTGTGTGTGTGTGTGTGTGTGTGTGTGTGTGTGTGTGTGTGTGTGTGTGTGTGTGTGTGTGTGTGTGTGTGTGTGTGTGTGTGTGTGTGTGTGTGTGTGTGTGTGTGCGTGCGTGCGTGCGTGCGTGTGTGTGTGTGTGTGTACGCGCATGAAAGAAAACCCTGATCTCTGTCAATTAATCCCAGCCATTTTGCATCATTTCTGTCTCACAGGACCAGAGTGAGCTGCGGGTGGAGCATGTTTAAACTTTTTTTTCCCAGCAGAATAACACTTTTTTTTCCCCCCTTTGTTTTTTTCTCGTAAAAACAAACCACATATTCATCCGTCCATACTTCACATTCTGTATTTACTGGTTCAGGGAATCTGAAGACATTCCAAACTAGAGCCGCTCTTAAAATGTGCGTAAGATTTAATCTATTTTGAGTCCCAGCAGATACATTGACACAATCCAATGTTGACACAATCCAATGTTAACACATACGCGGGTAACGCGGCCCTTTGAAAATGGTTGCCAAAGTTGCCAGGATGCCAAATTCACCCATAATAACCAGTAAGACTCCCTAATCGGGAGATAAGCGACCGTCAGGTCGCAGCGTGATTTTAGGGCAAAATGTGTCCAAAAATGTGTTTGAAAAAATCTGCCTGATGGTGGCGCTGTATGAGACAGATCCAGTGGAGCAGTGAAATAAATAATAATGCACGCCCATGCACAGATCATGCACCACGTGTGTGAACGCCGTTCAGAGCTTTCAAACAGAAAAATCAGCTTGGAAATCCGTTCAGGCATTCATGAGATAGCAGCCATTATGTTTTCTTTAAATGTAAACAAACATGGCTAAAAGTCAGGTCAGCTCTTGCTCAGTGTGATCTGGAACACTCCCATAGCTTACTTTCAGGTCAGGGATGCTGTAGCTCTTGCTCAGTGTGTTCTGGAACACTCCTATAGCTTACCTTCAGGTCAGTGATGCTGTAGCTCTTGCTCAGTGTGTTCTGGAACACTCCTATAGCTTACCTTCAGGTCAGTGATGCTGTAGCTCTTGTTCAGTGTGATCTGGAACACTCCCATAGCTTACCTTCAGGTCAGTGATGCTGTAGTTCTTGCTCAGTGTGATCTAGAACACTCCCATAGCTTACTTTCAGGTCAGGGATGCTGTAGCTCTTGCTCAGTGTGTTCTGGAACACTCCCATAGCTTACCTTCAGGTCAGTGATGCTGTAGCTCTTGCTCAGTGTGATCTGGAACACTCCCATAGCTTACCTTCAGGTCAGTGATGCTGTAGCTCTTGCTCAGTGTGATCTGGAACACCTCCGTAGAGGACAGGTGTGCAGCCAGGCGGGTCAGGCTCTGCTTGCCGCTGCCTCCCACCCCGACCAGCAGGCCGTGACCCTGAGGACTCTCCAGGATACGACTGATCCTACACCTGGATAACAGTTACACACTATGTTATACATTATTATTGCATGGCTTGTTTGAATGCTCGATTCTGATTGGTCAATCGCTGAAATCAGCGGTCTGATATTTCTGGATAACAGACCGCTCCGCTTGATAACAGACCGCTGCCTAATCAAAGGCTCAAAACACCTGCTGCACTGAGGCTGCACTGCGTGAATCTTGTGCTGTATCCAACATGTCAGCCATGTAAACAAACACACAGCGGCATTTAGAACTAAACGTTGCTCTCAAGAATGTTTTTTGAAAACATTTGAAGCGATAAATAGACAATGCAGTAACCAAATATGGATTCTATTTGATCAACACTTCCTTGTTTGCATCGAGGCGACATTTTGCTCTGCGGACGGCCAGTGCAACACTTTCACTACACTACACATCCACCATGGTAACAGCCACAAGCTGAAACAATGCCCAAATTTGGAGATGATGTCCGCCATCTGTCTGCATGCTGACATCACTGATAATAAACAGTGTCGCCACCATGGTAACAGCCACATGCTGAAACAATTCCTACATCACAGACAGGTATTGCACAACTGGACGTCAATGGTGACTATTCTGCCCAAAGAGCACCGGTCTGGGTTCTCCAACATTACTTCCGAGACTCCTACATTCAATCCCTCATATACTGTGCATACCCCGGGCACAGGACTAGTGCTCCAAATTGTCATCTTCAAAAGCACCAGTTTTATTGGTGTCAGGCATAATCGCCTATAACATTTTCGCCAGGTCTTTTCGCGGGGCACTTTTGCCGTGGAGGAGAGTCTTTTCACCTACCTGTCTGAGCCATTTCGCCTACCCTCAATTCTGCTGTCAGACTGTCCATGTTTTCATATTATCTCTTTGTCATTTAAATATTATAGTGACTGTGACAGTGGTGTTACATGTCAAACCTACACATGGCTATCCTATGCACTCCATAGTAATCACATACTGTAAATACAGAGCTATTGGAATCAGGTGCGCCCAAATAATTAATTAATCCATGTCCCGATACTATACATTCTTTGGTGCAGTATTGAACAGTATTGTAAAATGAACAGTATTGTAGGCCTATATTGTTTTAACATTAGGCTATACAAAATATATAATGTAGGCTATTATCCTATATAGGTCTATATAAGATATGCTACACCTAAATAGCCTATAGAATCAACCTTGCCTGTCAACAGGCATAAAAAACTATTTTGCCATTTTTTAGGAATAAAATGTGAAAATAATAAATGTCAAGTAAACTGTTAGATTCACTTGACACCACTGTCACAGTCACTATAATATTTAAATGACAAAGAGATAATTTGCAAACATGGACAGTCTGACAGCAGAATTGAGGGTAGGCGAAATGGCTCAGACAGGTAGGTGAAAAGACTCTCCTCCAAGGCGAAAATGCCAGGCGAAAGGACCAAATGCGTGTAGGCGAATATGTTATAGGCGAAAGTGCTGGTGACCGTTTTATTCAATGCTACTCACACATGATCCATAGCGTCTTCAAATAGCACCAGGTTCATGGCAGCGTTGAGCTCGTTGTAGCTCTCCAGAGCTTCTGTGAGGAGGCTGCGCAGCACAGCCCAATCTCTGATGGGTGTGTACAGGCTCTCCTCAGCGCCGCCCTGCTGGGCCAAGTGGCAGTACAGCAGAGGCTGTTTGACCAGGTCCACATCCTCCACCCCCTGTGAAGACAACGGCACGTCACGTTGTTTTAATGTTGTTCATCATAACAGAAAAACAGTGGCTGCAACTTTTTACACTGAGACTAACCCATCTGATTCCCTAATGTACATTGCTGTCGGACAGAAACCACCTATCTCCATATTTGAACTTTTAGTGGAAATGAACACCCTAATTGATCCTCCTACAGCGTCACACAAAAGCATCAAAAGCATCATCCTGAGTCTTGAAAAGTAAACCTCAGATATACTGTCTCTGAAGTTTCCACCCGACAGTGACAATATCAATGATATATTATAATAGAGAGCAGCGATTTTCCACAAGCATAAATGCTTTATTCTATCTTGGGTTAGGCTAGTTGAATCTGCTTTTCAGTTGAGACAATCTAAGTGTTGGTTATTTTATATGAGTCTAATTAGTGTGGTTGCTATAGGCAACACGCTATTGTTCTAGGTCCCATACATTTTAAATCAGCTAAAGTAATACCGGGGACATTATAATGTCCAATCAGACAGGATTGGTCATGCTTCACTTGACATCACAATATATAATATGGAATTAATTTCCCAAAGTGGATTCCTCATTAGTGTAACCACACTTACAATTTCCCAGAATGGCACCTTTCTAGTTTTCTTAATTTTCATTGTACAGTTTCAAATTTTCATTTGAAGAATGCCAGTGTCACATTGACAGTTTTTTATTATTATTTTGACTATTTGTAATTTCTATCGATCGTCATCTCGCGCGACAAATCTTTCGGCAGAGCAGACATAAGCTTGGAGGTGGAGACATCTAATTGGGTCAGATCAGTAAGTGAGAGAAGGTCACCTCGAAGCATTGGTGCACGGTGTCCACCTGCAGCCTATGGAACATCTGCAGGTCTCTGGTGTCCACCAGCCTGTCTGAGTAGACCCTGGAGGTCTCATGACACCACAGCAGCACCAGGTCCAGGCCACTGCTCACCACCTCTGGCCTGGAGAACAGCAGGCCCTGCACGGACACACAGTCACAAGGAGAGAGAACATTTAGATTAGATTCGTCAGTGGAAGGGCGCTATTTGGTTTGTGATGTACTTTGCCATGTTGTACATCGTGAAATGTAAAAGAACGTAATTTATGTTGAACAACTCACAGGCTCATTATTATCACTTGGCCTGGTTAAAGAAGGAACAATATTGACTGGTTGAAATGACTGCAGGTGCACTGGAAACTTTGCAAGCCTTTGAAGCCTCTTTGTGGTTATGCATTTCCTGTGTTTGAACTACATACACTGTGTACGGGACATACAGCCTGTATTTTTTGAGACATGCATGTCTATTTTCATCACTGATCAGCGCATTCTGCATACCTCAGCATATGTCCATGTCTGAAAAAGATGCAAGCTAAGTTCCTGTCTGAGTGTGCACACCTACGTGCACACACGCACACATACATATGTCTGGGGAATTTCCCTGAGATCGAACCATCGTATATAACGGCTCACACCAGAGCATCTTTTAGGCTTTTTGGGGGATTTTTGGAGGACACGGAGGGCTCAGGCCCTGCCGTTGGTCCTCTGCCCCTTTGCGCTCTTTTTTTGGGGATTTCTTATCTTGCACCTTGCTCAGATGTCAAGCAGTTGGTTCCACATGGATTTCTCTATTTTGAGATTAAACCTATTTGGTGTTAAATATTATACTTTTTTGGAATTATCTAAATCTAATGGAACCTCCTGCTTTTAAATCTAAATTTGGAATTATTTTAGAACAAGCCTAATTTAAGGCATTGGTAAATCCTGATTGATTTCTTTTCAATTATTTTTGTATTTGCATTTGTATTTTTAAATGCACATGTGTAATACCACTGAGTGAATAAAAGGAAGCTTTAAACTTCCAAAAAGCCTCATTTTCGGTAAGGATAAATAAAGTGCTGTAAGGATAAATTGACTTTGTCTTCTTTAGAAGCAATACCCATCTGTGAGTATCTGAATTCCACACGGCTGTTACATTACTGATAAAAGCTCATACTTCATATTTTTAGTTTTTAGTGGTGAGCATCAGTACGTTTTTCTGGACAGAGTAGGACAGGTAGTCTCGTAAGAATCTTTTGAGGAAATTAACTGTCTTGTCTGTGACATAGAAAGTGTACATCGTGAGGGTTAAGGCTGTTTTTTCTGTGGTCGGGGACCTCCTGTCCGAAATGTATTACACACTGCTTTCAGGGGAGCCCCCGGGCTCTCCCTGTTCACAGTCTTCATGGCGCCCTAACGCGGGGCGGGCGAGAGCTTTAGCGCATCAAACTACCATACCTAAAACAGCCGGGCACTTAGCAGGTTGAACTCTGCTAGAACTAAAATGATAATCTGGAGTTTGATGTTCTAATCTTTCCCCGCTTAAAATACAAGAACCTACGAAAGAGATTAAGAACATCTCAAAAATCTCAAATAAGAGATCTCACACAGCCGTGTGGATTTATTTTTATTTTCCGGATTATTTTCCGAAGATTATTAGACTGGCTCTTTAACTGACTTTGTATGCTGGCTTCAGTATGAGCCAGAGAGGGAGAGAAAAATAAATATGTTTTAAGAAATCGTCACTCATGTTGTCTTAACTATCTTTATGATTGGTTGGTCTATTTTACATTCAGTTCTAACAATGCATTCCATAATGTGTATGTATGTACGTATGTATGGCTTGTTTGATCTATGTGTGAGTTGATTACGGCATGTCTGAGTCATAGCAGGAGCACCGCTGCTACTAGAAGCAGTTGATACATGTCGTAAGGGGCGACACGCTAGAGACACACCGACCTGTCTGCCCTACTGGCTGAGTATTCTGAACACTGAAATATGTTTTTGTTGTTTTAACTTTAACATCACTTTGCTTTATGAACTTGACCACCCCATTGTAAAGGAAAACATAAGAATAATACATTCAAGTAGATTGACACTGAATTTGTATTTTAAATTATATTAAAAAGGGATAGAGTGACAATCTTCATTCTAAAAGAATTATGTATTTTCCTTTTTCCTGTTTTATTTGAACTAGAAATATTTCTACTTCATTTAAAGTCACATATGTTTTTATTTGGAACATTAACACAACTTTACAGGCTGAGCCTGACCTGCCAGACCAAGGGAGCAGTCCACTAACTATGAACACTCCAGACCTTCCTCTCAATGTTTGTGAGGGGTTCTGCCCAACAACGACGATGAACTCTTCCTATCCGACCCATGATCGTACCGCAAATGCCCGTGAAGATTCGCTACTGTCACTGTCTGAGAAACTGTGTCCTGTTTAGGACACCACTGCACCCGCAGGACTGTGGAGAGTTAGGAGCCTGTTAGGCTGGACCTCGTCTGCACCTGTGGTACGTCGATTCGCTCCCAAAGAGGGGTGACTCGTCATTTCCCTATCCCGCAAGGTCACAAAGATGGCCAGGGGTAGCACTGTGAGACTTAGGCCGCGTGGGCCAAGGTCTTTTTTCTTGTGACTATGATGAAGAATGCAAGAAGGGGAACAGACTTTTGCCGGGGCTTGAAATGCGGTCGGATGGGACTGACATGGGCTGGTTTGGATCAAGAAGGACAATCATTATACTGCTCTGGTTTTGTGTGATTCATTCTATTTTGTTGTGTGTTCCATAAAAAGCAAAAAAGAAAGAAAGAAAAGAAAAGAAAAAAAAAGGGGGAAAAAATGTAAAAGTGTTTTACAATCTGCTGTTTTTGTTTGCTACTATGTATGTATAGACGGTGGTGAATATTTTGTCAAACTATTTGAAGGAGTCTTGCGTTAAGCTTTGTGGTTGTACTTATAGGCCCTACATACTGTGTCTAATATGTACTTTTCATTTGTTCCTTTGGGGTGTTGTCTTGTTCATACATGTATTTTTTTTGGTTTTCGTTTTTCAACATAAATGTACGAGAGAGGGTGTTGTACATCGTGAAATGTAAAAGAACGTAATTTATGTTGAACAACTCACAGGCTCATTATTATCACTTGGCCTGGTTAAAGAAGGAACAATATTGACTGGTTGAAATGACTGCAGGTGCACTGGAAACTTTGCAAGCCTTTGAAGCCTCTTTGTGGTTATGCATTTCCTGTGTTTGAACTACATACACTGTGTACGGGACATACAGCCTGTATTTTTTGAGACATGCATGTCTATTTTCATCACTGATCAGCGCATTCTGCATACCTCAGCATATGTCCATGTCTGAAAAAGATGCAAGCTAAGTTCCTGTCTGAGTGTGCACACCTACGTGCACACACGCACACATACATATGTCTGGGGAATTTCCCTGAGATCGAACCATCGTATATAACGGCTCACACCAGGGGAGCCGGGGGATTTTTGGAGGACACGTTGGTCCTCTGCCCCTTTGCGCTCTTTTTTTGGGGATTTCTTATCTTGCACCTTGCTCAGATGTCAAGCAGTTGGTTCCACATGGATGAAGGTAAAATTGACTTACATTAAAAGAGGTACATTTCTCTATTTTGAGATTAAACCTATTTGGTGTTAAATATTATACTTTTTTGGAATTATCTAAATCTAATGGAACCTCCTGCTTTTAAATCTAAATTTGGAATTATTTTAGAACAAGCCTAATTTAAGGCATTGGTAAATCCTGATTGATTTCTTTTCAATTATTTTTGTATTTGCATTTGTATTTTTAAATGCACATGTGTAATACCACTGAGTGAATAAAAGGAAGCTTTAAACTTCCAAAAAGCCTCATTTTCGGTAAGGATAAATAAAGTGCTGTAAGGATAAATTGACTTTGTCTTCTTTAGAAGCAATACCCATCTGTGAGTATCTGAATTCCACACGGCTGTTACATTACTGATAAAAGCTCATACTTCATATTTTTAGTTTTTAGTGGTGAGCATCAGTACGTTTTTCTGGACAGAGTAGGACAGGTAGTCTCGTAAGAATCTTTTGAGGAAATTAACTGTCTTGTCTGTGACATAGAAAGTGTACATCGTGAGGGTTAAGGCTGTTTTTTCTGTGGTCGGGGACCTCCTGTCCGAAATGTATTACACACTGCTTTCAGGGGAGCCCCCGGGCTCTCCCTGTTCACAGTCTTCAGCCAAAACTGCTTTAACCCATGTAGACCTGCATCCGTGTCACTCTAGACTCCAACCACTTGAAAAAATAGCAGATCTACAAGCTCACAGCGAGGCCGTGCTGCGAGTGGTTAAAATCTAACGTGACACAATTCACCCTTTAGTCTAGTAGGAAAGGGGGGTCCACGCGCATAGGGTGGACCCTCTTAATCCTTAAAGGGTATATTTTAAGATTCTGCCAGGTAACAGGCTGAAATATCGTCCCAAGGGGTTCATTTTTAATGATTTCTTGCACCTACCCATTCACTTACTATACAGGAAAAGAAGACCCCCCAAAAAATCTTCTTTAAGTAGCATGTGAGGGGTCTAACTAGGGGTTTTTCATGATTCTGAATCCAACGGCCCCACAAAACTATGTTTTTTTTTGTGGGGTCCATCCAGTCACTATACTGCACCTGAGAGGCTCCTTTTTACTGAAACCAATTTTAAAATGAGAATTGAATACACAAAATAACAATAAGAAACAACTGAATTTCAATGGCGGTGGATGGAGAGAAAGTACTTTTGTCCCACCAAGACACAACAACCAAAGGGTGCGAAGAGGGGCGGGACTTGACAAAGGGTGAATTCCAGGTCTTAAAGCTTTCTGTGCCACGGCCACTTGAGGGTGCCAAAGTGCCAGAGTCACTCCCATAGACCAGCGCTGTAACATACGGGGACCCACGTAGCAGTGACGTGCGTTTTCACGTTCGTGCGTGTCATGAAAATTACCCGGATGAAGATAGCTATAAGATAGCCATAGGCTATCACTCATGTTAGAAGCCCGATTTTCGGCGATTTAGCCGTAAATAAACCTTTTCCACTTCCATAAGAACACAGTTCAGAGAAAATGAGCTTCAAAGATGTGAGAATGCATTGGATTCGGCGGCGCGATTCGGCGGCGAGACGCTCTCGCGGGCCGATGTAAACAGATCGCGGTCGGCGGCCTGGATGAAAATTTAGCCTCAGGCTTCGGTATTTAATTCATTTTATATAAAAAGCCGAACTAGTTCGGGAACGGCACCCCGTGAAATGTCGCGCCGCCGACAGCATAGATTCAGTAAAAATCGGGGGGCCGTAAACTTGGATTTGGCCATTTTCAATGGCATAAATCGTCGGAGCACGTAGCTCAGCTCCTTGGAAAGCGTAGGACGAGCCAGGACCACCAACGTCTTTACAAGCAGCTCAGGGTAAGTAAAATAGCAAAAAAGAATATTGTCTCTTGCCGAAAAAAAGCCGAACTTGTTCGGGATCGGCACTCAAATGGTTAATGGGTTGAAGAGCGCGTATACCTGGAAGACGCTGGACAGCTCTCTCAGGCTGAACAGGTAGTGGAACCTGAGGGCGCTGGGCATGAAGCTGGAGACCACCCTGTGGTGGAGAGCGATGGAGGCCTGGACCACGGCCCCGCCCACCCTGTGGACCCCCGCAGCGAACGGCTGCTGCTGCAGGTGACCGGCCAGGATCTGACCGTAGATGGACGTCTGGGTCTGAGCCGACGGGAAGTTCACGGCGAACACCGAGAAATGTCTCTGCGAGGAGAAGACGGGAAGTTAGCGCGTGCACACTCTAGGGATGGGACCATATGAAAATGTCATATCACGATTATTGTGACCAAAGAAATCGTGATTTATGATATTATCTCGATAATCAAAATATCCCCAACATCCATTATCCTGGAGCAAAAAATAGCAGATCTACACACTTGTAGATCTGCTATTTTTTGGCAATGAGATTTGGTAGAGAGTGAAAAAAAGACTGCATCAAGTACGTATATTAAGTACATTTTACCAATAGAGGCTTTAAATGGTACAGGATATGCAGCTCGGCAAATAAAAGGTGAATTGATCCCAGTGCATGACGGAGGACGATATCACGATAAATTGAATCTCCACAATATGATTATCGTGAGTGTTTTTATCACGATAAACTATAATATCGCTTATCGTCCCATTCCTAGCGCACGCACACGCACACGCACACACACACACACACACACACACACAGAAATGTCTCTGTGGAGAGAACATGAACTTTTTTTCTTTCTTTTTTTTTGAGCGGAGCAAACCGCTCCTACATTTCACTTTGTGTGTATTATCACGGACAGAACGACCCACGTGTGTCACGTTTGCACCACCCACTTCGCACAGATTTTTTTCTAATTATGTTTTCTGAACTCAATTGCACCCCCAAAAACGGAACTTTGAACATTCAGTGGATTTTCTGTGGTCTGGGGTTTTCTGAATAATTAGGTTCAGAAAAGTGCTGTGGACTTTGATGTCACAGTCCATGAATCCCTTCCCCCCTCCTCCAAGCCCCTCCCCCATCTTGCTCCCCCTGTTATTGTTACTTGCTCCTTTAAACAACATTTAAATGACATTTCAGAAAATACCTGGAGTCTGGGGTTGATGTGGAAGTTGCCAGCAGTCGGATTCATACAAGCAACATACTGAGTGTTGTGGATGTCCTTCAGGGACAGCTTCTGTCTGTCATACCTACAAGACAAAAACTGGGTTTAATATGAAACCAAATCTATATCGCTCCATCTATAGTCCCATAATCGTTGCTATAGAGTGTTTGTTCAGTAACAGAGGTCTCCCTGTCTCTCTTCAGTAAATGGAAAATACATTTTGAGGTGGGATACCAATTTCCTCCAATCAGGAGAGAAAACTCATACAGGATACATGATAAACAAATGAAATTGGCAATGATGACGCAAAAGAAATTGGTATACCGAGACGGAGAGGCCCTTGTCACTGAACATGATTACTATCAAAATATAGAGACTGGACGTATGTATACACAAAAACATAAGGTTTTGTCATAACCAAACTTTACAGCATGTAACTTTAATGGAAAGGACAAACTCTCCAGATGTTAGCGTCAGTGTGAACTTACCAGTGCTTATAGTCCAGATGTGTGAACTCACCAGTGCTTATAGTCCAGATGTTGGCGTATGAGTGTGTGTGGCTGCACCGTGCCGTATCCGTCCACCGCTGGCATGTTCATGTCGTCTATGAAGTAGACCAGCTTCCTGTTGCCCTGCGGAGCGTAGCTCCTGCCAGCCTTCTTCTCCAAGGGTCCCTCCAGCACCGCTAAGACAGAGCATCACAATATATCATAACTCTTATATAAGACAGATCACCACCACAACACACACACACAATACAGTTATAAGATAGACCACCACAACAACACAATTTAGTCACACTCACGTCAAAGTAGGTTTAACCATTTATTACATAAATGGAATACAGTTTCTTTTGGCACTTGAAGGGCTCGGCGTTCGGAGATGTTCCCTGCTAAGCAATACCCCCCATAGGGACACAATAGCAGAACAATAGCAATACATGACACGTAACTTACTTAATCAGACATAATCACAAGTATTTGAGCTTAATAGCCCGACTGATCAAGGGTGGAGGCTGGGGTGGAGGAGGCAGCTAGCAGTGAGTATCCGAGGCTTCAGATAACCAAGCACAGGTAAAGAAAGCAAGCCGTATTTAATGAGAGCTTTGATTGGAATATGACAGTGTAACATAATGACCAGCTGATATGTGAATGAGGAATGGGAAAAGAGCTGACTGACAGCTGACTACAGCTGGGACTCTTGTGTCCTGCATAAGCTAAGGCTGAATCTTCAATACTGCTATGGTATATCGTTGCAGTCTGGCCAGAAACCTCTTATCTCCATAGTTTAACTTTTTTTTTTTTTTTTTTTTTGTAAATTAATATTCCTACTTGATCACACTACAGTGTCGTCACACAAGTAGCAGATCCGCAAGCTTGTAGATCTGCTACCATCTTTGCTATTCTTGACCCTTGACACAAAAAGGATTGAGAACCGCTGATCCTCGGTATCTATTGACAAACTGAGTGATCCATGTTCTGAAGATTCACCACCAGCAGATGGTGCTAAAGTTCAGTTGACGTGTGGCAGTCAGAGAGAACAACACTTTACTGTCCACTCACTCTGCAACATGATGGTGGTGTCGTTTAAAAAGGTGGTGCCATAGTTTTCTACTTTTTCTGTTTTGTATGTGTGTATGGAGTTAACATTACTCTAATAGACCCCCAGGTGTGGTTAAATATGCGAATATGTCTTCACTGTGTATTTTTTGTTACTTCCTGAAAGCTGAAAGCCTCTGTCAAAAAGCCCAACTGAAATACAGTGATATAATGACATAATAATATCATCCCCTCCCCTTTTTGACATACAACAATACTGTGGGTGTGGCTAACTTCAGCTGGGTCACCACCCACCTGACAACCAGACATACTTAATCAACAGGTGGGTGTAGCCACACAAAAACATATTTTTAACAATTTCTGTACACTTTTTTGGAAAAAAATCTTCTTACAAGTATAGTCACAATACCTGATGATTATGTTGTAGCCTAGGAGGGAAAGATCACGGCACAATGTCTTTAAAAGTACTCACTCTGCAGCATGAGGGAAGCGGTGTGGCAGTTTAAAGCAGTGTTTCTCAAAATGTTAAATGTCAAGATCTCCCCTTAACTCTGACAGTGTACAAATGGAACCAAATGTATCCGTTAGGGTTAGAGTTACAGACTAGTATGAGTCAATTTAGACCCCTCTGAAGGAACCCACAGAGTCCCTGGAATCCACTTTGAGAACCACGGGTTTAAAGGTACTCACTCTGCAGCATGAGGGAGGTGGTGTAGTAGTTGAAGGGCACCCTAGTGGTCATGTGAGTCCCTGCAGGCAGAGCGTCCAGCAGGTTCCTGATGAGAGCGGTCTTGCCCACGCCCCCGCCGCCCACCAGCATCACAGGCTGTCCTCTCTGCAGCAGCAGCTCCACCAGGAAGCCCAGACGAGCCGTCTCCACCGTGGGCACCAGGACAGACTGGCCACCATGACAGCAAACAGAAACACACAGTTATCCACTGGTGAAAGAAGTACTCAGGGTGTTTTACTTAAAGGGGTACTGTCACCTAAAGGGGTACTGTCACTTTAAAAAGTCATCTTCAAATATGAGTTAATATTTTTATGATGTCATTGTGAGAATGCGCAATTATAAGCCAATCAAATTAACTGACTTCACTTAAGACTACTTACTGTACTGGTCAGCTGTTGTTGGGGGCGAGGGGCAGATTAAATTGTGACATGAGTTTCAGACTGTTTCAGACCGTTTTCAGAGAGACCACGTGACCTAATGTATCATACTATTATAATTTCGGGGCGTGTCAGCGGACCTTTAAAGGAGAATTGCACCGGACGAGTGCTTTTGTTACGGTAATCTGATGCTATTCCATCCATTAACACATCGGGTGCCCACGTGGTGCCCACGCGCCAATCTCTTTGATCTTTACGTGTGCCCACGACGCGTTCGACGCGTTGTACAGTAAACTATACTGTACTGTAGCTACTGCAGTTGGCTACCGCGGTGATGAAACAAACTCCATTTCCCAACATGCAGCGCGAAATTACGTCACCCGGACGTGCTGTCTGTCTCGTTGACTTCCTGTTTAGCAGCTGCACAAAAATGCTGTTTTCTCCGGATTCTCTTCATTTTTTCTTTTTTTTCTCAAAACGGCAGCCTCTTCTACCGGCCGTAACACAAACCCTGTGGCTTAGAATTGATAAAAAACGGTCCTGACTGAAAGAAAAGATTTTCGCGAAATAAACAGGACATACTTGGATTACATTTACTCGGATTACTTTTCTCGCCAGTACTTCGAAGGTAGGTAAAATGACGCGTTGCCATGGGCACCAGCAAATTAAACGTCGAATAATTCGGGGCACCCGATGTGTTAACAAGTGAGAGAGGCGGGGGAAACCAATACAAAGACATCTATTCTAGCGAGTTAGCTCTGACCAGAAGTGGGTGGAATCTCTTTACAGCAGCTCCACAGAGTCAAAACTTTGTGAAGTCATTTCATCATTATGAAAATCTGATCAAAAAAAAAAAGAAGGAATTGTCGAGCGATACAAATAAGTGATTTATCGTAAAATCCCAAACGATCATTCATGGATATCATAACACCAGATTAACAAGGTAATATGGAGGGTCCAGAATTCTCCTCTAAGTGAAAGTGGCACCACCACATTACCAAACGTCTCTTGTTACAAGTATTACATGTAAAAGTATTGGCATCCAAATATGCGTAATATAAAGTAAACTTACTCATGAATGGCCAATTTCACTTTTTTATTTATTTTTGTGTTGTCAAACAAGCTCCAAACAACGTGTTGCATTGCAGCGTGTTGTGAGCTTACACATAATAGCATACAATGGGGTTTAATTGGTACATTATGTTTTGTAATGAAAATATAAATTGCACAGTAACTAAAGTTTCCAAATAATTCTAGTGCGACAAAAGTACGACATCTGCCTCTGAGGTGTAGTGGAGTAGAGGTATAAAGTATTGAAAAATTCAAATACTCAAGTAAAGTAAAAGTACCTCAAATTATGTTTTCAAGTACAGTACTTATAATACAGTACAGTATAATTATGCACTCAGTTACTTTTCCACCACTGTCGTTATCACGACTTTCCTCCTGCGAATGTGATTTATTGACAAGACGCAGCGGCGTTCGTTCGTTCGTTCGGCGTGAATTGTTCCATGATTTTATAACGTCTCGTCGTATCCCCCCCCCCACCACCCCACTCCATGCTCGCGGTGTCTATATTCTGTCATAATAGCGTCATTTGCTTGGAACAAAACCGAGCTAATTACACCCCGACGGGAAGTCTTTTAGTGCAGTCACAGCTGCACGCCAGGAGCGCCAGGGGAGACAATCGTTGCGTGGGTGAAGAGCTCAGGATGCCTTCACCCCTTCACCCCCACACACTCTCTGCTAGATGGCAATCACACACAGTGGAAGGCCTTTCATGTCATGTGTTCTTTCTACGGACCCCTGCCATGACCCTCGGGGCAAGGCCTTGTTGCCCCTCTCTCTTATAATTATTGCTGCTCAGCGAGGCGTGCAGATATTTTTAATACGACTGTTTTCAAAAGAAAGGGTGAAAAAAAGCCTGCGGGAGCAAATTGTGTTGTTTCCACTTTCTTTGGAAAAGTTTGTGCTTCGTAGTGTCACGTCTAAAGTGTCGTTCAAACCTGACAATAAGAAAACAGACTTATATGATGCATCATTTTCCTGGGAGTTTTAGCAAGGATTCACACAGTAGTGTAGTCACTTGTGTCATTTTTTTTTTCATTCAGTACGGTCTGGAGTGGTTTGAACTCCCACACAACATCAGGTGGGAAATGGCAGCCATGACGACCAACAGGAAATTTAAAATAAGAGCCCATTAAAAGAGGAAACAAAACGATGAAGCCAGTCGATTTGACTTATGGTCCAAGTGTGTGCCACCAAAACTGTGGGAGGAGCAGTGCGGCAAAATAAAGGTCATCCAGAAAGAAACAAAGAAAGAAAGTCAGATAAGTACTATAGTCTGGGGATGAACTATCCTTAACCCATTTAGAACGGGTACACATTATTGCGTATCATTATGTTATGCTTTAACTATTGAAAAATAGCAGATATACAAGCTCGCAGCGCGGCACTCTTCTATTTTTGAAAAATCGTGAAAATTAGAATTTTGACCCGATTCTTTTGAATCCTTCTAAGGTTTTTTTGAAAAACCTATGTTTCTATGTCAGCAATCTGGCCAGCCATCGTCAAAGAAAAGGTCCTTTTCACTTAACTGGAGCTCAGTTAGTCTGTTCTTGAGAGACTACTACTAGCTATGTCAGTGGTTCTCAAACCTTTTCATGTGAAGGATCCCCAAAATGATATGTATTTGGCCACAGACCCCCATCTCAAAATATTTAGTTCCAGGGACCACCCTTAAGCAAAATCTTGAGTAACAAACGTTCGCTTAAAAATACATATATTCAAAGATTTGCACACATTTTCACAACTTTTTCAAAAATGGCAGATCTACAAGCTCGCAGCACGGCGCTGTGAGCTTGTATATCTGCTATTTTTCACTGGTTAAAGCATTCAATAATTCTAGGCCTAATTAAAGAAGGTATGTTCAACCACACTTGATGAAGGAGCCTCTCACCTGCAGCGGTGCGTCGGGTTCCAGAACAAACTGCGGCACCGTGTCACTCCACGGCAGGAAGCGCCTGGTCTGGGGATCCAGGAAGTAGTCGAACACGGTGCCCTGAGCTGGGAGCTTCACCGTCTTCATCTCCTTGGTCCACCACTGGCTGAACTCCAGACGGTAATCACGCAGCTACAGCAGGACACAACAGAGTACCACGTCAACTCCAGACGGTAATCACGCAGCTACAGCAGGACACAACAGAGTACCACGTCAACCCCAGGCGGTAATCACGCAGCTACAGTAGGACACAACAGAGTACCACGTCAACTCCAGACGGTAATCACGCAGCTACAGCAGGACACAACAGAGTACCACGTCAACTCCAGACGGTAATCACGCAGCTACAGCAGGACACAACAGAGTACCACGTCAACTCCAGACGGTAATCACGCAGCTACAGCAGGACACAACAGAGTACCACGTCAACCCCAGGCGGTAATCACGCAGCTACAGTAGGACACAACAGAGTACCACGTCAACTCCAGACGGTAATCACGCAGCTACAGCAGGACACAACAGAGTACCACGTCAACTCCAGACGGTAATCACGCAGCTACAGCAGGACACAACAGAGTACCACGTCAACTCCAGACGGTAATCACGCAGCTACAGCAGGACACAACAGAGTACCACGTCAACTCCAGACGGTAATCACGCAGCTACAGCAGGACACAACAGAGTACCACGTCAACTCCAGCCGGTAATCACGCAGCTACAGTAGAACACAACAGAGTACCACGTCAACTCCAGCCGGTAATCACGCAGCTACAGCAGGACACAACAGAGTACCACGTCAACTCCAGCCGGTAATCACGCAGCTACAGTAGAACACAACAGAGTACCACGTCAACTCCAGCCGGTAATCACGCAGCTACAGTAGAACACAACAGAGTACCACGTCAACTCCAGCCGGTAATCACGCAGCTACAGTAGGACACAACAGAGTACCACGTCAACTCCAGCCGGTAATCACGCAGCTACAGTAGAACACAACAGAGTACCACGTCAACTCCAGCCGGTAATCACGCAGCTACAGTAGGACACAACAGAGTACCACGTCAACTCCAGCCGGTAATCACGCAGCTACAGTAGGACACAACAGAGTACCACGTCAACTCCAGACGGTAATCACGCAGCTACAGCAGGACACAACAGAGTACCACGTCAACTCCAGCCGGTAATCACGCAGCTACAGTAGGACACAACAGAGTACAAAACTTTTCCAGAATATTTAACCCAATTTCCAGGACTATATAACAATAATTCAGCTCAATAACAAGTCGCTTACTCCTATGCGCAATGCCCAAAGACAGGTAGTGTATGCCAGTGGTTCTCAACCTTTTCAGGCTGTGACCCCTGAAATAATCATATTTTAACTGGGGACCCCGGCACCCAGACGAGCACTAAGAGTTGAGGAATTTTGTACAACACTTTTCTATTGTGAAAATAGCAGATCTACATGCTCACAACGCCTCGCGTTGCGAGGCGTTAGATCGGCTATTTTCACAATTTCGGTCTCTAATATTTGACAATTTGGCCAATGTTTAATTTGTCATTTCAGAGGTATTAACAAAATCAATAACCAAAGACAATGCATAGCTATTTTTTCTAGGAAAATATTTCCAGGAATTTCATGACCGTGGGAACCCTGAGAGTACCACGTCAACTCCAGGCGGTAATCACGCAACTACAATAGTAATAAAAAGAATACAACGTCCGATTCATATAGCGCTTTTCTCTGAACTCAAAGACGCTTTGCAAAAATGGAACAAAAAAAAACAACATTATTATGTTAACAACTAGTAGAAAAGCGAAAAAAACGTAGCAAATTAAGACATTACAATTAACTCTGCCTCATTAACTCATTTCCTGCGATCCCCGTCGAAACCAGAGATTTCCCGCTGTACCACTCTGCGATGCCCGAGGAGCCCGAAGATTTAATTAGCTTTAATCATTATGAAACGATTAAAAGTATGATCGCTCATTATAGCCGATTCTGGCTCTTTAGGCCCGCCTCCTAACTGTATCCGGTCGTATTTCCGGTTTGGACCGGATCTAGGTTTCCATATCCGGTCTGACGTCCAATCGTAGCTCCGTTCCCATAGGTTTTTCATTGTAAACAAAGGAAGGAGCTGCACGGCCATAGAATGGTCTTTTTTCACATTTTTTTTTTTTTTTTTTTTGGTAGCCGTTTGATTCCTCTACCCGCCTGGCATATGATCTGCGCACATATCGTCTGCTATGTGCGCGAACGTGCCCACGTGTTACCATAGCGCACAGCTGGCTGTTTCCAATGTTTTTTCATGTAAACACTGGCGGATAAGCAGGGATACAGCCTCGCAACGGATATGTCTATTTCAATGGGGGTTTTTTTATTCGAAAGCTGTCACCGAGTCTACACGTCTACTAGATGCGTCGCGCACAGATCGTGCACGTTGCGTGCATGTGCCCACGTTAAAAGGTAAGGACAATTTGGCAGGAAAACAGTTCAGCCTATGTTTAAAATAGCAGCAAATGAGTTAAGGAGGGGACGAAGATGACAGCCAGCGCAATGGCCTCCCCTAAGTAACAAGAAATCTTGTGAAATAAAATGTTGTCAACCAATCATCAAGGACGATGATACATGAAAGAAGAAGAAGAAGGATTTAAGGATGTCTTAAACTGCCATCAAAGTAGCTTAAAAGTAGCTTACCTTTGCAATTTTATTGAAAAATATCCATTCATTATTTCCAACCCAATCTTTTGTAAAAGACAGGCGTATCTGTCATCAAGTCCTTGGCGCAGCCATTTGCAATGAACGAGGCTGAAGTTCTAGCTCGCACCAGTTGTTTAGAGCATAGAAGAGGAGAAACAAGATCCAGCCATAGAAAACAACCAGAAAAGTGATCCCACCGCCATGTGTGGTCAAGATTTGAGACTAGCGTTACTTGAGCTGCCGCTGCTGCAGAGACCCGCGCAGAGAAAGAAGGAACGAACAAGTGCTCGTTCATGGCCGTGCGCAACTTGAATAAATGGACGAGCGCGCTCGTTCAAAAAAGTAAAAGAGTTAATCATTAAATAATGAATTCATCATTATTAATCAACATTCGTAACTTATATATATATATATACTATATATTTTTTTTTTGGGGGGGGGGGGTGAATTACTATCTCTCTCTCTCTCCGTCTCTCTATCTATCCCTGTTGTGCTACAGTAGTGATTTGTGCCTTCTGTAGGTAAATATCTGTAGGAAAATACTAAGAGTTGTGAGCTTGCAGATCGGTTATTTTCACTACTTCTTAAACAATTGTTTTCTAATTTGGGGAATTTCTTGGATTTTTATTTTATTTATTAATGAAATTACTAAGATAAATCATTGCATTTTCTCATGAAAATCATAGCTTTTTGGGTTATGTTTTTTTATGTTTCGGAATAATAATAACTTAAAACAAAATGTAGGAAACTAAAACATTAACACCCAAGGGGCTCAAACTCGTCCAGTAACGAGATAAGGCCACTAGAGGTGGCTCTGCCAAAAGGAGTTGTCTCGTTCCTCAACGAGACAACAAAGGGTTAAGCGTGCTGCGCGCATGTTGTGTTCCCTGTGAATGACCCTAGTACATACGTCACACCGTGGCTCGCAGAGAGAGAAAATGGCGCGACTAGGCTGCATTGATTTCCATTCTAGGCTGAAACATAAAAAGGGCTTTATCTATGAATGAGGTGCAAAGAACTCCAGGGAAGCAGAGATCTGACTGTTTTCACGGCGACACTTTACCGCGATGGTCGGCCCCGGTTGTGCACACGCACGAAGCTTCCGGGGCTCTTCAAAATAAAGCGTGAGTGAACGGCGGCAGCAGCAACAGCAACAGCTAGAAATGTTAGAAACCTTGGCTTCCCATGTGTTAAGGGACCCCTCTAGGCAACCACACTAATCATTACATTGACAGCCATGCAACATAATGAATACCTGATCTTGATGCAAGGCTCCTCCGAAGGCCCAGATGCAGGCGAAGGTGAAGTAGGTCTCGTAGAGCTCCCGAGGAGACTCTGACGGGATGTTCTCTGGGGTCAGCAGACAGTCCAGCAGGGAGCACAGCGTCTGGACAGAGAGAACATCCCTTTAAGTCACTGCTTTTCAAAGCGTTTCATGTCAACGACTCCCATCTGAAGAGGGAGGGACCTCCGACCTCCACAAGAGAATGTTCATGTAAAGCAAGGTTCCCCAGCAACAACACTAGTATATTGTCATTGTTGGGTGGAAACCTCGTATCTCAAAATGTGTACGTTCTTTCACAAAGTAAAGCCCTGCTTCATCATACGAGGCCGTTGCACAAAAGTAGTGAAAACAGCCGATCTACAAGCACACATGTGTGCTTGTAGATCGGCTGTTTTCACTAGTTTAAATCGTTTTTAAAATGATAAATGCAAGACGAACGGTTTTGGACATACAAGATCTTCACCCGACAACGACGATATCTAAACTGTCACTGGAGTAGCGGGAACACCACCGTCGCCCCCTGCAATGTTGTGGCCCTCGGCTTGGTACCCTAGACATAATTCGGCCCTTGGGGAAAACTAATCGGGGAACCCTGATGTAAAGTCACAAAGTCAAAGTGACGTGCTGTGAGCTTGCAGATCTGCTATTTTTGTAACTCTTACTGCAACAACCTGAGAATCCAAAGAAAGAAATCATGTGGGCTACACAAGTCACTGCAATATACTCTATTTTAATTATAACTCTTAAAAGTATTAAGCTTTGTGTTGAATTAGGTTATTCCACACAGCGTTTTTGCCTAGTTATGTTGAATGACATACTGTGTAATAATGTGCATTTGTGCTTGAACTTGGGGGGTGGATTGTATTGAAGGCCTGGGTATAAAATGCACCACCCGCAACTGTAAGGTATAAAGTGGTTAGAATAGTTGTGATGCAAAATTAACTACTTTTCACTCACAGCGAGCTTGTAGATCTGCTATTTTTGAAAAATCTTGAAAAAGTCTTTGAATATTTCAAAATGTGTTTCTATGTCAGTGGTGCTCAAAGTTTTTCATGTGAAGGACCCCAAAATGTATTTGGCCACGGACACCCATCTCTATTTAGTTCCAGGGACCCCCAGAAGTGAAATTTGAGTAATAAATGTTCACTTAAAAAAAAATACATATATCCAAAGATTTGCACACATTTTCACGACTTTTCAAAAATAGCAGATCTACAAGCTCGCAGCGCGGCACTCGGTGCCGCGCTGCGAGCTTGTAGATCTGCTATTTTTCAATAGCTAAAGTATAAAATAATTAAGGCCCCTCCACCTTGGGCCCTAGTAGCTCAGTCCCACTCCCCCCCCCCTCCCCCTTGTGACGCCCCTGTGTCTCCTGCACCTGGACCATGGAGCTCTCTGGGATGGGAGTGATGGTTCTGAAGGTGCTCCTCATCTGCTCCATGCAGCGAGGAAGGTACTTGTCAAACAGGATGATGAGGTGAGCTCTCTCCGTCTGACGCACACGCGTGTCGATCCAGCTGGCAACGTAGCTGAGCACCAAACAAGAAGAATATACGCGTTAGAATCTGAATGGCTTTCTTCAACACATTTTAAAAGGAATGTGTCTTGGTGGCACTGGAGTGACTATATTCACAGTATTTTATTTTATTTTTTTGTTAAAAAGCTGATACTTTATATTGTATAATTATTGCTATAGAGAGTTCGTTCAGTAACAGGGTTATCCCATTATATCCCCAGCTCTTTAAAGGAGTTCATCCAAAAAATTACACATTCTATCAATTGCAACAGTGGTTCCCAAACTTCTTAGCCCGTGACCCAAAAGAGAAATTAGACATTTGCCCGGGACCCAAACTAGTGAAAACAGCAGATCTTCAAGCTCACAATTCGCAGCGTTGTGAGCTTGCATATCGGCTATTTTCACTACTTCTTATTTGTTTTCTAATTTGGGGAATTTCTTGGATTTTCATTTTATTTATTAAAAACTCATTTACTGCTATTTTAAGACCCTTCTAAAGTCAAAGGCAGATTGGACGCATTTATATAGCTCGTCATACTTGTCATAGGCAGCGCCGGCGCCCCCTATAGGCAGACTACGCAGTCTGCGTAGGGCCCCCGACCAAAAAGGCCCCCACCGCCCCCCTCCTCTCTGCAGAAAAGAACGCACCAAACTGTCTTTTGACACCAGCGCTACTGCCATCTTAGCCTGAATGACACATCTCTGATTAACCTTGTCCCTGATTGGCTGTCACGGCTCTTTGCCATTGTCCCATTGGACACAAAGAAAAAGGAGACCACATTTCTTGACTCTGGAAATCTTTGGGAGTTTCCGCCCCGCCCCCCTTTCAGAGTCTAGTGTTTGTTTACTTTCGCTTTGACAATGCACGTTTATCTTTCTGGATATGAGAGAAAGAAAAAGCGTCAAAAGGAACTGCAGCAACAGCGATCAGGTAAACAGAAACACACATTCAAATTGCACTGTCAGTTGTAACTTGTGTTGTACGACGGAGCCACGTTGCTGCTGCTGTTCTGGCTTCTCCGCCTCTGTGTAAGGCTGGTCATAAAGTAATTAAGTCATAAAAAGCGCAGTTTTCAAAGCGGAGAATCGGTTTATGACCGCAGGGTTCTGCACCAAGGTTATAATAGTTTTGGATTTTTCCATTAGTTTTAATTTTTATTAGTTTTGAGGTTTTGTTTTCAATTACAGTTTAGTTTTAATTCGTTTTTAAAGTGAGGTTGCTAGTTTCGTTTCGTTTTTATTTTTTGAAAATGCTTAGTTTTAGTTTAGTTTTTATTAGTTTTAGTGTTAGTTTTAGTCTTTTACGGTATTTGTCAGGGGTGAGATTAAAATAGTATTGTCTAAAACATCATATTGTTGAGAGAGGCAGGAATGTTGAGACATACAACTTCTCTCTTTGACCTCACCATCTGATGTTTTTTATTTTTTATTTCCACAAAAGACAAAAGACGAAAACTAAGGAGATTTTCTCTATAATTTTATTTTATTTTAGTTAGTTTTGTAAACACACAATATCGTTTCAGTTAGTTTTCGTTTTTTTAAAAAGCTTAGTTTTTATTTTTATTTCAGTTAACTAAAATGTTTTTTCATTCTAGTTTTCGTTTTTTAGTTAGTTTTCGTTTACTATAATAACCTTGTTCTGCACGTTCTCACTCTCAATAGTATCGCGTCCCTCTCCCGTGTCCCATGTAGACTACTAGTAATGGAAAAAGTACTCACATGTTTTACTTAGTAAAAGTATCAATACTGCAATGCAGAAATACTCTGTTACAAGTAAAAGTCCAGAGTAAAAGTACAATATTTGCCGCTGAGATGTGGAAATACTCCAGTATAAGTAAAAGAACCTGAAAATGAATTGTGCTTAAATACAGTACTTGAGTAAGTGTAGCCTACTTAGTTACTTTACAGCACTGCCCGTGCACTAGACACACAGTAACCATGGTAACCACTCCAATTTAACCCTTTCATTTTAAGCAAAATCTTTTACTGTGTGTAAAAAAAAACAGCCGATCTACAAGCTCACAGCATGCATTGTCTCTGTCTATGCCTGTGGCCTATATATTAAAGACAAGTCCCTAAATATTATTATATTCATATAACTATATCTATAGGATATATTATATTTTTATTGTAGATTTAATTTTCTTCATTATATCTAGAACAATCGGTGCCGTGGTAGGCAACAAGTCCAATTTTGCTGCATGTATTGTATGTGTAAGTCACTGTTTAACCGAGTTAATAACTTAGAATGACGATTCTGCAATTTGGCCTATTTATATACAAAACCCAGAATTAAACCCATTATAAAATTGATTAAAAAACAATAAAAAATTATATTATTTTTTCGAGGGGCTCTCGCTACGCTCGCGCCCGCAGGAAGGCCCCATAGCAAAATCATGCTTAGGGCCCCCGTGGGCCCAGAATCGGCTCTGGTCATAGGCAGTAAATGAGTTTAATGAAATTACACTGCATTTTGTTTTAATTCATGAAAATCGTAGCTTTTTGGATTATGTTTTTTTTTTCTTCTTCTTTTTTTTCAAATGTTTTGGAATAATAATTATTTAAAACAAAATGTAGGAAACAAAAAAATGTGACCCATGAAAATGTGTCCGCGACCCACAAATGGGTCCCGACCCAGTGTTTGAGAAACAATTGAATTACAGTACACAACCCATGAAGCCTTGAATTCGTGGAGACTTCTTTGTTTTCGTCGCGTTCCTGAGCCAATCATTTGAAGACCAGCGGAGTACTCAATTGAGTCTCCTACTGAGCAGCCACCCGGTCATCCACATTATTGATCTCCCTGAATTTGATATCAAACGCTTGAACGCCATTGAAGGAGATTTTTCACTGTGTTATTGTAGTAGGCTAGTAGCCGTTCTTCCGCACCTCAGAGTGAAGCGAACCGGAAATGGCGCCATGCGGTAATGTTCCGCTCTGTCCACTTCAATCTCGGATTCCAGTCCCAGATGCGTTTTTGGTCAAAACAAGCCTTTTTTTACGGACCATAACTAAAGCATGGATGATCGCGGTTATAATTTTAGAGTGTGTGTGTGTGTGTGTGTTAGGGCATTCACGAATAGTGATTTTTAGTATTCGAATTATTCGACCTCTAAGTATTCGAATAGTCGAATATTCGACAGGATCCCATGCAGTTCTTCCCTAACTTGGAGGTGCTGTATGGAAGCAGTGTTTTTGTTATTGCCCAAGCACTCCCGAAACCCGCCCCCCCCCAACCCCATGCACAGCTTGCACCCCCCTCTCCCTTGGGTGTCTGCGGCACCCTACCCCCTCAACTCTTTTCTTTTATGTCTTTTGTTTGTTTGTCTCTTATGTTTGTGTTTTTTGTTTGACCGCCCTGAATTGTTGCGCAGGTTCTCCAAGATAGCGCCGCCCATGGCTGCTGTGGTGACTACGTGTGTTGCGTTCTGTCGGTGTTTTTGTGTTTGTTTGTTTTTGTTTTTGTTTATGTTATATGTGAAAAAATTGATTTGAATGCAAAAATGTAGTATGCCAAAGCAAATTCCTATGTGTATTACACAATGGTTAATAAAGAAATCTGAATCTGAATCTGAGGACTGGCCAAACTGTCAAATATTAAGTAAGCAAGAGGCGAACATTGTGGAAATAGCCGATCTACATGCTCACAACGCCTCGCGTTGCAAGGCGTTGTGAGCATGTAGATCTGCTATTTTCACAATATTTATCTGCGGAACCGAGTCACATTAAATGTAATACCTACAATTCCAAGTGCTTGTCAGGGTGGGGGTCCCCAGTTTAAATACAGTATTTTCTGGACTATAAGGCGCACCTGACTATAAGGCGCACTGTCAATGAATGGTCTATTTTCAAACTGTTTTCATATATAAGGCGCACCTGACTATAAGGCGCACATAATAGACGCTACCGTTGCGTTATGCATCCAACAGATGGAGCTGTGCTAAAGGGAATGTCAATGTCAATGAATGATCCATATATAAGGCGCACTGGACTATAAGGCGCACTGTAGTTTTTTGAGAAAATTAAAGGCTTTTAAGTGCGCCTTATAGTCCGGAAAATACGGTATGTTTATTTTGGAGGTCACAGCCTAAAAAAGGTTTGAGAACCTCTGGTTCAAATGAACAAATTCACCCACCAGGGGCATTGACAGCTCATTCTTATGACTTCCTATCTAGCCAAGCTGTATAAACTATATATTTTTTTAAAGAGAAAACAATACAAAAATAAAACTAAGCGAATATTCGACTTCGGTGAAAAACGTCGAATAGTGACTTTGATACTCGAATATTAGAATATTTGGTGAATGCCCTAGTGTGTGTGGTAGACTCACGGGCTCCAGCCCACGTCCTGGGGGTTCACACACAGGATCCCGGCGCGGGACACGGTGGCGGGCGTGGCCGACCTCAGGTGACTGACCTCAAACAGCAGCCTCATGGAGCAGGTGAGAGGCACTCGCTCGTTACTGGCCAGAGTCAACACCTGTACACACCACCAGGTTAGGATTACAGTATATATGTTACAGTTAGTTTGGGTAACTCAGTTAGATTGGGGTAGGAGCGCTCGTTTTGTAGTTCACCACACCCCCCTACCACCACCTGGATCAATTCACTTTGATAGTCACTTATCAACAAACCTGTGTAATGCTGCGTAATCACCACAAGATGGCGACAACACAGCCATTCACTGTGTAGTCAGTGACGTCACTCGTCTGCAGCTCCTCTTTGTTTACCTACCAGCCTAGCTCAACTGTGTTTAGCCATTAGCTTACTATGCCAAACCTAACCCTAACCCTAACCTCAACCTCTGTAAAACTATGCCTAACCCTAACCTCCATGGGGTGAGGCGCTATCCTGCCGACGCCAAAGCATGTGTGGATCAAAGCCACCGCTTGCTCCGCCCCGCGCCGCACAACGAGCGCTCCTGGTCTCAATCTAACTGAATCTCAAACTAACTGTTGTGACATATACATGACTACAACCTGAACACACCACGAGGTAGGAATATACATACTGTATATATATGGAGTCTCGATATTACCGCATTTGGCTACAAAGGGCTAACACAGGCTGGCTAGGACTAGCATTTTAGCCATATTCTGGGAGGACCAACTAAATTATGTCCCGATCTCTCACATTAATAAAAAAAAAGTCTTATTTACATGCAGAGTTAAGCTCTGGCGTTTAAGTGAAATGTAGCCTAGATATTTTGAGATGCTTTTGTGGCTTTATTACATTTTAGAGAAAAAACAAAACAAAACGTCATAATAGCTCCAGTGAACAATTGATCAGTGCAAGATGACTAGCCGCCAGCCAGAGTGGGACACATATATCCATACAATCTGAACAAATCACCAAGGTTAGGAATATATTATATACAGTGCATCACTAAAACCTGAACACACCACTGAGGTTAGGAATATATCACTGCTGTCGGGCAGAAACCTCTTATCTGTATACATGTTATTCTCCGTAAATTGAAGCCCTACTTGATCATACCACAGCGTCACACAAAAGCCGGTCCGCAAGCTCAAAACGAGTTTTGAGCTTGTAGATCTGCTACTTTTGCTGCCATTTAATTTGAATCCTGAAAAGTGATAGTTTTGGACTTGTGAGGTCACCGCCCGACAATGTATCAATCAATACAATCTGAAGTATGATGTATGACATAATGAGGTATAATGAGCGGTGCTCCTGGAAGGAGCAAAGCTCTAACATCTGACTTTGTCTGGGACGCGAACCGTGGCCTACATCTGCCCTACATCTTGCCACATGTCCAATTGTCCGTCCATCCATCCATCTTCAACCGCTTATCTGGAATCGAGTCACGGGGGATAACAGTTCCAACTGGGATTTCCAGAGTTCCCTATGAGCAACTTCCTTCCGGAGAGAAGCTGCAACATTTCTCATGGTAAACTGCGACCTTCGGTCGCAATTATTGTGTGTGGTGTACATACTGTACACACGATGCTTCGTATAATACAAAGCATTGTGTGTGTACTGTACAGTATGCATGTTGTACATTAGCCTACGTGTGAAGGGGAGGGAGGCTACAGTACCTTGTTGTCGTCCATCACTGTATTGAGTGATTCAATCCACATGGGATCGATGTCTCCGTCCAACACAATCCACTTAGGAGCGCCGGTGGCCATGCTGGCCTGTTCCCTCAGCAGAGAAGACAGCAGGCCTGGGGAACAGCAAGCAGCGTTAGCAGGCTGACTGGCAACTGTACCGTTCGTGTTTGATTTTACCCTAAAATCACGCAAAGCGGTACACAGTAGGACATTCACGAATAGTGTTTTTTAGTATTCGAATTATTCGACCTCAAAGTATTCAAATAGTCGAATATTCGACAGGACTGGCCAAATGGGCCAAACTGTCAAATATTAAGTAAGCAAGAGCCGAACATTGTGAAAATAGCCGATCTACATGCTCACAACGCCTCGCGATGCGAGGCGTTGTGAGCATGTAGATCTGCTATTTTCACAATATTTATCTGCGGAACTGAGTCACATTAACTCACTTAGCGCCGAGCGAGCCAGATTTCAATATGAATCTGCGCTTATAACGCCAGGAAATAGCTATATTGAATCCCCAAAATCACATTACATAAACAGGTACACGTGCCTGCGGATGCCACAAGATGACCACTAGAGTGAGCCATAGCTCATAGACTTTCCATGGTCCCATGTTAAGTCAGAATAAAAAACAAGGTTCATGACATAACAGGATGGTACAATGACATGCTCTCCATTGACATTCAATGGACAGGCCGCGGGCCGCCATTTGAGCTCAATACTGCTCAATTCGTGCTTGATCGTCTCAAACCATCATTGGTATGGGCATCGGAACGTATATAGATGCCACACAGAAAGTTTCCGAATCAAAATCCGACCTAGTGAAGCTACGTGAGGGTCGGATGGTTTGCATTGAGCCTAGCGGCTAACAGAGGCCTACGTAAACAGGAAGCTATGGCTTAAAGGTGACGTCATAATCGTATCCTTTTTTTTCACGGTTTTCATCTGTATGCTAGTCGAAGGTAAGCTAACCGTTCCGCTCCGTCTATCAACCCAAATTAAAAGCTTAAACAATGCTTTTATATAAAAGTCGCTCCGAGTCGCTCGGCACCAAACGCCATCATTAGTTAGTTGGCCCCCCTGAAAGTCGCTCGGCGCTAAGTGAGTTAAATGCAATATCTACAATTCCAAGTGCTTGTCAGGGTTCTTATGACTTCCTATCTACTAGCCAAGCTTTATAAACCATGAAGAAATATATATATTTTTAAAGACAAAACAATAAAAAAATAAAAATAAGCGAATATTCGACTTCAGTGAACAACGTCGAATAGTGACTTTGATATTTGAATATTCGAATATTTGGTGAATGCCCTAGTTTGCACAGTATCTCTAAAGTTATGTCCTCAACATGTATCTGTCCCATTTCCCATATTCCCTCCTGATTGGCTACGATTGCCTTCTAAAGTTTGTGTATGCGATGTGACGGTCGCTTATCTCAAGATTAGGGAGTCTTACTGGTGTCATTATGGACATAAGAGGTTTCTGCCTGGCAGCAACGATTTAGATATTTATGTAATGTTATGAGTTGCCAATTACTTGAATCCCCCTGTAGTGCCAATTAATTACTCCAACTGCCTGTCACTGCTGTTGCATCCTGGTTTAAGGCCATTTTTTTTACTCATTCTGACTGTACTGGTCTGGTATTATGAATATTTTCAATCTGGCATGCCAATTTTGGGCATGTCATTATAGACATTAAAGATATTCAAAAATACAAGCTACAAGCTGGTAGATGGGCTATTTTTCGTAGATCGGCTATTTTCGGCACACGACACAATCGTATGACGAAGTATCAAAAAGTGGGTTAGTAATTGGTTAAGGCAGGGGTCTTCAACGTTTTCAGGCCCTGGACCCCTTAGTTGAGAGACAGATGAAGCATATTTTGTATAAAGCTGTGTTGCCGATTTTCATCGATTTCATAGGTAGATTCACAGACTTGTTGGACAGCACTGTCTGTCATCAGTCGATGTTGGATTCGTGTTAATGTTTTTTTTCCCAGACATTAACCACATAAATTGTCGATACTTTGTAAACTTGACCTATCACTCGGTACTTGGTCTGCTCTTTTTTTACCTCCACACAAACCTTTGAAGAAAATAGCCGATCTACAAGCTCGCTATTTTAGGCCAAAGTTCTCCTCGGAAAAGGGACGCGAGGGTTCAAGTTCTTCATCTAAAAGAATTATCCTATTGGTGGCCCCCCTGTAGTAACTCTGAGGACCCCCTAGGGGTCCCGAACCCCTTGTTCAAGACCCCTGGGTTAAAGTTTGTTTGTTTACCATCTTTCCACTCTCGAGTGGCGGGGTGAATGAAGCCAAACAGCTCGTCTGTTTCCACCGCCTTGGGGTTCAGGTCGTTCCAAACAGGCTTCCTCTTCAGGCTGGCGTACGTTTTGTTGAGGACGCGTAAAATCTGCTCAAAACATAAATGTTTATACATTTCGAATGTACCCGGAACAGTGTGCACTTGATATTACTGGGCACCTTTTTTTTATATTTATTTTGTATTTTAAATGTTATACATATTATATTTATTTTACAAATGAGGGGTCAAATACTGTACGTATAATATTTTTAAATTACATTCAAGGCACAATTCTTCTACAAATGCTACAAAACCAATCAAAAGTCATTACCGGGAAAAAAAGGAATAGAAATTGGAAGGATAAATTTAGGTCAAATAATGATGTAGGCTACTTTAGATTACTCCAAACCATTTTGCAAAGCATACATGTTCTTATTTCTTTTAAAGTGGAATTAACATTTAGGTTCCCAATATACCTGTACAGGTGTCACATTAAACATTGAACATAAAGCAGTGTGATTCAGATTATGATCAGATTACATCAGGGTGTTCTGACATGGCTCTTGATTTCAGATTATCATCAGATTAAAGACATAAATCAGGGTGTTCTGACCTGGCTCTTCCCCGTCCCGGCGTTCCCGATCACAAAGACAGAATGACGGACGGCCAGCAGTTCTTCCAGCTGCACCACCTGATGGCAACATTAATGAATAACACATTTGTAAAACTGCCAGCCTGTTTAACAGAAAATAACACTTTTCCCATTTAACATCACAAACCAGTGAAGCCATTCATATATTTTCCTTGTTGATTCATCATATTATTGTTGTTGTTGTTGTTGTTGTTGTTGTTGTTGTTGTTGTGAATGATACCTGATTATGTGTTGGAATTTCCTCTGTTGGGGGATTGTTGTTCTGTTTTATTGTTGGCATTATTAGTGTGGTTCCCTCCTCTGTGAGTGGGAATCGTGTGTTTCTATGTTGCTAAGGGATACATATGTCATATAGTTTAATTTATATTAATGTATTAGTTCATTCATTTGTCCAAACAATATAGTACTTGTGTGACTTTGTCAAGCGAACTAGGGATACACCATCGGTATCTGCGATATTTGCATTTTTTTAACCTATCTGCAACAGGTTAATGGCTACAGTTACCACACTTGGTAGAGGTTCAAAGTCCAGTCCTAACCCTTTAAACGAACACTCAGGATTAGACCTTTCACACACACACTTGGCCATTGATTCCAGACCTTGAGAATGAAGGCCTCCTCGGGCTGCAGCCGCAGCTCCAGGGTGGTCCGGCGGACGGCCTGCTCAAACCCTGGGTCTCTGCTCCTCTCCACCACCAGCCCGGGGAACAGGTCCCCCAGCAGGCCCAGGAAGATGGCCACGTCCTCCGTGACGATCTTAGGCATGTTGAAGTCCCTCAGAGCGCGCATCAGCACCTGCAGACACACACAGGGACGCGCCGCGTCAGGGTAAGATTCGTGGAAGGCGTGCGGGTGATGTCGTGTGGGATCGATGGATGTGATGACGGGTTGATGTGACGATAGTGACCTGGTCCTCTGGTCTGGTCTTGTCCCCTCTTCTCAGCGACCCTGCCACCACCAGCACAGACTTCACAGCACGAAGGCCCCAGTCATAGTGGTCCTGAAAGATAGGTGCAAGTATAGTATTCCATTATTGTCTTTGATCATCATAATTAAAAATCTGCATAGTAATTAAATTAATAAACTAAATCTAAATTTGCTGTCAAAATTAACACTGGTAACAATGTGATGTACCCCGTTTCAAGATGATTAGCTTAATGCGCAACATTGTTTTCTCAATCAAAAGTAAACAAATCAACATACAGTTTAAATGTATAGAGGTATATGCACATTTCTAAAGTAACAATTGAAGGACTTTTTAATTCCTCTAAAATTACAAGTTAAACATTGGTCAAATTGTCAAATATTAGAGGCAGAAATTGTGAAAATAGCTGATCTACATGCTCACAACGCCTCGCAACTCGAGGCATTGTGAGCAAGTAGAAAGAGCATGTAGAATGTAGAATGTTGGAATGTCTCAAGTCTTAGTGCTCGTCAGGGTGGGGGGGTCCCCGAGTTAAAATATGATTATTTTGGGGGTAGCGGCCTGAAAAGGTTGAGAGCCACTGTGCTACACAGAGTGATGTATTGTACCTGTTTGGACAACAGTTCTCTACACAGGGTGATGTATTGTACCTGTTTAGACAACAGTTCTCTACACAGAGTGATGCATTGTACCTGTTTGGACAACAGTTCTCTACACAGAGTGATGCATTGTACCTGTTTGGACAACAGTCATCTACACAGGGTGATGTATTGTACCTGTTTGGACAGCAGTTCTCTACACAGGGTGTACAAGGTGATGAACTTCCGGGCCAACAGCTTGGCGCTCAGGAACCCCTCGGCCACCAGCATGATCTCACAGATCAGCTCCACGTCTGGCACCACCATGGCACAGGGTCTAAATAAAGCAGGAACCAACTGGACCATCATCATTACATACCATTTGTGAATTTGATTCCTGAAAAGTAACAGTTGTGGACATAATGGAGGTTTTCCACCTGTCAGAGACAGTGTTTATCTTTCCTTTCTTAAAGATGGTGTTCATTAAGTATGCCTGGTTGTCAGGTGGGTGGCGACCCAGCTGAAGTTAGCCACAACCACAGTGTTGGGTGTATGGTAAAAGGGGAGGGGATGAGTTTATGATGTCATTAACTCAGTGTTTTTCGATCTGGCCTTTTGACCCAGAGGCTTTCAGCTTTCAGGAAGTAACCAAAAATACGAAGACGAATTTGCACATTAGAACCACACCTGGGGGTCTATTAGAGTAATGTTAACTCCATAGACACATACAAAACAGAAAAAGTACAAAACTATGGCACCGCCTCTTTAACAGAGCCACTATTAGCCTAAGCCATTGTTTTGTGTTTTGTGTGTTTTTCTGCTTTCTCTCCTACCGAACAGAGACTTGAGGTTCTCTGGTAGCTCTATCTCTGTCTCTGTCTCTGTCTCTCTCTCTCTCTGTCTCTCTGTCTCTCTGTGTCTCTCTCTCTATCTCTCTCTCTACTAGTAGTAAAGGTCTCTCTCTCTCCTACCTGAACAGAGCCTTGAGGTTCTCTGGTAGCTCTCTCTCTCTCTCTCTCTCTCTCTCTCTCTCTCTCTCTCTCTCTCTCTCTCTCTCTCTCTCTCTCTCTCTCTCTACTAGTAGTGAAGGTCTCTCTCTCTCTCTCTCTCTCTCTCTCTCTCTCTCTCTCTCTCTCTCTCTCTCTACTAGTGGTGAAGGTCTCTCTCTCCTACCTGAACAGAGCTTTGAGGTTCTCTGGTAGCTCTCTCTCTCTCTCTACTAGTAGTAAAGGTCTCTCTCTCCTACCTGAACAGAGCTTTGAGGTTCTCTGGTAGCTCTCTCTCTCTCTCTACTAGTAGTAAAGGTCTCTCTCTCCTACCTGAACAGAGCTTTGAGGTTCTCTGGTAGCTCTCTCTCTCTCTCTACTAGTAGTAAAGGTCTCTCTCTCCTACCTGAACAGAGCTTTGAGGTTCTCTGGTAGCTCTCTCTCTCTCTCTCTACTAGTAGTAAAGGTCTCTCTCTCCTACCTGAACAGAGCTTTGAGGTTCTCTCGTAACTCTCTCTCTCTCTCTACTAGTAGTAAAGGTCTCTCTCTCCTACCTGAACAGAGCTTTGAGGTTCTCTGGTAGCTCTCTCTCTCTCTCTACTAGTAGTAAAGGTCTCTCTCTCCTACCTGAACAGAGCTTTGAGGTTCTCTGGTAGCTCTGTCTCTGCTAGTAGTGAATGTCTCTCTACCTGAACAGAGCTTTGAGGTTCTCTGGTAGCTCCGTCCTGCCTGCGTAGCCAGGGTTCATGGTGATGAAGATCCCTACGGAGGGCTTCAGCGAGATGTCCTCGTCCAGGAACAGGAAGCTACGGGAGGGAAGGCAGGGTGGTTTTATTTGTAGAGCACATTTCATGATGATACGTCCCAGTTGCATCCTTGTGATGTTTTTTTTCATTATTAGTTCTATTTATAGTGGCTCATAGGAATAGACTATGTGACAACCAGGAATAGTTTGGTGACCACCGGAGACTCGGTTGACGGCCGGAATTTAGACGGCACCCGGGAGCAGGTTGGGTTAGCGCCCCAGCCTGTGTCTTCCGTGAGGAAGAAGCCCAACAAATCCATGGTGAGGCCTTTAGGAGGGCCATTCAACTGCAGCAGCTGAATGGAATGTTTGGATTGGGGTCTGGTGCAACGCACAGGTTCTGAACCTGGTGAGAGCAGGAGAGGACCTGGTGAGACGTAGGAGGAGCCCGGCCAGGAGTCAACCCATAGAGCCTAGTTCTTCCACGCGCCAGAATAGTACCCCCAATCCCGGCAGAGTAGTTCCGGTGCAGCACATTGAGTGACCCTGTCTTTCCCTAATAGGACTGATCGTGGATAGCTACTGGGACGTAAGTCGGGACTTGATCAACCCCGGCTGGGTCACCTGGGCGAGGGTGTATGATGTTGCGAGACCCGAAACACCCGTCGACCCCAGGCTACATCACTGATGATACGTCCCAGTTGCATCCTTGTGATGTTTTTTTTTTTTTCATTACAACTAGCCCGACGCTCAGCCTGCATTTTCATTTCGTCTCACTCCATTATTCAGTCTGAAAGCCCTCTCAGTGCAGCCGTTTTCTGAGAAGATGGGGGCGTGGCCAAAGAGGGACTCTTTGGCGATTGGTTCATACTGGATTACCTCGATTCCCCATTGGGCCGGGTAGATTTTCAACCGAGAAAAGCCCGTCTACAGCGACACCACCATACCCTGAATGTGATGCTATGGATTCAGGTTCAACAACAAGGCAATTCAATGCGCTTTACACAGAACATCAAGCATAGTAAAAAAACTATTATAAAATGACATTAGGATGCATTAAACAAAATAAGTAAAACAATAACAGATACAATTTCAAGATACAGAACTTTGTTACTCTCGAAGGGATATCAAACTGCTGTTTTATTTGGACTTAACACATTCAGTGCTTCCCGAATCCCGACTAAGGTCGGGATTTCAAACCTGGCCGCAGAGTACTTTTCCCGATTAAAGTCAGGATATGACTTTTATAGCGCACAGTCATTGGGATCTGCGGGTGAAAGAAAACTCAAAATCCTGTGATCCAGGGGTAGGGCCCGACAAGCTTTGTTGCTTCTCTCTACCCCTTTTTCAGGGACTTGGACACGTATTGTGAATATGTGACATGTATGTATTGTACAGACATATTCATATATATTAGTCCCCCCAGGAATCCGCGGAGAACAATCCTGATTCTGCGGAATTCTGTGGGGAACAATTCTTGATTCCGCGGACATTAAAAAACAACCTAAAATGACCAGTTATCAAGCTAAAAATGATATAGTTCTAATAATCAAGTAAAACCCTTCATGAAATAGCTACAATTAATTGTAATTAGTGGTTAGAATAATCGAATAATCATTTTTGAGAATACAAATCTAATATTAAATCTATTATTATTTTAATTGTTATTGTTTTTAATAATTACTTTCTCTTGCAAAGACTATATTGTCATGCAAACCCTGCCCATAGTAACCACATTTTAGAGGATAGCCTACCTACTACCTAGTACTGTACATGTATGGATGTAATATTTATTTATTCTCTTCTGCATTAGCATTGTCATTGCCAGGACCATTAGAGGCATAGAGAGGAACTATAGTTCAGGACACAGTTTCTGTCAGGAACGAATGTTGGACCGGACCATCTAGCGTCAGTGCAACTAGCAGGAGGGAAGCTAAGCTATTCCCCCAGGCTCTGTTATGAGGTGGCCACTTGCAAGACCAAGTACAAATCGTTTTATAATAGTAGTAATAACTACTCCCGCCGCTCTGCTGCCACTCGCGACCGCTATTCCGCGGACGTCAGAAAAGTCTGCGAATGGCCGAGAAATCCGCGGGTGGTTGCGAATTCTGCGATAAATTCCGTTATCACGGAATCGCAGATTCCTGGGGGGACTAATATATATATATATATTTCTTACTTCTATTTTCTTTCTTTTTAATTCATATTTGTATAATGTCCAAAGAACTGAAAATAAACTGAACTGAACTGAAATAAAAATCGCACCCGTGCGAAGTGAGCGGTGCAGAAATATTTAGGGAGTACCAGTAAGACTCCCTAATCGGGAGATGGTCGCTTATCTCCACAAATAGGGCAAAAATGGGTTTTTCCAAAATCTTCCTGATCCATGTTGATCACATGAGTGTAGACATGCTGTGTAGTGATTTCCGTGATTTTAGGGCAAAATCTGTAGGAGCAGTGTCCAAAAATGTGTTTTTTAAAAATCGGCCTGAAGGTGGCGCTATATGGGACAGATTCATGTTGATGGGATGAGTGTAGACATACTGTGTAGCGATTTGCGTGATTTTAGGGCAAAAACTGTAGGAGCAGTGTCCAAAAATGTGTTTTAAAAATCGGCCTGCAGGTGGCGCTAGAAGAGGGCCATGTGAGAAATGAGGGGTGGGGTCTCCGCGCTGCCTTGGCGGACGAATAGGTACCGGCCCCGGCTCTCCCGGACGCTCCTAGCCCGAGTTACGGCATTTTATGTGAGCTGCAGTGGAGGGGGTCCTCCACTGGGGGCGCCACCACTTGGGGTGGTCATTTGGTCATTTTTGCACATGTGGTCATTTTTTACACCAGGGGTCCTTGGAGGTTGTAGTTTGCCAGGTAAGGAGTGTGTGTGCAAAATGTGGCATGGATGGGGGCAACGGTTGTGGAGATATGAGCAGGGCAAAAGTGTGATGTGTGACGTGTCACTCACGGAGGGACATTTATTTACACCTGGGGGTCCCCCAGGTCCCTGGAGCTCTGGGGGTCCTTGGAGGTTGTAGTTTGGCAGGTAAGGAGTGTGTGTGCAACATTTGGCATGGATGGGGGCAACGGTTGTGGAGATATGAGCAGGGCAAAAGTGTGACTCACTCACTGACTCATTGACTCACAGACGGACAGCCGGTGGAGGTTTTGGTAGTAAATGCGTCCTACGGTCGCAATGATATACTGTGAACTTTGATTTCAAGCCCTTTCTTCGCAATGTACCTACATAGCTTACTTACAGTCACAATGTGATGTGTTCACGTAGCATATGGAAATGTGATGTACTTACTCAACCTTCATAGTTCAACATGACATTCAAGACCTCAAAGATGAATTCTACATTACCACGATATTTCTAGCGTCTTGAAGATATGTAATCTCATCAGCATAGAGTAGACCCATCATAGCTCCACTCCACCCCAACCTTATAATCTGCTTCAAGGAAGAGCGAAGTAGCATAGACTTAGAAGGTCCCAAACGGAATAATTCACATCAGATCCACGCAACAGGACTAGGAGACGCGAAGAAGAAACATTCGTTACCTCTAACATACCGGTACGTTGTGAATCCTCATGTTATCGGATTCACGGGGCAGTGTTGTCGAGGAAACGAGCATGATACGTCACGTCACGGCATGACGTCATATTTAGTTATAAATTAGCTATATACAGAAGAATATAGTAGTATACAGATTTACAGAGACATCTGGAGATAGATTCAGATACCGAGACTCATAGAAGAATATTGAATAGATCTCTCCATGTCCCTCTCGCTGTCTTTCTCTCTGTAGGGAAAGGAACGTGGCACTTGAACATTATGTCGGATGATCTAAAATAAATGTTTCTTGAAGATGGGGGATCGCAAAGATGTGTCTCCCCAGTTCCACTCTCCCACCCAACAACAACAAATAGACCTACAGTATATGGTCACCTATGGCATGATGACAGCATCCTACATGTAGGCTACAGTACATCCAATTTGCCGAAATCAAGGCTTCAAAACTGAACTCCACAAAGCAATGGATGACGTCATGGGTAGATCTGTCGTCAGCGTAACGGATATAAAAGCAGCAGTCAAACCAACACAGGTAATTTCTCCAAAAGCGGATCACAATTGTCTGGTATCGCACGAGCAGCGAGCACCACATAAAGGCTGAAATGGCCGCCACCATGATTGACACGGAAGGAGCCCCAGCGCCAAAGGTCGTCCCACCAAAGGTCATCCCCTTCTTCCCGACATTTCAAAGTTATTTGGCAATGGGAGATCAGTTGTACCAAAAGGGGAACTATATCAAAGCTATAGAAAGCTATTCCATGGGATTAATGCTCAAGGTGGAAGACAAGGACTGCCTCGCTGAGCGATCTAAATGTTTCCTGAAGATGGGGGATTCAGAAAATGCTTTAAGGGACGCTGAGGCATCTCTTAAACATGACAAGACATTTTACAAGGGATTGTACTGTAAGGCAGAGGCACTGTGCACCATGGGGGATTTTGAGTCTGCACTGGCTGTTTACCATAGAGGACGGAAGCTGCGTCCAAATGTGGCCGACTTCAGACTCGGCATCCAGAAGGCAGAGGAAACTTTGGAAAGGACTGTGCGGGGGAAACCTACCGGTGTTATTCATCACCTGAAGAAAGACAAAGAATACCTGGAGAAGTGGGACCTAAGGACCTAAGGAGAGACCCACCTGAGGAAGAGGACCTAAGGAGAGACCCACCTGTACAGAAGACCTAAGGAGAGACCCAACTGTTGATGGTGCCTGATTTCCTGGAGCTCTTCAGGGAGAGAGCCACCGCCCCCTTCCAGGTGTTCTGTGTGGGGCTGTGGTGTCTGGATGAGTACTGGTACTATAAGGACCATAAGCTGGACTTTGCCATGTCTACATACCGGTACCTAAATATTAGAATACATGAGGATAGTGCATTCTAATGACCCTGAAAGGTCATGTTAAGATACTTTGAAGACAAAGTCATTCGAAAAGACAAGTCTGGCATGTGTTATTTCTGTTGGGACGATATTTGATGTCTTCTTGCAAATGATGGCTGAGAAGCCCAAGACCAAAGAGCATGAAGAGCAGCTGGAATGTCATGCACAGTTTCTATTGCTTTACTTTAACCACAATGACAAAAGGATCTGTAGAGTTGCAGACAAATACTGGACTTGTTTGGTCGAGACTTTCCCACATCTGCTGTGGAGTGGTTCTAGACATTCTAGACATCTTGCAAACATTCTCTCTGTCACTCAGTGCTGACATCCGCAAGGATCTGCCAAACATGACATTATTATAGGTATCACCTTCATGATCACTGTCCCAGTTTAGCCAGAAGGCCGGCAAGATGAGAGACCGATTGTACAAAATTCAACAGTAGTTGCAGATCCAAAGAGGAGAAGGAGGTTCTACTGTATTTTCGCTCCCATGAAGTGTCCAGGATATGGAGTTGGTTATCATAAGCTGTTTATTTATATTCTTTGAATTTCAAAATTGTCTTGAGCTGGATATCTCTATAATACATGAAAACAAACCACACTTTTAGACAGGGCCCTGTGATTAAAGCGCTCTGTCTAAAAGTGTGGTTTGTTTTCATGTATTATAGATAATACATGACTCATACAATTGAGAAATTCAAATGAACTATTTTGAAATTCAAGGTTAGCACCGCTCAATAATTTTTTATGACGTAATTTAGGCGGCCTAAACGCGTTCTAAATCAGAGTTAACCAATCGGGTGCCTATATGTGACTATGACATCATGGACAGATCAACAGAATCGAAGTGTTTCATTGGTCTAGTGGACTCATGTCATCATCATTTGTGATAAGCTGTTTATTTATATTCTTTGAATTTCAAAATAGTTCATTTGAATTTCAAAATTGTCTTGAGCTGGATATCTCTGTAATACATGAAAACAAACCACACTTTTAGACAGGGCCCTGTGATTAAAGCGCTCTGTCTAAAAGTGTGGTTTGTTTTCATGTATTATAGATAATACATGACTCATACAATTGAGAAATTCAAATGAACTATTTTGAAATTCAATGTTAGCACCGCTCAATAATTTTTTATGATGTAATTTAGGCGGCCTAAACGCGTTCTAAATCAGAGTTAACCAATCGGGTGCCTATGTGACTATGACATCATGGACAGATCAACAGAATCTAAGTGTTTCATTGGTCTAGCGGACTCATGTCATCATCATTTGTGACATCATTTGTGACATCATTTTTTTTAAGCGGTCTATAGGAGCGGTTAGCACCGCTCAAAAAAAAAAAAAAAAAACATGTTGATCGATATTACAACATAGTGAATTTCCACAACATGGACATGATCGTGGCTTCCGCGCGTGGGTCTTCAAAATAAGGTACAATCAATGGAAAAAATCACACCCAATGTGAAGTGAGCGGTGGTCGTGCTTGCATAACGTCTTCAGATTTGAGTCTAGGATGCACAGGCTATGCTACACACACACGTTTTGCCATGGCAAAACGCTGAGGAAAAAGGCTACAGACACACGCACAGCCACGTATAGGAGCGGTTTACCACCGCTCAGAAACCCCGGTGCAAGTTATCTAAATAATTAGTGTGGTTGCCCAACAGGGCAACACATTATAGAATGGGTTTTCAAAGTGGGTGACGGGGCACCCTGGGGTGCAGTCCAGGGGTGCCATGAGATAATTTGAAAATATTTGGAATTTATTTGGACACTTAAAAAAATATATATATCTATTATAATTGCCAGACCCATGAAATGGGTAGGCCTACATAAGCAAATGTCTGTCGGTCCGGGTTTTCTATATAAAGGGTATATATGATGATGACATGATGATGACATGCCTACAAAAGGTATGATGTCATAAATGATGATGACAGACAGGGGGTCTGGCACAACCAGGTTGACCTGGTCTAGTTTTAAACTTGAAGTACAAAGTTATTGCCAGACCCATGAAATGGGTAGGCCTACATAAGCAAATGTCGGTCCGGGTTTTCTATATAAAGGGTATATATGATGATGACATGATGATGACATGCCTACAAAAGGCATGATGTCATAAATGATGATGACAGACAGGGGGTCTGGCACAACCAGGTTGACCTGGTCTAGTTTTCAGTCAGTTCCAACCAAAATGGCTATTATCTCAACGGTTTCCTCGCAACATAATAGCTAAAATATGCTATAAATATACGGTGCTGGGAGTGAAAATTATGAATATAATGTAGGGGTGCCTCGGATGAAACATATTTATGGGGTGCCTTGAGCCAAAAAGATTGGGGACCTCTGCATTATAGTCCTGGGGAAACTTTATTTGTCCGCCATTATTCTTCTTTACGGATAAACTTTATTTTGCTGAGCTACTCTTCCCACGGTTTTGGTGGCACACACTCAAGCCATATGTCAAATCGACCGGCTTCATCGGGAATCGTATGCATTTTGCTAAGAGATACGTTATTAATTTTCTCCTCTGACTTGAATGAGAAAATGCAAAAAAAAAAACTTTCCCCAAATATGGAGATGACTGACGTCATGTTTTGACGTCATAGACCACTGAGACTGACATGGAAGCCAAATGGGAAAATGCTGATGTCCATATATGGGCATTCCGAGATATGGGCTTAATATTGATGACATAAGGGATCTCCGTATATGGGCATGAAAGTGACACGGACTGACACAGAGATCTCCATATATTGCCATTCATTTATTAGTGAATTAAATTTCCCCATAAACTTCACTCCCAATCTCTCTCCCCATTTCCTGTCAGTCTACTGTCCTATCAATAAAGGCATAAAAGCCCCAAAACAAATCTTTAAAAAAAAAAAAAAAAAGTGTACTAGCCACTAGTGTGTCTGTCTGTCTACCGTCCGGAACTCCGGGTCCATCAGTTGGCCAATTGTCTAAAAAAACATAATACAAAAAATCAATGCTTCTGCCTCGCTGACCATCTATGTTTCCACCTTCAGTGTCTCCACTTCTCATAACCAAACATTTTTTTACACATTTTCCCCAAATAATGGCCTGTAGGAAGTGCAGGGCCGTGCTTTGCTGTAGGAAAGGTTAGGTGGCTGCCTGGGGCCCCACACAGTCAGGGCCGTGTTTTTCCTTTTCTTTTTTTTGAGAGAGAAGTGATGGAGATTTCTTATTTTTATTTTTTTCTCTTTTTTTTTGTCTGTTTCTCACCTCAAATGTTTTCACATACATACTGCAGTTAGTGTACTGCTTGAAATTGTTTCCTTGGTGGCATAATTTTACAATAATCAGTGTAATAGTTGTAGACCCCCCTCCCCTCCACAGACCATGGATGCATTACATAATGAATTTTCACTGAAATTATTTTATGATGATGGCATTTTTTCTGTACACAACAGGAGATAAAAGTATTTTATGATTGTCATCTATATTACTAAAATAAAAAAAAATATCATGTTTTTGTCTCCTGAAGAGTTTTTTCCTTTCATTAGTACCCAATGATTTTTTTCTTCCTTGCTTGTTTTCATCAGTTGAGTAGGGTGATTTTAAAATCAAACAAACTTCTTGGATCTTTATTTAGGATGTTGGACCTTTCGGTAAGTTACGGGACGGCCATTAACAGCTAGCGTTCACTTGTTCATTATTAATTGCCCAGCTTCAGTTGCATTTTCGGTTCAAAGACGGCGATAATCAGCATGATGCAGAAACCCAGCAATATGCCAGCATTCTGCAGCAGACAGAAGCCACTCTGACTTCTGAAGCCTTGGTCCCTAGCATCTTTATGTATTATATCTGGTAGCATGTCCACCAGGGCCACATAGAGAAAAAGTCCAGCGGTGAAAGGAAAGATCCATACGACTATGTTCTCATAGTAGTGTCCAATAGCAATGCCAATGACCATGCCCACGTAGGCAAGCATGGCCGACAACAGATTGTAGATGATAGCCTGGCGCACTTTCATACCAGCCTTGAGCAGCACCGCAAAGTCACCCAGTTCATGAGGCAGTTCATGGCAGAAGACAGCTAGAGAGGTACTGAGACCACTGGTCAAGCCATCACTAAATGCAGCGCCTATTGCCAGGCCATCAGTGAAGTTGTGCAGGCCGTCTCCCATGAGAACCATCCAGGCCAGTGTGGCGATCCCAGCCTCTTGGATGTGCTCCTGGGAGTGGTGATGCCTGTGTGGCTGGTGGCGGTGGTTCAGTATGTGGTTGTATTGACGTTGATGCGTGGGCCCCCCGGCGGCGCTCTCACAGTCATCCACCAGAACTGGGGGATGACTGGGGGTGACGGAAATGTCGACTGGCAGCGGGTGGGGCAGAGCCCGCATCTCCTGACCCTCTTCACCGATGCCCATTCTGTCGCAGGTCACTGAGGGGTCATCGTTGTTGTGGTTCTTCTTGTGATAGTACATCTTTCCCAGAGTCAGCAAGTGTTCCATGAGCAACATGGAGTTGATTCCTGCCAACACCATCAGACCCTTCCACACCCCGTCAAGAGACTCCTCGTGCTCCTCATGCTCTTCATGGACACCGTGACGGTGGTGGTGGTGGTGGTGGTGACCTCCTTGGGAATGGGGGATGAGGTGAAGCAAAGCGTCTCCACAGAGGGTGCCCACTGCCAACGCAACCAGGAAGCTGAGAAGGAACTTGAAGCGCTCCTTCTTCATCAGAGGGATGAGGAAGACCCCAAGCAGAGATGCAAGACTGATCACTGTGACGGACGCAATGCCACCCACCCATGCGGTGGCGACATTTCCACCCACCCATACTGTGGTGCCATTTTTAGGGGGGTGGTCATGTTCGCCGTGGCCGTGGTCATGTTCGTCATGGTCATGGTCATGGTCATGGTCGTGGTCATGGTCGTGGTCGTGGTCATGGTCGTGGTCGTGGTCATGGTCATGGTCATGGTCGTGGTCATGGTCATGGTCATGGTCATGGTCGTGGTCATGGTCATGGTCATGGTCGTGGTCATGGTCGTGGTCATGGTCATGGTCGTGGTCATGGTCATGGTCATGGTCGTGGTCATGGTCATGGTCATGGTCGTGGTCATGGTCATGGTCATGGTCGTGGTCGGTGTTGTTGCACTTGCCATGTTGATCCGGATGGTGATTGCCAAAATAAGGATGGCTACTTTCTTGGCCCAGCTGCTTGTCATAATCTTGAACTATGGCTGTCCTGATGTTGTCCAGATCGGCACTGTGCAGTAGACGCTCCAGGCCTGCCAGAGACAGGCTACCGTTCTCACCGTACTGGTGGAACATAGACTCTAGATGTTGTTGTTGAGTGGCTTCTGCTCTCTGGCTGTGTACCACAACGGAAAGAATCCACAGCACAGCCAGACAGGCTCTCCATGTCCTCTTACCATCCATCATCGTTCTGATGTGATGTCCTTTTTGAGTGGTGCAAACCGCTCCCACTATGTGTTTTATTCTGTTGATCAGCGCTAAGAATGTTGTAATTACACCTGCTTAGTGGAAAATAATAGCTTCTATCCGACAACAGATTTCAATCGAGACCTGCCTTTTTAAAGGCCAAATTAATCACCACTGCAACGTCATGACACGTCATGGCACATGCCTTTTATAGAGCTTTTGTACACATTCATGTTGCAAAGCAACCAGAAGCACACAAAGCCAACAAATGCAGACAGATCGGGCAGAGGAACAGCTGTTATGTTGAATGACATTTTTACATTAGGGGAATGTGGGGAATTGCCTCACCTCCACCAGAGGTGGCGCTATGGTGCACAAATATGGCAAAATATATTTTATTCTAGATAAGTGCCCGTCGGGCACCTACTGTATCTGCTCGGGAGCGTTGCAAGGTGGGAATGCATGCCGCACCTGGTTATGCAATACCTGTTGTACCCTACCCATTGTACGTAGTAAGTCTGTCTGGGCAAAGAAGGCACACACACTTGTATGCCCATATATAGAGATTAGAGATCCCTGATGTTATCATCTGGTTTCTGGACCAAAACCAATTGTGATATTGACAGAATAGAGGGTATGCGCGTGACATCATCATCATACCAGGAAGTTAAGCGAGAACGCCTACTGAGTGGTAGAAAAAATACTTTCTGGCCTTGACAGCCCATACATCCAAACAGAAAAGTCCTATCTGATTGCATTAAACAACGTTAAATGACGTAAAACTCATTTTGCCACTCGATATGCCATTCACTTTATGCATGCACATACCCTCTATAGGCATTGGCGAAGAGGGGCAAGCGATGCCGCCGCTGCGTCAATCGCTTTTGCTGTGACCGTACAGTCCTGCCTACACGGGATGACTGGGAGAACAAGTATCACTCACTTCCATAACACAGTGAGGAGTAGAGCACTGCTGCGGGGCTGCACTCAACCCACTGCGTTAAGACCAGATAGAGCAGAGAGAATACTGTTTGTTGTTTCACGATTTTGAAAGCAGATTTTCATAACTTGGCAATTTTCGGAATCATTAATGTCGCTGGTGGTTGCTTAATAAAACAGAATTGTTTGATGGGAGAGGGGGATAGTGTCGGTGGCTGGGGAGAGAATACCTCACAAAATGTGTGTGCAATCCTGTCTTTAATTGACATTTTACTAGCCATATAAATCATAACTCTTGTAGAGGTCGCTTATATTGGGACGTTTACTCTCTACAAGAGTTATAAAGGGGAGTCAGAACGCTCTTGGCTGGGTGAGCCCTAACGTCCATTTTCGTCTCAAAACATGTACAAATCAATAAGGTGCTCACCGCATTGTCCAAACAGTTTTCTATCTACCGATGAGCCCACTCGTTGGCATGTGTTAGTCCATATGTTTCCAATAAATTCATGTTTTTTCATAGACCTGGCCGCTTGTTTATTTGGAAAAATCTGTTCACTTCCTTACTTGGGAGGAAGTGAAAATATGTTGAAACTTGAAAGGCAATGGCAGCCTCCCTGGAGAGGGCCAGGAATAACGTGAATACTTTCAATAGCTCAGCTCATGTTCAGGACCATGGACAGAGACAGTGCAGTGCAGACTGAGCTGTGTGGTTCAGTGGGGTCCTGATCCAGAAAAGGTTGAGAACCACCGATCTATTATGTCCTGCTTGGTTGTATTTTCCCATCTTGCTTTATTTAATCAGTTTTCATCTGTATTCTGTTCATCTCTATGCTGCTGCATGAATACGGCATGATTTTATTCTGCTCCATTACATTAGACGTTGTTCTTTTCAGGTATAAATGTTTTTGCCCATTGATGACATCAGGGATCCCCATTTACGGGCAAAAAAGGGAAACGGACGGGATGGGTAGCACCACTCAAATAGGGACACGGCGGTGGCCTTCCTGGTGTGACTATACCCAGCAGGTGCCACCATCGTCCAGCACTTAGACACCACTACACCTCCAGACGCACGCCTTTGAGACTCCTCCTGCTCCAGTTTTGTGTTTGTGCACAAGAGTGAGTCCACGACGATCTGTTACAAAGTGTTAAAAATTGTGACATCATCGATTGGGAATCCAAGCTAATAGAAAATGCAGGCTTTCTACTCCTGAAAAGTTCTAAGGAAGCCATTGTTCTCGCGATAATAAAAATTGAAATATTGTTTTCAAAAATATTGATTGATTTTTTTGTGGAAAATGATGATGTCACAAGACAATGGATTTCTGAACTTCCCACAGCTCTCCTAAGAGACTTGGGCCGAGTAGAAAAAAATTGTGCTATTTTATTATGAACATTAGTGAGGACCTATTATATGATGATGGGTTGAAAAAGTCCTGGCAAAGTCCTCCTTTAAATAAAAGTACCAATACCACAATGTAGAAATACTCTGTTACAATTAAAACAAAATGCAGTTTAAAGAGACTTCTCTCCTTCCCCCCCTCCTCCGAAAACAAACTACCTTGATCCTTAGAACACAGTACACCATAAGTAACTGTAAAAGGACATTGTCTAGTATGTGATATTAAGATACTTGCTGCATGCGGATAAATATTTTCATCAACGGCTGACAGATACAGAGATGAGAGATATCCATATATGGGCATGAAAGGGATAAATGGTAAGACGGAATACATTTCTCAGCGGATTCCTTGTGACTCGCGTCAGGGCAACCACACTTACAATTTTCCAGAATTGCATCTTTCTACTGTATGTAGTTTTTCTAGGCGTGGAACCTGTTTGTTTGTTTGTTTCACTGCTCCTACAGATTTTGCCCTAAACCACGCAAAGCAGTACACAGTATCTGTCATGTCATCAACATGGATCTGTCCCATTTCCCATATTCCCTCCTGATTCGCTACGATTGCCTTCTAAAGTTTGTTTATGCGACCTTACCGATTAATAATAATAATAATAATACATTTTATTTGTATTGCACTTTTCATTCAGTGAATCTCAGAGTGCTACATACATTTCAAGGAGAACACATACTAAAAGAATAAAAAATTATCAAAGTCAATAATAAACATTAGCAGGTGGATTCAATAATCAATAATCAAAAAATCAAAAATAATATAATGTTATATGACGATAATATGCAGATTTTAAAATACAAAGATAACTTAAAACTATAAACTAGAAAAGGCCTTCCTGAATAAAAAGGTTTTTAGGCCAGCTTTAAAAGAGTCTAGGTTCTGTGGTGCTCTCAGCTCTATGGGGAGGCTGTTCCACAGGCGTGGTGCTGCCGAGCAGAAGGCCCGGTCCCCCATAGTGCGTAGCTTGGTATCAGGGACTTCCAGGAAGAATTTGTTTGCTGATCTGAGGGTCCGGGTGGAGGTTTGTGGAGGCTTGGTAATTAGTGACTGTAGGTAGGGGGGGGCAAGTCCATTTATGCAGTTGTGAGTGATGAGGAGTATCTTGTAGTCAATCCTGGCTGAGACGGGGAGCCAGTGCAGTGTGAAGAGGATGGGTGTTATGTGGTCGTATTTACGGACTCTCATTAGGACCCTGGCAGCGCTGTTCTGTATATACTGCAGCTTCTGCATACTCTTGCCAGGAATCCCAATAAAGAGCCCGTTACAGTAGTCCAGTCTTGAGGAGATAAAGGCATGGACAAGCTTCTCTGCGTCTGACAGGGTTAGAAGGGGGCGGAGTTTGGAAATGTTAGTTTTTATCTTTGGCAGCCTAGGGCATGTGCACAAGTTGGTTGTGAGGGGCTTACAAATGGCAGGCCTCTCCAAAAGGAGGGCCAAACAGCTAGCAAGGTTTTGCTCAGTGTCAGCCATTATAGGAAGCCGCTCAATTTGGAGGAGGCGTTGCTTCCTTTACCCATGACTTATGTCCGCTGTCTGACAAGTATTGTATGTAACAATGATTAGCCGTTTAGGCTCTTTGTAACTGGCTGTTCTTTCATATTATCTGACTGCACTGTCATTGTTTATGACCTTTGTATGAGGTTTCCTTGTACTTCTGTTTATGTGGTCATAAATAAACATTTCAAATGTGTGTGTGTGTGTGTGTGTGTGTGTGTGTGTGTGTGTGTGTGTGTGTGTGTGTGTGTGTGTGTGTGTGTGTGTGTGTGTGTGTGTGTGTGTGCGTGCGTGCGTGCGTGCGTGCGTGCGTGCGTGCGTGCGTGCAATGTGGACTACCGTTATGTTATTTTATTTCTGTTTCTGTTGGTAGCCATGGTTGCCAGTTCCCACTTGATGTCATGCGGGAGTTCAGACTGCTTCAGGCCATAATGAATAACTGATAGTTTGCATAATGTCTTCAAAGTAGGATGTAAATCTAAGACGTACAGGTCATCAACAGGTATGTTGTCTGCTTTGAGTCCTCCGAAGATGATGATACAATCTCCCACCATGCAACAGCTCATCCTATACATCCTACAGGGGTATTTGCCCTTGGGCTCAACCTGCTTCCAGGAGAAGGTCTCTGGACTGAATTTCCACAGACCATTGAAGAACTGGTTCCCTTTAAAGCCACCAAATATGTACAGTTCTCCATTGTAGGCAAAGGCTGAATGATCACTGCGTTCTTCTGGGAGAAGGTGTCCAGAAGACTTGCTCAGCCAGCAGTTGGTCTCTGTGTCAAACACTCTGACGCTGTTGTAGTATCCGCTCCAACAGCCTCCAAATACAAACATCTTTGTCCCGATAATGGTGGCAGAGTGACAGTATGAAGCAGGAGGTGTAGTTCCTCTGGTGTTAATTAAAGACCAGACCATAATGGTGGTGTCCAACTTGTACATGTCATTAGTATATCCAGTTAGCTGGGTGATTCCTCCATACACATACATGACCTTCTTCAGGACAAGGGCTGAGTGGTCTCTTCTTGCCCCTGGAATAGACCCAGAAATATTGGGTTTGAACCAGTTGTGGGTGTCAACATCAAAGGCATAAAGCACATTGCAGTAAGGATACCTTCCTCCCCAGATGTAGACAGTTTCTTCTATCAGCACAGCTGTGTGGTCATAGCGCCCGTGGGGAACCTCAATGGGACTTTGTCCTCTTCCTTTTGTCACTGGGGGCAACTTCCTCCAACGCCAAGACAATGTGTTGAAGATGTGGACTTCAATCTGATCACTGTTTCTCAGGTAGTTGTTGACTCCTCCAAATGAGTACAGCTTGTGTCCGTGTGCTACCACAGCAGCAGGGTAGGAATCCTGAGGTCCTCCTTTCAGATGTATCGTCCAGTGAATCATTTCACGCACCAGCACTACTGTGTATCAGTTCAACTAATTGTGGGCTCGCCTGGAAGGCGAGCACACGTATGTTATCTTCATTATTTATTTCTATACTATACTAGTCAGTATCCTCAAAACTTTGGCGCGATTCATCTCCTAAACGCTTACACCTTTCAACACCATTCAAATTTTTATGTGTTCAGCTTACTGAGGACAAGTGTGCGTGTATTTTTCATTTTGAAATGTTTTGTAGTATAATTATAAAAAAATAAAAATGTTTAACTTTAAGCACCCAATGCATTTTCAATGGGTTTAGACAGAGTGAGACATAGGAAAGGGACCCATGTTTATATTAAGTCGCTGTGGCTGCAATATTCACACTTCAGATATGCTATTTATATCAATGCGTTCACACAGGTCTGCTGTCTGATTTGATCCAAATGTCTAAGCTGTGTGATGTATAAAACTATAGTTATAGTTAAAACTATAAATAAATGTCCCTCTACACTCTACTGATTGACACAGCTGTGATTAAAGGCTTGGCTGTCATTGGCTGTTCTGTGGTGATGTAGCCTTACATAAGTCGGCCCTGCAGTGACAATGTGAAAGTCTCGGCAGAGACGTCTTAATGTAAGGCTAGTGGTGCTGCAAAGTAACCAAGTACATTTACTCAAGTATATACAAGTACTTGTACCTACAGTACAATTTTGAGGTACTTTTACTCTACTTTCCATTTTTGTTACATATACTCTACTATAAATACAGCATTTGACAGCTTCAGTTACTTGTTATTTTGCAGATTTTATTATTAATAAAAAAACATAGATGGACCACTTAATACTGCTATGAAGTTGATCTACAATGTGCACGCACGCACACGCACGCACGCACACACACACACACACACACACACACACACACACACACACACACACACACACACACACACACACACACACACACACACACACACACACACACACACACACACACACACACACACACAAACAACTGTTACTGTGGAGACGTTTGCTTGTATTTGTCTTTGAGACATGTTTTGTAGTGTTTTAGAAATTTTACTTAAAAAGAATAAGGGATTATTCTAAGTTATAGTTTTGCTTAGGCTTGCACCCCAATTGTTTGGCTACAAATCGGGAAAAATGGTCTACATTTTTTGTGCTGGATGTGCTCTAATTTGTGCAGTTGAAATCATCAATTGTGCTTTTATATATATTTATATATATAAATATTTATATGGTTATGAATTAGCAAATTTAGCAGCAGTTTACTGATTGCCGGTGCAGCAGTATTTCATTGTAGAAGATAGCAGCAGAACAGTGGTGTCGTGTAGAATATCTCAATAATGATAGCAGCACAAATTATAAAATTTACGGCACAATTCAGCACTAAAGAATGACACCATTTTTATTATGTTTTCATCATATCTTACTTTCCATTTTTGTTACTTAAACTCCACTACAATTACAGTATTTGACTGCTTCAGTTACTTGTTACTTTGCAGATTTTAGAATTAATACAAAACATAGGGAAACCTGGAGGTCCTTGAGGGTCCATTGCTGGTTCCCAAAGTGTGGTTCGGTTACCCCCGAGGGTCCCTGAAAGGTTTCCAGGGGGTCCATGGCTGGTTGCCAAAGTGTGGTTCGGGTAGAGTACAGTAAAAGTACAGTAAGGTTCAGTAGAGTACAGTAAAGTACAGTAAGGTACAGTAAAGTAGAGTACAGTAAAGTACAGTAAGTTACAGTACAGTACAGTACAGTACAGTACAGTACAGTACAGTACAGTACAGTACAGTACAGTACAGTAAGGTGCAGTACAGTATAGTAAGGTACAGTACAATACTGTAAGGTACTGTACCTTACAGTACCTTAAAGTATCCTATTTGTTGGGTTGGAAGCGAGCCCACACTGTTTCGAAGGAACAGTCTTTCTAGTTTACAATAGAGGTTGTTAGAAGGTAGTTCAATATGTTTCCAGAAGTTGCCGAATGGTGTTGTGTTTGAAAATACAATAACAGCATTTAAAAGGACAAATACATCTGATGTAATAATAATGATGTTGTGTGATGACATCATCATACTGTACCAGGCAGTGAGACAGAGACCATGTACCGTTCTGCCGGATAGACGCCCGAGGCGAACGGCCGATAGGGCGAACAGACTGGTATTCGGTAGGAGGGTATGTGAATTGATGTCAGGTTTCCTGCCCTAACCCGGGCCAATTATAAGGCTGCACTGTTCTCCGTGCATCGGCTAAACGCGACACGTGAATATACTGTATTCCACAGCCCCAAACATGTCTTTTTCAAAGCCTGCAGTGAAGAGAAAGGTTGATGATGAGCACAGACAATTCCAGGAAAGGTGGGAGATGCAATATTTCTTTGTTGAGCACAGGGTCACCCCGACGTGTCTTATTTGCACCGAGAAAGTTGCAGTGAACAAGGAATATAATTTGAAACGTCATTACACAACTAAGCCTAGACATGCTGAGGATTATGCCAAATACCAGGGAGATGATCTTATTATGTGTTTGTTTATTTATTTTTTGATTGATTGATTGATTGATTGATTGAGTTTTATTAGTAGTTTTGCACATAGCTTGTTTACACCAGGGTTCTTGTTCATCTTATTTTGTGTTTGTTTATTTATTTGTTGATTGATTGAGAGTTGTATTAGTAGTTTTGTACAGAAAACAGTTAATAATACAGTACAGTTAACAGTACAGTACATGTTCCATACAAATTTACTACCAAAGAAGGGATGTACCAGAGGAAAATTATACACAACTTGTTTACACCTAGCCTGGGATCGCTTCCAATTTCGGGCTTTTGATCCGGTCGGGAGCGGATGACGTTCTACGTCATTTTGTATTCAAAACGGACTACAATTTGGCCGGAACTACCGACCTGAATCAGTTTTAACCTGGTTTTGCGCATGCGCTAACTTGGATAAAACTGATTCCGGTCGGTAGTTCCGGCCAAAGTGTAGTCCATTTTGAATACAAAATGACGTAAGATATCATCCGGTCTAGACCGGATCAGACGACCTGTTTAGTAAACGAATACCAGGCTTTCTCTCAGGAAAGCCTGGTGAGGCGAGGTTAGTTTACACCAGGGTCCTTGTTCATCTTATTTTGTGTTAAAATAAAAAAGACATTTGAGAAGATTGGATTTTTCTTTTTTTAATTTCTTTGATGGGGAGATAGAGTAGTAGTTGTTAGACTGGTATGAAACTACAGTATAATAATAAAACAAATTAGTGCACATGCACTAATTTGTTTTATTAGTGCATATGCACTGGTGGCAATGGTGGCAGAGATATGAGTAGGGTAAAAGTGTGACGCGACGTGATGTGATGTGATGTGACTGACAGACAGCCGCAATGACATCAGAGATCTCCATATATGGGAATCCGTTCAGGCATTCATGAACTCCTAGCAGCCATTATGTTTTCCTAAAATATAAACAAAGATGGCTGCCATGTTTGAAAGATGGGGTTGCTATGGGGGTTAAACATGCAATTTCGCGATTGCTATCATGCCTACTATACTAAATAAAATAAAATAAAACTATCGGGCCTGGCAGGTAGAGACATTAAAATATTCTCGGGACTATCGGGCCTAGCAGGGAATGAGTTAAAGATCTACATTATAGTAAAGTACACAACTACAAACATGTGAAGTAAACAATATTCGGCTACATAGATTACTCAAATAATTAACTAATTATTAGAGTAATTGATTAGTAGCTGAAGTAGTTGAAGACCCACGGTATGATAGTGTCGTGGGAAGAAGCGATAGCGCCATACCGTTTCTTCTTCATGCGTATGGCGTCCTGTATGGTCTTGACCTGCACCGCCACCACTGAAAGAACCTCCACGGAGATCCGGTTGAACTCGTCGAAACATCCCCACGCTCCCGTCTGGGTAAGGCCTTTGTAGATGTTTCCAATGGACTGAAAACCATACCGGAGACAATCACATTCTGCATTGAAATAAGAACACCACGAAACCCAGTAGAGTTCTACATTTGACAGAATGTGAGATATGCTTAGAAAAAATTGAATCATGTGGATGTCAGGATCTGGATGGGGTTGCACCACCTCACACTAAGTTCAAACGTAGCCTAGTTGTAACGTAAATGGCTTCTAAGTCAAGACTTACGCATGTCAGCTGTTGCACCACTCTAACGTATCTCTAAGTAACTACTAAATATTTACACCAGCCTTTGGGCAGCACTAAGTCCTTACTAAGTAACCTATCTCTATGGGAGTAGAACAACTTCCCCCTCCAAATGCGCTGCCCTGCGTTACTCCACAATGGGGCAAAATGTATGAGAGGCCAATATAATTTGTGATACAATCCGTGTGCAGGGATGCGCTCGCCATGAGCACGCGTATCAATATGACTTTGTGTACATGTCAGTGGAGAGACGGAGCTCTGTCTGTTGACAAAAGACGATACAAGCTTTACTTCCTTACTAGAAACAGTTTGTTTTCATTGGATTCGGGAGCTATGACGTCATTTTATGCGACTATACTTTACTTTAGGAACAGTCTACGCATTACTAGTTATTACGTTATGCCTTAAGCAGTCGTGGTGCAACACCTGTTAGTAACTCACTTAGTTACAAACTAACTAGTAGTTACTAAGCCTCTAGTAAGGACTTTACTCCCTAACTTAGGGCAGAACTTATGTTCTGGTGGTGCAACCTGCCCCTGGAGTATATACTGCCCACTGCTCCTAATCGTTAGGATCTATATGCAAAGGACATGGGCCTTGTGCACTTGTGGCCATATGGCCTACTTGTGTGCCAGCAGATCGTGCAAGTACTGCGATCAGCGATGATTGCTGTCTGTATGTGGGTGGGCAAGTTGGCAATCTGTCGAGGTGGCAATTTGTGATTGGTTATTAAAATCAGGTCGCACTTGTTGGTGGTGACGTCACAGAGAAAACGCTGCTCTTTCATTGGCTAAAGGCCCTGCCATTGCCGGAAACACATAGCCGGAAACAGATGGCACCGAAAAGCAGTACTTGCTCGCTCTGCTGGCGCAAGTAAATACCACCCAGTGGTGTAAAGTAACTAAGTATCCAAAAAGTGTACTTTTACTCCACTACATTTATTTGAAAAGTTTAGTTACTAGTTACTTTTAAGATATAAATTATAATATTAAAAAACATACATAAACCACTTTAGCCCTATTTTATACCTTGGATGTTTGAAAATAGCCGATCTACAAGCTCACAATGCGTTGAGCTTGTAGATGCTGCTATTTTCAAACATTTTGTACTTTAAGTACATTTTGATGCCAATACTTTTGTACTTTTACCCAAGTACATTTTTTATTCTGGACTTTTACTTGTAAGGGTGCCCTCACACCAAAATACCTAGAGTGGAATCCGCCAATGCATTTCAATGAGAATGGAGCGTTTTTTGCCAGTAGAGGATTTCTGCAAAAAAAAACAAAAAAAAACGCTCCATTCTCATTGAAATGCATTGGCAGATTCCACTCTAGGTATTTTGGTGTGAGGGCACCCTAACAGAGTATTTCTATATTGCAGTATTGATACTTTTTCCACCACTGATACCACCACAGCATGGCAGGGTGTCAGCCTTAGTGTGCAGGTCAGGTCTTCTACCAGGTATACAGTACACACAGCTTCTACCAGGTATACAGTACACACATCTTCTACCAAGTACCGTATTTTATTGAACATACCTTGTAGTCCATCTGCTCAGAGCAGTTGAAGACATAGACCATGACTCCCAGGGCTCTGCCCAGGTCCTTCGTGGTCTCAGTCTTCCCAGTACCAGCAGGGCCGGCCGGAGCTCCACTCATGGTCAGGTGGAGGGACTGGGTCAGCGTGATGTAACACCTGCAGTATGAATGGAAAATGGTGCATTTTATCCAAAGCGCTTTACATAGATTGTGCATTACATTCACCCATTCACACACATTCATACACCGGTGGCGGAGGAAACCATGCAAGGCACCAACCTGCACATCGGGAGCAACTAGGGGTTCAAAGTCTTGCTCAAGGACACTTCGACACCAACTCTGGGGGAGCCCGGGATCGAACTGGGAACCTTTGCGGCTCACATCCAGACGCTCTACCGGCCACTCTACCCCCATAGCCACTGCCGCCCCAAAAGGGCCTTTCTGTGTGCAGTTAACTGGAGTGAGGGGTGTAATGACTATATGTCGTCGTTGTCTTGTATCTCCAAGTTTCAAATTTGTACGTTCTTTCGTAAAGCAAAGCCCTGCTTCATCATACAAGGCCGTCGCACAAAAGTAGTGAAAACAGCAGATCTACAAGCACACAACGCCTCGCGGTGCGAGGCGTTGTGTGCTTGTAGATCGGCTGTTTTCACTAGTTTAGATCATTTTTAAAACGATAAATGCAAAACGAACGGTTCACCCGACAACGACGATATGGTGTTACCTGTCAGTGAGGGGGGTGATGACCAGGCGGGGGGTGTTTCCCAGGTACTCGTAGGAGTAGAGGAAGTGAGCGTCACAGATGTCAGCGTAGCAGTGCTGCTCCGGGTCGTCCCAGCGGTGACGCAGCTGAGACATCCACCTGAACGCCTGGGAGCTGCTGACCTGAGAGGGAAGGACGCAGGGTCAACCAAAACACCTGTTCTGGAATCAATCTAAAGGCCTGTCTATACTTGTTCGGTTCGGTGAGTTGTGTTTTCCGACGTGCAAATTTCCGAACTCTCATTCGGTCCAATGCTTTTCAGAAGTCGCGAGGGATAAAGTTTTATGGTCGAAAAGGACCTTTTGACTGGAATCTTCGGTTTCGGTCGAAGTATAGACAGGGGTTAAGACCCGTTCTAGACCCGCTTCAATATCAATCGAAGGCCCGTTCTAGAATGGTTACAGTTGTCTACGCAGTGGTATAATTTGTCTGATAGTCTGGAAGCCAGACGGAGGTGCTTGTTCAGTTTTTTTAGTTTTTTTGTTTGTTGTTTCACTTTTTACCGTCTCTAAGATGGAAGGATGATGCTGAGAGCGACTTGGTTTTTTTACTATTTTGAAAAACATTTTTAAATAGCTCAAATAGCTGATCTACAAGCTCAAAGTGTGCCAATTTAGATTGGCTATTTGAAGTATTTTAAAATGTTTTTCAAAATAGTAAAAAAACAATGCAAAGAAGTTTAAGGATAAGGGGTGAGGCATGGACAAAAATATAGCTGTTGGTTTCCACCAACCTTCAGAGCAATGAGGTTGCTCACTATGTCACTTGCATGGACATCAATGGTAGATTAAGGTCATAATCTATCTGTTATGGTCATATCCTAACCTTCAGAGAGATGAGGTTGGACACCACATCTCTAGCATGGACAACAATGTTGTTTTTGACAGCAAATTTTGATTTAGTTTAGTCATAGTCTTTTGAATAAAATGTAATTTAGTTTTAGTCATAATTTAGTCACCTGAAAAGTTTTAGTTTTAGGCGACTAAATCTACAGTTGATTTAGTCAACTAAAATGTATTTTGGCAGGCCTTGATGGCATCGTAATGACTTTACACTTGGTTGTGTGCTGAAAATAGCCGATCTACAAGATGTAGATCGGCTATTTTCAGCACGCAACACCCGAGAGCAACCAAACATAAAATGACTCTCTTCTCCACTAGTCCCTCCCTAACGTTTTAGTCTAGTTTTTATTTTGTTGACGAAATAGTCAATATATTTAGTCCTAGTTTTATTCATCACAGCTTAGTTTTTATTCGTTTTTATTTTGTTTTCGTCAGTGAAAAAAATGCAGTCGACAAACATTTTTCATCATAGTTTTAGTCGACGAAATCAACACTGGTGGACATCGATGGTACAGATGGTCATATTCTAACCTTCAGAGAGATGAGGTTGGACACCACATCTCTGGCGTGGACATCAATGGTACAGATGGTCATATTCTAACCTTCAGAGAGATGAGGTTGGACACCACATCTCTAGCGTGGACATCGATGGTACAGATGGTCATGATCTTCTGTCTGTCTCCAGAACTCAGCTCCCCCAGCAGCATGTTGATCAGAGAGTTCAGCTGCACTATCTGGACAATAAGAGGAGGAGGAAGATGACATTGACAGTAGGGATGCAACAGTTAATGAAAATGATCGATTCAATCCTAACCCGAAACCATAAAATAATCAAAAAGGGGTTTTCAAAGAATTACTGCATAGCTCCCAACATGTGTGGACTGCACACAATTCAATTCAGCTTTATTCATGGGTTGCATTTGTAGTCCTACACCAGCCATTTTGAGGACCAACACAGGTGTTTTGATTAATGTAGAACATTGTTTCTATGCCAATCAGACAAATTGAACACCTGTGTTGGTCCTCAAAATGGCCGGTTTAGGACTACAAATGCAACCCTTGAATTGGCATGGGGAAAAAAACACGTTTACATTGCCAAAGCAAGTGTCAAAATATAATCAAAACAGTTGAAACTTGCAAAGAAAATAATTCCAAGGCACCTCGTCTTAGAAAAAAATATTAAGGATTTATTTTGAGCAAAGCAACAATATGACCAACGCATATAGCGACCTAAAAAAAGTCTTCATCGGGGCCATAAAATAATCAATTGAAATATATACAGAAAATTGCAGATCTTTCCAGACTCTTTTCGCGTGACACCGTTACACGACAAAGTAGTACGTGTTTAATCAGACTAAACAATTTAGTCGATTATAAAAGCTCTATAAGTGTTGTTTCACACAGATTCGTTGCATTGCACTTCTCGATAATTCCATTAATCAAAAAAGGAATCGACAGAGCAAAAAAAAAAATAACCCATAGACGCAGCCCTAATTGAAAGCTATGCAAATAATAGTGGCCTGACGTGTTTATGTGGAGCCAGGGTTCCTCATCTCGTCTGACACATGAAAACGTGTTAGGACAATTTGTTTCAGTCAGAAGTGACATTGCTTGCTAGTATGCAAGGTTATGCGTTCTTGTTTGTGGGGTGGACCAAATAAGCATGAACCTCATCATCAAAGAGTGTGCGTGCGCGCGTGCGCATGCGTGCACGCGTGCGTGCCACTGCCCACGCATACATGTAATAACATGAACACAGCGCTCTGGATCCTCATAACAGCGGAGTGAAATGAGAAGTAATCTCGCAACCACTCCTGTTTCCTCTTTTGACTAAAACACCAGTGGAGGGCCTGCATTTATCACCAGTTGGCGCGTGACAGCAGATCCAATCAGTGCAGTAGTAGAGAGAGTTGGAGAGAGAGAGATAGAGTTGGAGAAAAAGAGAGATAGAGAGCAGTGGCGTCAGTTCAGAAAAAGGTAAGGTATGGCAACATGACTGGTGTCTTGCACGTGCGCGTGCAAGACACCAGTCATGTTGCCATACCTTAGCAACAGGCATGATACATTTATTTTAAGAAGTAAATTTAATTTTCCCCCCTGTTTCTACGGTTTCTTGGGCTGGATATGGCAGCCTGGAACGGTCGTTCAAGTGCAACTAAACTTGACATGTTAGTAAACGTGCCAGAATTAACAATAATGCATTGCACCTGTGCAGCTGACGTGCGGAACCTGGGAATATACCATCTTGTCAAGATATCATACCTTGTTAAAGTAACAATGTTGTTAAGTTTTGCATTTGTAGTTATTTTACTGTAATTTAACAACATAATAACCAGCACAGATAGACAAAGAGACATTCATGGATTTATATTTATAAGTAACTTTTATTTTCCCCCTGGACACAGGGTATGGCAGCTGCATACCCCTGCCATACCCAACTGACGCCCCTGAGAAAGAGAGAGAGAGAGAAAGGGAGGGGGGATTATTCAAACAGCAGGCCAAGGACATGCTAACCTTAAGTAGCGCTGATGAAACTGACAGCATTTCTAATACACCAACTGTGAGCTCAGCCCCGCAGCATGGCTGCTCAACCCCACACCCTCCACTCAGGTCAGTGGGACAGAATGGAACAGGTGTCTGTGTGCTCGGACAGCTGCACCCACCTCCACCGCAGGTGCACCGAGTAAACAAGAAACCTCCTATCTCCACGTTTTACCTTTTTACGTTTTTATTTTATTTCTTATTTTTTCGTAGATTAATGGCCCACATCGGTGGTTCTCAAACTTTTAAATTTGAAGGTCTCCCCTTAACTCTGACAGTGTACAAATGGAACCAAATGGACCCGTCACTGTCAGAGTTACAAACTTGTAAGGGTCAATTTAGACCCCCCTAAAGGAACTATAGAGTCCCTGAAATCCACTTCGAGAACCAAAATGCACCCTGAGAACCACTGCCCAACATCATCATCGTGATCACACAAAAGCATCAAAAGTACTTAGCAGTTCCACAAGCTCAAACCACAAACAAGACTAGAAGCAGGGCTCTTCCGAGCACAGGTCTCCACCAGGCCAGGCGTCCTGGTGGTGCTACTGTACAATTATAGGCCAATGTAAAAAAGGGTGGCATATGTTCTTCACCTTAGACCTTTCATGGCAATCGGACACTGCATGCATGATTTGAGACATTGTGTTCAAAAAATGAGTTTTGCTAAAGTCTACCTGCTGGTGGCGCTATAACAGGCCAATGTGAAAAGGGTAGCATTTGTTCCTTGACATAGTGGGAATACGTGTGGCAAATTTCACGGTAATCGCAAGCTGCGTTGATGATTTGAGGCATTTTGTTAAAAAACAGAGCAATCCTGCAAACTTTGTAAGCCAATATTAGCCAATCAGGATGGAATATGAAATATCAGACAGATCAGACTTGATCACACGACTATAGAGATACTGTGTACTGATTTGTGTTATTTTTGGAGAAAATCTGAAGGAGTAATATCCAAAAATGTGTTTTACATAAGTCGGCCCAAAGGTGGCCCTATAAAAGGCTGATGTGAAAAATGCAGTGAAAAGGTTTTTCCTTGGCCTCTAGGGAGTGTGTACAAAGTTTGACACTGATCGGTGGAGTTATAGGTAAAGCCCCAAATCGGCCTGTTATAGCGCCACCATGAGGCTGATAAAAAAAAAAAATAAGTGGCATTTCTTCCTCGGCCTAGTGGGAATGTGTGTGTGCGATTTCATGATAATTGCACTTCGCGTTTGTGAATTGAGGCATTTTGTTCAAAACGGCTCAATCCTACAAACTTTGGAAGCCAATCTTAGCCAATCAGGATGGAATATGCAAAATCGGACAGATCCATGTCGATCACATGACTGTCGAGATACTGCCTACCGATTTGTAGGATGTACTGTACTCTCCCCCATGCCTTCGGCTGGTGGAGACAATAACAACATTACCCTAGAGTCCCTATTATGGGCATGTTATAATTACACATCGGCAAAAATAACTAATCTAAAAGGTTGATTTTACAAGCTCGGCCAAGAGATTTGGTGTAGAGGGAAAAAGTACAGGCCAAGTACAACAGACACACACACTGACCTGGGGGACCCTGGTCAACTTACAAAGTACAAAAGGTTTGAAGTGGTTGAAAAATATCTCAATGTGAAGAAAACGTTTAAAGGACAACTTAGTTTACAACTAGGGTTCATATTTTAGATTCTAATTAAATAAAATAAAAGATGAGTGTTAAAATGTTTTCATTTACTCTGTTCTATCGTTTTCGAGATTTTAATGATTTTGATTTCAGTGGGTGGGGTGACCCAAATGTACAAGTGGCTAAATATGTCTTTTTTTTCACACAATAAGCCTATTCCCAGGTTGCACAGCAATCTTTCATGGGCTGATGTGATTTATGGGGGCTATAGTGTTACTGTAAATCGTAATAAGGAAATTGCTGGCTTATTGTGTCTAAAAAGACATATTTAGCCACTTGTACACATGCCCCCAGCCCCCCACCCACTGAAATCTAAATAGCTAAACGTGCTAAAACAATAGAACAAAGAAAATAAAATCATATTAACACTCACATTTTTTTTTCTCTAATTACAATCTAAAATTTATTGTAAAATAAACTAAGTTGTCCTTTAAATCCTCATCAAGAACACACCTGTTTCTTGTTGTAGTCTTTCAGGGCGGACTCGAAGCCTTCCTCCAGCCTCCTGAAGGCCAGGTCCATATCGTTGCTCCACCAGACCTGGGAGCCAGTGAGGGCCACCTGGGCAGGGAAGTCCAGCACCCACTGCTCCCTGCTCCGGTCCTCGTACACACTCACCGCCTCCGACAGATGGCCCCGCACACTGGCCCTCATGGAGGCCTCCAGCCGGGTCAGCCACACCTCCACCTGAAACAAAGCAAGATGTTGGATCACGGGTTCTCAAACTGTTTATAGCTTTTTGCAGTGGTTCTTAAACTTTTTCATGTCAAGGACCCCCAAATTGGGGCCCCCATATAAGAGAAGATTTTTACGACTCTAGCAGTTATTCCCAACCGTTTTAATTTCAAGGACCCCCAGTTTGACATGCATTATGATACGGACCCCCATTTAATGGAATTTCTTTCTCTGCGGTCCCAATTCATAGTAAAATCAATGTTATTTTAACTCAGCACCTTACATTTATGTCAAATATATAATACAAATATACAACTTCTAACGGCGCTGAGTCGGCTCATGCGACCTTCGCTTAGCTCAGCACTGCGACTCGCTCGCTAGTGCTCGCTCGGCGTTGTCTCACGTGGATCAAGGTCACCTGAGACAGCTTAAACCCTAAAGCTTAAACAGCTTTTCAAACTTCTTATGAAAAGGCACACCTGTATTCATATCCCTGCAAAATAGCCTTTATACTACTATACGTGTTATCATTCTTGACTGTATCACTTATTTACTAATGCCAAATGTAAGCCATTTACCATGAGAGGGAGTGGGTTGTTTGGCACTCGGCTTCGCCTCGTGCCACAACCCTGAAACAGTGGTAAATCAGCCAAAAACTCACGACCCTCGAATGGTAAATTGCTTTTCTACAACTTCTACCATATAAATTGGAAAGAAAACACAGTTGTAACTTGCATTGGTCTTGGAAATGTTACAACTGCAACACAACAGTGGGCGGGGTCCATGAGCCAACTCAAGGTTGTTGACTGATTTACCACTGTTTTAAGCCAATCAGAATCCAGTATCTGAACATGTGACAACAAAAAGTGGTAGAAAAAAGGTTTTACCAAAACCAAAATAAATAGCAAAAACAGCAGATCGACAAGCTCACAACGCTTTGCTATGAGACACATATGAGCTTGAAAATCTGCTCTATTCTCTATTTTTGAAAATTCTTGGGGGACTAAAAAAATAAAATAGGGAGGGCCGCCAGGTTTAAAATAGATGTGTGATACCAGTGCACAACAAAACTGTCCTTTTAGATAGAGATATTTTTCTTCAACACTTTCAACTGTAACATTACAGTTAAGACCCCAATGGAAACAAGACCGCAAGGAGTCTTTTTTTTTTATATATATAGTTTTTATCCCACGATTTTGCAACCCATTTTTTCACCCAGTGCCAATTGCCTATGTAATCCTGGGCTCTGCTCTCCCTCTGCCGCGCCCGGGGAGACAACGGACTGACCTCATGCTTCCCTCAATGCATGAGTAGTCCAAGTTGTTTCTTTTCACCTGACAGGGGGGATTTTCCCCGGGATGGACGTAGCGCGAGGGTATCTACCCTAGGAGACATGGGGAGAACATGCAAACTCCACACAGAAAGGCCCTATCGCCAACCCCACCTAGTGTGTGGGCGCTGATGACGCGGAGGGAGAAACACGCCCCCCGCACCCACAGCGTCCCCCAGCGGGAATCGAACCCAGGACCTTCTAGCTGTGAGGCAAAGCGCTAACCACTGCGCCACCGTGCCCCCAAGGAGTTTTTTGGTGTGTTCCTTTTAGGCAGGGTGTTTTGACCGAACTTGTGCTGTACTGTAATATCTAAATATTCAATCAATCAATCCAAAAAAAAAACAGTGGATTTGGGAAGCTCCGATATTGAATGTTTGAATCTTACTGGACCACGGCAGGGACAGTGGCTCTGGAACGGGACATACTCTCTCTCTTTGCTGTACATGCCCACTGCAACGTCACCCGCGTCCCCTCCATCGTCCTCCGAGAACTCCAAGTCACACATGTTGTCAAACAGTTTGGAGAGGTGGCATGTGATCTGCAAACGACAACATCACACGGTTCAATTTACACCACATGTACACTCTTTTTAAACAATACACTTTTTGTTTCAGCCAAAGAAATATCCCTTACAGCAGTGGTTCCAAACTGGGGATCCCCAGATTAGCATTGTTTTCTCACTCAACAGTAAACAAACCAAAATACAGCATAAATGTAATGTTTGCATAAGTTACAATTTTAGGACCTTTTTAATACTAAATTGGTCAAATTGTAATATAACAAAAGAGGTAAACATTGTGAAAATAGCCCAGCTTGTAGTTCGGCTATTTTCCTAATATCTATCTGGGAAACCTTGACTGACAGCACTGGTTCTCAACCTATAGGTCGGGACCCCCAGGAGGGTCCCCAAATTATTTTGGGGGGTCACCAGATGATTAACTTAATGTGCAACATTGTTTTCTTACTCAACAGTAAACAAACAAACAAAGTTTAAATGTATAAAGGGTATCTGCACATTTCTAAAGTGACAATTTAAGGAAGTTTAAATTCCTCTAAAATGACAAATTAAACATTGGCCAAATTGTCTAATATTAGTGGCAGAAATTGTGAAAATAGACGATCTATGCAACACGTTGCGAGGCGTTGTGAGCATGTAGAACTTCTATCTTCACAATAGAACCATGTTATACTAAATGTAATGCCTCAACTCTTAGTGCTTGTCAGGGTGGGGGGGGGGGGTCCCCAGTTAAAATATGATTATTTGGGGGGTCTTGGCCTGAAAAGGTTGAGAACCACTGACTTACAACACATTTAACAAGTTGTACAACTATTACCATATGGTGACGTGTGATGATAAAGTGGACGTACCGCTCTGGGACAGCTGCCCTTGGACAGGATGTCCAGAAGGTCTGCTGAAGACACAAAGTAGAAGCGAGGGAAGGCCAGTCTCTTTGTCTCCAGATACTCTGCCAGAGCCTTCTCACACAGCGCCAGTCTTTACACACACACACACACACACACACACACACACACACACACACACACACACACACACACACACACACACACACACACACACACACACACACACACACACACACACACACACACACACACACAGGCAGCAGTGAGCATAGACATTAACACTGTCAAACGTAACTTAAATATTAAAATATCAGACGAACTTTAACCGTCGTCAACCTTTTCTGTAGATCCTCCAGCTTCTCAAACAGATGACGTTTGTTGGTGGCCTCAATGACGTTCCTGGTCTTAGCACTGTCCAAGACCAGCTCCTATAAGCAAATACTGCAGTCTGTCACATTACACAATATGTGCATTTATAATAGTATTATTGAGTATTCTATTTTATAATAAAATGTTGCTCTATTATATGCCCATAAACTAATGGGTTTCATTATGGTATGGTATATCCTTCATCTATGAGTCTGTCTGTCTGACAACACATTCTTGTCATCAGTATACAGTCTTAATTTAAGGTCCGATTTGAATAAACGTCATACAGACGTGAACAAGTTCACCTTTCAGCTTTCTACGCCTCAAAGGGTCAAGAACACCAAGTCAGACACACAGACAGGAGTACAATATCCCGACGCGTCATCATTCAGGGCATAGTAAAATACTGAAAAAAAGAAATACTGAAAAGAGAGTTGACCTGAAAGGCAGCGTCTATGTCCTGGAATCTGCGTGCGTCGGCGGGCAGCTGCAGGCGGATGTCGTCGCAGCCCGTGAAGATGCTGTGCAGGTGGAGCCAGGTCCTCTGGACCTCCATCCACACCGTCAGCACCGCGTCGGCCTCCGTCAGCCGTCTCTGCAGCCCAGACACCTCCACCACGAAGTGGGCCACGTGCTTGCTCTGAGAGACGGCCTGAAGCTGCACCTGGAACACAGAAAGAAATATGCCATTAAAACCTGGAAAGCATTGGCACTATTTTTGAACATTTTTTCAAAACAATCTTGAAAGTGTTTGAAAAATCTTGAAAGTATGAGAGAATGATTGTGATGCTGCATTGACACAATTAGCTGGGGACCCCTATAACATCCACCCCCCCTGCACCCCAAGGACCCCTGGCGCAGAAGCGTAGCCGTCATAGAGCCAAGGGTGGCCCTCGCCACCCCAGGTGCGATCTCGCCTCCCTTAGAAAAACACTGACCGAAAAAGAATGAAAGACAAAAAAACAACAATTAGTTCCATGGGCTGCTAGTCCAGTGGCTCCTCGCCCGCCACGGACAGGCAGCCAATCAGCCAACCAGTAGAGCGACCCTCGCCCATAGGGATGCAAATTATGGGGTGGGACTCTGGGCACAGGTACAGTTCAATGTCTCAATGTCTCTGGCAGTGTTTTTGGTGCAACAGTTAAAGAACGGGAGCTTGCTTCATTTGGACCCACCCATAGACTGTAAAAAAAAATATGGACAGTGGAAAGCCATTGGTTTCTATGCTGCGCAAATGAAGCTTTTCTTTTCTTTTTTTTAATTATAACATAAATTGGACCATATTTTCACAAAAGGCATATCATGGTGATTGAAACGAGTCTTTAAACTAGCGACATAACCATAAAGTATTATGATAATGTTTATTAAGGTAAGAAAATCAAATGTAAAGGTTCGGGGGAAATGAATGGAATCATATGGAGAACATGCTTATGTTGCTTCTGGTACCAGAACAGCGCAACTAGCAGCCAATCATAGGAACTTTCAGTTCCGTGTTTGCTTCATTTTAAATCGGGACAACTACACCCCTGGACAAACCTTGCTATCAAAGAACGCAAGGGAGCTAGGGCATTGATTACATCACCAATAGTGGCAAAGTTGAACTCCTTGCATGTTTTCAGTGTACAAAGAGAATCAAAAGTTCATGCAGAAGTACAATGACAACCTCTTACCTAAATAGTCTGTCTCCTAGCGTTTGAGAGAGATTTAACCAATGGTCTGAACTACAATCTAGTTATAGATATTTTCAAGTGTCGTCTCATGTTTTGACGACATCACTACGGAGCACTATATGATTTTGCTGTTAATGTTGCTGTTGTAATCGCAATGTTATACTTGCATACCCCCTTGCATGGTTTCCTCTGCCGTTGGTGTGTGAATGGGTGAATGTAATGCACAATCATTGTAAGGCGCCTTAAGGCACCCTAGAAAATGCACCATTTACCATTTACACACCAGTAAAGTGAGTAAAACTCAAACAACTGGTGGTTTAGACCAGAGAGAGAAAACTCGTCACCAACAGTAGCATTAATGGCAGATGTTTCAGCAGTGAATTCCATATCATTTTCTCATCGACGTGCTGTGCTATGGAAGACCAGGAGAAACAGTGGGGGGAGGCAGGGGGAGACATTCTGTTTGCACAAAGGAGCAGACAGTGGAAGAGGCACGCTTTTAATTGCTGGCTGAGACCGTCAGTGTGTGTGGTGTACGCGTACAAAGACCACCCCCCCATCCCGTCAGTGTGTGTGGTGTACGCGTACAAAGACCACCCCCCCCATCCCGTCAGTGTGTGTGGTGTACGCGTACAAAGACCACCCCCCCCATCCCGTCAGTGTGTGTGGTGTACACATACAAAGAACCTCGCTGTGCAACAATGTCCTGCGTCCCGCAGCAGCCATAAATCAGAGGCCTCAATAGGGACCTCTCTGGGGTCTCAGGAGTGCTGTTAGACAGTCAGACAGGACAGGACAGGACAGGACAGCCCCTTGCTGCACTCTCATCTCATCTCCATTCATACTCAGCAACACTGATGCTGAATAAACACAGTCGCCACCAGCTAGATAATCATCTCTGTCGTGTTGAAAACGCATATCGATGGCCAAAACTTAAAACCTCCTATCTGCAAATGTCATGATTCATGGATTTCACTTGAAAAGAGGAGGCTATACTGCACATGGTCAGTCTGTCTGCAAGATCGTTCTGCCAAAAATGTCATGTGACTAGAAATAGTAGATAGGTTTTAATGTTGAACACACATTTTCTTTTTCATTTTCCCAACAAAGTGAATTTTTCAGATAGGAGGTTTTGCGTTTTGGCCATCGATATGTCCAAGACTTTTCGGGATTTGAATTCAAAAGCATCAAAAAAGTAGAGGATCGAGTTTTTGCTTCTGCTACTTTTGATGCTTCCGTGTGATGCTATAGTGTGCAACTAGGGTAATTTAATTTACAGACAAACACAAGAAGTTAGAATATGGAGGTAAGAGGTTTCTGCCCGACAGCGTCAATATCCTACTCATACCGTAGCTTCTCAACGACTCAACCTGAGCTCTGCGCCCCCCATAAAGACGACGCCAAAGATCGCAGGGGAGAGCGTAAGGCCTGGTCGTTTTGGAGGTAGTCCACAATTTGAAACATGTTGCACAAAATCAAAACATGATTTAGCATTTTTGGGTCAACATACTGTCAAAAATACGAAAGACAAACGAAAATAGCAAATCTATCTAGACTGTGACACTCGTTGGTTCCATTTGTACACTGTCAAAGTTAAGGGGAGACCTTCAAATTTCAAAGTTTGAGAACCACTGAACTGAACTATTAGATTCATCGTACAAGAAGAATATAGGTTCCAAGGACAACAGGTTGGGAACCTCAAGTCTGTAGAAGCTCTTGCACGCTGAAAACACTGCGGCTATTTGGCACCATTGAATCTTCCTTTCAGAAATACGGTGCATTATTATCACAGGTAGAGCTCTTCACAGGTCCAAAATGACAGACAAGAACCCTAGTGGAACCGTGAGATTTCTTCAGATATCCGATTGATTACCAACATTATTTTTTGAATGATGGAACCAAACCCAAATGGACCCCTGAAATTTGTTCAGAGATCTGAGTGGTTCTGACAAAAAGAATCTACTCAAACTCTAACTGGAACCATGTTTAGTTTTTTCATAGGCTACTCCATAATACAATCTAGCAGCTACATAGTGGGTAGAGGGACAATTAGATTAATTGCAAGCAATTACAACGTTACATGTTTTCACCTCAATGAAGAAGGGATCCATGATCGTGCACCTTTGAGCCCATGGATGTATGTATAGCTTTATGCTTGCTGAAACTGGACCTGTGAAGACCTCTAATCACGAAAAAAGAAAACACCTTAAATGTGGCTAAAAGAAACGTACCTGGTGATCCTCAAGCGTCTCGATGAGATCCTCATCACACCTGAGAAGAGGCAGAGAGGTCTGGGGGTGGTCTTCATAGGAGAACTCCATTGCTGCCCATGTTTGACTGATCTCCATTAGAACCTAGAAACCAAACCGTAGTCAAAGCACCGCTGATACAGCATAGGGCATTCACGAATAGTGATTTTTAGTATTCGAATTATTCGACCTCAAAGTATTCGAATAGTCGAATATTCGACAGGACTGGCCAAACTGTCAAATATTAAGTAAGCAAGAGGCGAACATTGTGAAAATAGCCGATCTACATGCTCACAACGCCTCGCGTTGCGAGGCGTTGTGAGCATGTAGATCGTCTATTTTCACAATATTTATCTGCGGAACCGTCACATTAAATGTAATACCAATAATTCCAAGTGCTTGTCAGGGTGGCGGTTCCCAGTTAAAATATGTTTATTTTGGGGGTCACGGCCTAAAAAGGTTTGAGAACCATTGACAACTCATTCTTATGACTTCCTATCTAGCCAAGCTTTGTAAATTATATATTTTTTAAAGAGCAAAAAAAAAGAAGAGAATATTCGACTTCGGTGAACAACGTCGAATAGTGACTTTGATATTCGAATATTCGAATATTTGGTGAATGCCCTAACACAGCAATAACTACAGTATCTATACTCAACTCTGTGCTGTCGTGTAAATGGAAGTTTCATGAAGATCTGTGTTCCTGTGATTAACAGGGTCCTGGTTTGATATCAGTACCTAGACCTTGGTATAGAATATTTGAACATCTTAGCAGGCCTGCTGGCTCTCAGATGAATCATTTTTCTATTATATTATATTATTATATCCATTTGGGCTGTGGGGGAGTGCTTAATGTCTGATTTAACATATAATTGTTTGGTTTCTCCCAATAAATCGTTATATTCAGTATATCCTAGTTTAGGCAACTAAGACTCCCTCCATCGATCGCTTAGTCAACTATTGGACTAATTAGCGAACTCTCTGAACCTTCTCTATGGCCATCTCCTTCACAGCCTTATCCACCACGTTGCGGACTTCCTCCTCGTACAGATGCAGCCGCAGAGCCAGGAGGTCCTCCAAGGTGGTGCCGTCCGTCATGGTGAAGTCCACCTACAGAAGAAGAAGAAGGCGCAAAACCAAAGACGGTTGATCACTAGAGGCGACACGGTACACAAATCCTACAAATGGTCTCCTGGGAGGGCGTCGCCGTCTGACGGCAGATTTCGGGTCCTTTTTTACTGGTGCTAGATCCTATGTAGTCTGGGATCACTTCACTTTTCGGGGTTGTAACCGGTCTGGAGCGGAAACCACAACACGCCATGTTGTAGTCCTCAAAGGACTACAATTTGCCGGAAAGATCAAACCAGATTCAGTTTTAACCCAAAATGATTCCCATGCGCTCAAGAACATGCTTATAGGGCCTACCTAATAAACTCCTTGATGCGGAGAAGTTTTGCTTTTGAAAAAATCGTTTGGTTTATGCATAGTTTAGTACAACTCTTAGTGAAAACTACACTAGGTTACTCGAGTATTTAAATAGGGATTGGGGAAACAAAACAAAGCCAAAAGCGGAAAGCAGAAGAAGCAGCGTTCTTCTGCTTGTGGTTTCCGCTTTTGGCGGAAACCAAACAGCCTGTTGTGAACGAACACAGCCTGGTGTTGCGAGGTTAGATCATGTGACAGTGTGTTGCTGGGACAGAGAAAGAGAAAGGTTTATTATCAAATAAAGTTTATTTTCTCCTGAAAAAAAATAAAAGCCATTTAGTGTGAGCATCTTGGGAAGATTGTGTGGCTTGTGTGACGACCGGGTCCAATATTTGGTACAGTGACCATGAGGAATGGTTCAGATGTTGTTGCATGCTTTCTATACCTGCAATGTTGGCGTGCCATAATGGAAGCCATTGTTCTCACATGAATACAAATCTGAATAAAAAAGGTGAAATCTCCCTCTCTCTCTTTTTTTTAAACCTGCCTAACGACGATGTCACTGGTAGGCAGGTTTCTGAAGTGTCCTCCTATGATACACAGACTTTTATTTGTAGGCCTATTTTTATGTTTTATCATGAGCATTACTGAGGACCAATTATATGAACATGGGTTGAAGTCTTAGCCTACACAGTATTGTGAATGTTCTGCCATGTCCAGAGTAGGTGTGTAATCACCCTGGTGGTGGTAATTAGCTGCTCCCAGTGGCGCTGGCGGATGGCCAGGTTCTGCAGCTCGCTGACGGCCCGCAGTGACGTCAGCAGGTTCTTCACGTGCAGGTCCAGGCCACAGTACACGTCCCACGTGCGCGCCTCCTTGTCCAGCCTCCTCATGTCCTGCACACACGCACGCACGCACGCACGCACGCACGCACGCACGCACGCACGCACGCACGCACGCACGCACGCACACGCACACACACACACACACACACACACACACACACACACACACACACACACACAGAGAAGGTAAACACTGGTAATGTCATGTGTTCCCTACAGCAACGGGCCATCATGTGACTCCAGACAGCAGAAGAGATCAGAGACAGAACAAAAGATGTCAGATGGTTGGCATCTTAACCCGTTAAAGGACTAGTTCACCCCCAAAATGTTTTTTTTTTCCTATTAGAGTAATACTCACCTCATGAAGACTAGAGATCAATAATGGGATGGGGACCCGGATGCATGGGGAGTAATGCATTTGGGTCCCCATCCGGAATCAATGGGGTACATTTATTGTAATCAAATTAATGTCTTAGGAATGTGACAAATACAAAAAAATATTATTGATCTCAAGTCTCCATGAGGTGAGTAATCAATAGAAAAAAAGTCATTTTGGAGGTGAACTACTCCTTTAACTCGAGAGATGCATGGTGCTGTGATGCAGCAGTAGTCTTTTATTCTTTCTTTTTTATCACACAATTTTGTAATCCATTTTCCACCCTGTGTCAATTATCTAATGTAATCCTGGGCGCTACACTCCCTCTGCCAACCTGGGGAGACAACAGACTGACCTCATGCCTACTTCTATGCATGAGTCCAAGTCACTTCTTCTCACCTGACGGGGGAGTTTCCCCGTTTGGACGTAGCGCGTGGAAGGAACACATTATTCCAACCAGTTCCATTGCGAGGCGTTGTGAGCATGTAGATCTACTATTTTCACTACTATTTTCACAATGGAATAGATCGAGTCAAACTAAATGTAATGCCAACTTCTACATTTTCTACAGTTCTTGTGCAGGGTGGGGGTCCCCAGTTCAAATATGAACTCAACAGTTAACAGACCAACATTCAGTATAAGTGTATACATGGTATCTGCACATTTCTAAAGTGACAATTGAAGTACTTTAAAGACCTTTCTAGTACCTCTGGTCAAACATTGGTCAAATTGTCATTAGAGGCAGAAATTGTGAAAATAGCAGATCTACATGCTCACAACGCCTCGTAGATCTGCTGTTTTCACAATGGAATAGATCGAGTCAAACTACATTTCTAAGTTCTTGCATGTGCAGGGTGGGGGGTCCCCAGTTGAAATATGATTATTTTGAGGGTCATGGCCTGACATGGTTAAGGACCCCCTGCCTATAGGAGAGATGCACGGTGCTGTGGTGCAGCAGGGAGCTCACCTTGGCGAAGCGCCTCAGCTCTGCGTCCATCTGGCTCACGTTGATGAGCCTCCACTTGGTGGTTGTCCAGAGCTCCACGCTGCTCTGCACAGATAAAGACACAACGTGTGTGTGTGAGTGTGTGTGTGTGTGTGTGTGTGTGCGAGTGGCTAATGAGGACATTTAGAGGCTGCATTGAATGCACTGAATGGATGACCAGTGTCCACAGATAGAGACGAGCAAACAGGTCATTGTGGATACAGTCGCTGATGGGTGGAAAACCTTCTACTGCAAGGGTCTGGGGGTCTTCAGAGTTACTACAGGAGGTCCTACAAATCTTTGAGTGATAGAAACTTTTTTTCTTTAACCACTTGAACCCTAGCGTCCATATTCTGAGAACGTTGGCCAAAAATAGCAGATTTACAAGCTCACAATGCCTCGCACTGCGAGGCGTTGTGAGCTTGCAGATCGGCTATTTTTCGGCAAAGAGGTTTGGTGCATATAGAAGGAAAAGAGCAGACTAAGTACAGAGGGAAAGGTCAAGTTTATTAAGTATTGACGGTTCAAGTGGTTAAATATCTGAAATCACAAATTGAAATAAATCCAAAATACACCGATGATGTGCTGCCAAACAATGAAACTATATGGAATCTCTGAAAAGGTCGTGGGGGTCCCTGCTTCATCTCTCTCTCAACGACAGAAAATAATAATAATAATAATATTAAATTATGGAGGTACAGTATAAGCAACTAGACTGCACTCTGCCGAGGTGCCAACTTTCTCTGTGTGCACTCCTGGCCAACTTATGTCAATATCAAGCATTTTTCATTGCAGGTTTCACATCTTTGTAAAAATAACGTCGCAACAAGAAAACAATTGGGCTCTAACTGGACCATAACTGTGACTAATTAGCATACACTTTAGGCCTGAAAAAGTTGAGAACCACTGTTCTAGGGCACTCACATGCACATATGTGACCAGGTCCCAGAGCTCCTTGAGGATGATGATCTCTCTGCGGCAGAGCTTGATGTCCCTGTAGTCTGGGATGGACACCTCGAACAGGTTGGTGGACTCCTGCAGCTCTGACACATCCTCCTCCAGGCACACCATCTCCTTCTCAGCCTGGGACACAGACAGCACATCCACAATGTTCTATAGAATGTATAGTATAACACACACCATCTCCTTCTCCGCCTGGGACACGGACGGCACAACCACAATGTTACTATACAACATACCATCTAACGTAGACATTTTATTGGGGCTGCAACTGACTGCAACCTTTTATTTTCTATTAGGGATGTTAACAATTAATCTAAAATCGGTTAATTACTGTTAAGAAATGATTTGATTGAATTGAATTGAATATATACATCAAGGCAATTATGTTTCAAAATAGGGACTGATTAAAAATCAATTTGATTAAAGTATAGATTATTGAGGGCTCGCTGAAAGCGAGCACACGTATGTTATCTTCATTATTTCTTTATATATCAGTCAAGTTCTCCTCAAAACTTTGTACCGACAGTACAAAGGCAGGGCCCTTGGCCAATGAGGTGCAGCTAAAGGGTAGATCTTTGTGCCCATACATGGTGTTACATGCGAGCCCACACTGTTTTGTAGGAACAGTATTTCTAGTCTTTTTTTATAATCAATTAAATCAATTTGTTTGATTAACCATGGTTAAATGGGAGATCAAAGACAGAGCATTGGGTGAACACATACTTCCTCCAGGCTGAGGTATGGATGCACAGCGGTGTAACTGAAGGGAGCCTCGCGTCTGAACCTCTCCCTGTAATCACTCAGTTTCACCTGCAGGGGGACACATAGCGGGTTGAATTAAACTCACAAGACTAATGCAACGTCCTACACATTATAGAGGTTTGAATTAAACTCACAAGACTAAAGCACTATCCTACAGATTAAAGAGGGTTGAATTAAACACACAAGACCAATGCTACATCCTACATCACACCTGCAGGGGCTGACGATAACGGTTGCTGACGGTTCGTGGCCAGAGAATAAACCGTTGGGGCAAGTGGAGTTTGCTTTCAGGTTGGCCGACGGGCAAGGGCATTCTGTCTTCATTATTGGCTATTAGGGCATGCGAGTGACATCATCATCATCATAGTCGGAAGTTATGTGGGAACAACTACTTTCTGGCCTTGACAGCAAATATATCCAAACAGAAAAGTCCTATCCGATTGCAATAAATGACGTTAAACAATGTTAAACTCACTTTGGCACGCGATTTGCCATTCACTTTATGCATGTGCATACCCTCTATTCATGAAGAACTAGCAGTTTCACTCATTCTGTTTTTCAAAGTGACTGTCGCCACTTGGCAGTTATCAATTGGATTTAACATTCAAGCGTAAATTTTATCCATTTTATAATGGACAATTTACTTTTCGGGGCAAGCGCCTCTGTAGCAACTCATAATGTAATAACGGCTCATAATGTAGTAAGGGCTCATAATGTAATAAGAAAAATGTAATAAAAACTCATAATGTAATAATCAGCTCATAATGTAATAAAAAAACGAGCGTAATAATGTAATAATGTGTTACATTAAGAACCTCCACATAGGAGGCTCATAATGTAATAAAACTTCATAATGTAATAATGTATCTTTTATTACATTATGAGCTGATTATTACATTATGAGCTTTTATTACATTTTAATTATTACATTATGCGCTTGTTTTTTAATACATTATGAGTTTTTATTACATGTTTTTATTACATTATGAGCCCTTATTACATTATGAGTTGCTACACACCCTGCCAACTTTGTTGATGAAGAATGGAGCAACTATCAGCTAAACATGCAGCAAATGAATACATATGGGGATCATTTAGCTGTACAAAGAGCATCCACAATGTTCAACATACAGTTCGTGATTGTATCGACACTGGGTGTTGATGCAACATCGATAATATACCCATGTGGTCAGTATGACGACAGTCTGCCATTGCTAGTTCTGGGCCACTTTGCCGAAGGTCATGGGGACCATTATGTAAGCCTTGATGGACCAGTCACACACTTGATTCAAAGAGTCCAGGAAGCAGAGGAGAGCGCACCACTTCAATCTGTCCCTCACTCTGGCCCTAAGTCTAGCCTTCACTCTGGCCCTGACTCTGTCCCTCACTCTGGCCCAGGGCCGGATTTAAAATAAGGCTTGACGTGCTGAAGCACAGGGCATCAACAACCACAGGGGGGCACCAGAGGATCAACTGTAAACAAAAGATATTCACGAGCTAAGCTAAGCTAAGCTGACATTGCTGTCTGTAATGACTGGTTACACTTAAGGGTTTTGAAGAAACGTTTTGGATACTAGTATGCACAACTCTAAAAGAACTGGTGCACTATTGTGTTGGAGGGCCTCAGTGCGGCTGCAGAGTTAAGCCCTTTGCACACAGACGCGTTTATCCGCACGGATAAAATGGACATTTTTTTTTTTAAGAAAACAATGATTCTCTACGACCTCATGCTCAACGGATCCGAATTAGCCGTGCGACGAGTGGCTGCGAGCCTGCGGCTGTGCGTTTTTTTCTCGATCGAACCCAGTTCGATTTGTGCGTCTTTTCGCATGCGGTAAAAAAACTCATCACTCCTTTTATGACTCCTTTTGGGATCCGCAGCGCCGATTCCGCACAGCATTGCACACCAAATCCAATTAGTTTTATTCATGCAGCAAACAAAAAAAACGCAACTGTAGGCTACTGTGTGCAAAGGGCTTTAAGGTGCTATTTATCCCTGGTTGATTGATTGATTGATTGAAGACTTTATTAGAAGTTTGCATATGACCTTCGGCAAAGTGGCCCAGAACTAGCAATGGCAGACTGTCGTCATACTGACCACATGGGGATATTATCGATGTTGAATCAACACCCAGTGTCGATACAATCACGAACTGTATATGAACATTGTGGATAATCTTTGTACAGCTAAATGACCCCCATATGTATTCATTTGCTGCATGTTTAGCAGATAGTTGCTCCATTCTTTATCAACAAAGTTGGCAGGGTGTGTAGCAACTCATAATGTAATAAGGGCTCATAATGTAATAAAAACATGTAATAAAAACTCATAATGTAATAATCAGCTCATAATGTAATAAAAACAAGCGCATAATGTAATAATTAAAATGTAATAAAAGCTCATAATGTAATAATCAGCTCATAATGTAATAAAAAATACATTATTACATTATGAAGTTGTATTACATTATGAGCCTCCTATGTGGAGGTTCTTAATGTAACACATTATTACATTATTGAAAAATCCATTATTACGTTATGCGCTCGTTTTTTTATTACATTATGAGCTGATTATTACATTATGAGTTTTTATTACATTTTTCTTATTACATTATGAGCCCTTATTACATTATGAGCCGTTATTACATTATGAGTTGCTACAGCCTCTGAGACCTTAGTGTCAACCCCTGCACCTGAACATGGACGATTTTTGAAGAAGATAATAAGTTAGAAACAAGAGTCCAAAGGGAAACATGCACATCCCAACAAACATGAACAGGTGCTGAACAACAAGATGTCGAATGGAGAAGGAAGGGAGGTCTGCACAGTGTGTCTTAGCTCCCAGTAGAGAAACACACCTACCTCAAACGCCATGCACTGTCTCCTTAAAACCATGACTTCTGCGTTCTGCATGGGAGCCACGTCGTGCCTCACCGCCAGCGCCAGTTTCTTAGCCGCACTCCATTTTTCCGGCAGGTCCTAATGACAGAATAGATTTTCTTTATTGTTAAGGTCCTTTTAGTTGACCTTGTACCAGTGAACTGTACTGTCATGAAAATGTACTTTATCCTATGCAACCTTCTAATAAATTATTCAATAAATCAACCAATTGCACAACTATAGTGTGTGCCAGCGGCTACGTCATTGTAGTCCTTAGCGGCCATTTCTTGGGTCAAAACACAGGTGTTTCAATTGTTTGATTGCATAGAACTAATGCTATAGTCTAATCAGAACACCTGTGTAAGGCTGTGTTTACCCAAGAAATGGCCGCTCTTAGAACTACATTTGGCACACCCTATTGAAGCATGACTAGAACATGCATGAATTACGTCAGCTTCAACGAGAACCCAAAAAGCAGCTTAACTCATTGGCCGCCATTTTAACATTGACTGTTTGGCTCCCCTGCCATTTTGTTTAATGAAAAAATTGATATATTTTTTTTATATTGACATTTTTCCTAAATTCTGTATTCTGTATTTTGTGTCATACAGGACCTGAATTGAAACAGGACCACCTCTAGTCTCACCAAAAAATAAAACAAATAAATAAAAAGCTTTTTTTTCTATAGTTGCAGCCATCTCAAAATAGCCATTTTTGACCAAAATCCAGCTATAATTGAAACAACTGGAAATATTGACCTTTTTGTGATCGATCGCTTTTCAAGTGGATAACTCACTTGATATTTGTCTTTATGGCTTCAGGCATTATCAGATAAGTGTACTAATGTAATTATGTAATAGGATTTCTTTTTTTTTTTTTTTTCTGTTTAGAAAAATGCAGAGAAACATATTTTTATTGGCTATGTCTGACCATACACTCAGCAATTTCACATATATACTACTGTATATTGCAGTATTTATGTGAGCATTTATGTGAGCCCCCACTTGGGGGCGCTTTCTCTCTGTCTCTATGTGTCTGTTTTCGGTCTCGGATGGGTTTTGATCTGTACAGGTGCACACACACAAATAGACATCAAAGGGGGCATGAGTCTTTTTTCTAACATGTCCTAGAATGTGAAAATAGCAGATCTACAAGCTCTACAAGCTCAACACATCGCTCTGTGACACATTGAGAGCTTGTAGAGCTTGTAGATCTGCTATTTTCACATTCTAGGACATGTTAGAAAAATGTCTCCCCCTGCCCCTAAAAAAAATCCTCTGCACTGCCCTGCTAAACAGCTCCTCTGCGTCTTTGCTCGTTAGTAATCAACACTAGTTGATCTCTTGCTTTTTTGGAGGAGCGTGGTGGGGGAGCGTGGGAGTTTTGGTGGTGGTCCACGACCACCACCCTTGAGAAGTGTTGGCTGGAGACCAGGCAGGGTAGTGAGAGGACGGACCCCCTTTCAGGGACCACTTCACTTGTCTCTGAATCAACTGGATCGCGTCGTGTGAACTTTATGTAATCGGGCAGTTTTATTGATTGATTTTGTAAGAGTTGATTATCGTGTTCCCACTGCTCTGCTGAGCGAAGCGTTGAGCCCGCGGACCCCCCAGGGACCCCCTTTTGCAAAGGACCGCCTGTTGACAATGGCCTGCTTGGCTGCTTGTGGACCATTACAAAACAATATATTATAGCCTGGATATATGGATTATACAGTAACCTGTGGATACTAATCAACCATCATCATTCTCAGGTATGTTTTAGAAGCATTTATATGGCGAATTGGCGATAATCTTTTTGTGTCTTGAGAGAGAGAGAGAGAGACAGATCTCTGAATCAGAGACTCTGATAGCACTATTTCTTTATGGGACTGTGTGCTGATTAGGACAGGGGGACCACTGAAACAGACAGTGGTCGTGGACCACCAGCCAGCTAAGAGATGTGCACACACACACACACACACACACACACACACACACACACACACACACACAGCTGTTTTTTTCTTCTCTTTTTTTTCGGCTGCCAGCCTTTTGAGCTCAAATGCGTCTTTTGCCAATTAACTGTGGTTGGGGAGATTTATACATTTGTATTGCAATTTGTACATTATTACAGTCTTTTTTTCAAACACACTTACTTTGATGTGTGATATTTTAGGTTCCCTTTAAGATAAAAGGCTCAGAATTTGTCACGAGCAGGGGGAGAATGTAATTAAACATTACATTATATAAAAGCTAATTCTCGGGACTATCGGGCCTGGCGGGGAGCGACATTGGGATTTTCTCGGGACTATCGGGGGAGGCGGGGAATGAGTTAATTTCCAGGGAACGAAACGTGTATATACAGCCAAATATTTAACCCATTTAGGCCTAGAATTATTGAATGCTTTAACCAGTGAAAAATAGCAGATATACAAGCTCACAGCGCGCACCGAGTGCCGCGCTGCAAGCTTGTAGATCTGCTACTTTTGAAAACGTGCCCCTTGATCCCTACCTCCAGCTGGGAGTACACGTGCTCGGGTATCCTCTCTCCGTATCTCTCCAGCAGGGTCAGCGTGGCGTTGAGGGGATCGAACATCACGTCCGTGGCCGCCTGGCGGTCCCTGAGGGCCAGCAGGTGACCCATGACCTCCACCAGGCCCCGGGGGTCCCCCGCGGACACGGGCCGCCGCAGCCCCTCCACCGTGGAGCCCACAAACTGCTCCAAACCATCCAGGCTTTTTTGGGGGGGAAATGAATGGAGAATAATGCGTTACCGTGGGAACATGCGAAGAAAAGAGTGTGTTACAGCACTGGTTCCCAAACAGTGGGTCGACCCGTTTTTATGTGTCACGACTCGTGTAAAAATACCATTTTCTTTTCCTACATTTAAAAAATATATATATCGTCGTTGTCGGATGAAAACCTTGTATGTCCAAAACCGTTCGTTTTGCATTTATCATTTTAAAAATGATTTAAACTAGTGAAAACAGCCGATCTACAAGCACACAACGCCTTGCACCGCAAGGCGTTGTGTGCTTGTAGATCGGCTGTTTTCACTACTTTTGTGCTACGGCCTTGTATGATGAAGCAGGGCTTTACTTTGCGAAAGAACGTACAAGAAACTTGGAGATACGAGGTTTACACCCGACAACGACGATATAGTATAAGCTGTTACCCTTGCCTGTCACACTGTGTTACTCTAAGCTGTTACTCTTGCCTGTCACACCCACACACTATGCTCTTTTACACATCCTACAGGCGCTTGTTCTAACTACTGTACACCTGTAATCAGTGTTAAGCCTGTTCAGTTGTGGTACATCAGCTCAATTGATGTACGGCACACCTGAAACTCTGATCAGTTTGCCTGAGTGTCTCAAAGTGTACAGATCTCCTCTGCCCTTTTCCTCCTCACGTGTGCTTTGAAGGGCATTTGCTTGTAAATTTACATGCTATTATGCTCGCCTGCACGCAATATATGTCCGCCCCCCACCATGTCTCATATGCATATACATGTCGCTACTTGACTTTAGGGAGTGTTTAATTGTAAAACCCATACAGAGAGGAAGCACACCTGTCAGTGACGTAGGTCATCAGATGCTCTTTGAACAGCCAGCTCCACCTCTTGATGATGTTGAGGAGACTGAGCTTGAAGGTCTTGATGTCCACCCTGAACCAGCCGTCAAACACCCTGCAGTCCTGCAGCCTGGACACCTCTGAATACATGTCCTCATAGTAGTCTATCTGTTAAGACCAGAACACCTCAATGTACCTCAATGTTCATCTCCTCATAGTAGTCTGTTAAAACCAGAACACCTCAATATTACACGAGAAGGTGTGGGTTATCGTGATTATTGGTACGCCTGTTTTGGTGCAGGAACGAGCCGAAGGCAGTTCCGTAGGCAGCGTAGAAGTGACCCTCAAGTGTAATATTTTCGATTACCCTAAAAAAAAACTGTCAACTTCATTTCATTGTCATTAAGATATTCAATAGAGATTTGTATTTTTTTAATGACACATTTAGCTACTATTTCCCTGAACTTCACATGAAAACTGCTAGCATAGTGTTGGGAGAGGGAGCCCGGCAGACCTTTCGCGACCATCACAGATGATCTTTTTGTGTAAGAAAGCTATTTCAACCAATCAGATTGCTACATCAGAACTGCCTGTTCCTATAATGTACCTTAATGTATATCTCCTCCTACTAATCTATCTGTAGAACCATAGACATCTCCTCATAGTAATCTATCTGTTAAAGTTTAAACCAAAGCATATTTGGAGTGGAGCTTATTACTTGCGCCAGCAGAGCGTGCAAGTAGGGTGATCGGTGCTGTCTGGATGTATGTGGCTGACAGGACAAAGGCAGGGCCTTTAGCCAATGAGGGAGCAGCGTTCTCGGTGACATCACCATCAACCAACAAGTGTTGTCACATACCCACAGACAGCTGAGCCACTTACAGTACATACAGACAGCACAGATCAACCTACTTGCACGCTCTGCTGGCGCACAAGTAGGCCATATTTGGCTATGAGAGCACAAGAAGCAAGTCGGCACCTCGACAGAGTGCAGTCTAGTTCCATCAGTGTGCTGACCTTATGTTTTGTTATGAAAAATATACCAGTGAATGAAGAAAGCGAGTTTTCAGACAGAGCGCAGGTACCGCGGGGGCTCCCGCTTGGATCAGTGGGGGCCGTGCCGCGGCGACACAAACACAATCGATCCGCGAGTTAACGCCGGGCGATATTACACCTACACAGTAGCAGCCATTGTTGTTGTCCTCCAGCGTGCCAGCCGGCAAGTGTGGAAAAAAAGATGACCAAAATCTACACTAGCTCTCGCCACCCACGAGCGCATGCACGAACGAGCACGTGCGCGGGGATTTCACGGGACTGTGCCCGCTTGCCTCACGCCCCGAAACTTCTCCGCGTGGCCAAAATAACCGCCCGCCTCTCATTGAAAATGATTTACTAGGACGCGGCAACTGTGCTCCGTCTGAAAGGCGCTTAAAAATGACTTTAATTGAAACAGTTACACAGCAGCATGACGTTAGGTTTCACCTGTTCTTTGAACTGGTGGATGGTAGGAGGGGCCTGTGGGAGGGGGTGGGGCTCCTCTGTGCTCAGCACCTGTCCGTACTGGAGGAAGTTTCTCAGCACCTCCGCCCTGTCCTCCATCCACAGGTGGGTGTAGCAGGAGAAGGTGGTCTGGTACTGCAGCGCAGAGCCCAGGACCTTCTCCACCCGCTCCATCACCTCCTGCCGCAGGTCCAGCAGGTCCAGCATATCTTCCATCTCAGCCTGGAACCATCATGTTTAACCCATTTAGGACGGAGGCCCATTCTAAAAACGCCTTGTAAATCCTGAAGTTTTCTGAAAAAACTTCAAATATTTATTCCAAAATCACAAAAACATTGTGTTGCTATATCGTTACTGTCAGGCAGAAACCTTGTATCTATCAGCAAAATAAGCTCAAATCTAAAATGACACATGTACAGATGTCCAGGTTTTGTTAGAGTAAACCACCTCTTTAGGGTAAACAGGTGGTTGCTATGACAAACAGTCAATTGCCAGGGTCTAGACTTATATCTACACAGTGATAGTAGTCTGTCCATGTCAGGTTAGTGTAATAAGGAGGAGAAAACATGGTGAGTAAGCCAAGACATAGTCCAGCTGTAAGCATACCTGATAGGTGTCCAGGTGCAGGTGAGCAGCCAGGCGCTCCACCTTGGTGGAGGTCTTGAAGACGTCTCCCAGCAGGCCCTCCAGCAGCTCGTACAGGCCGTCCCCGGCCTCCCGCTCCAGCGAGGGGACGAAGCTCAGCTCTGAGCCGCGCAGCAGCAGCTGGGCCTCCAGCAGAGGAGCCTGGCCCGGCCCTGACTCCATGTTCTCCACGAAGAACTCCAGGGAACGGCTGATGGCCTTGAAGAGACCCTCCACCACCATGTCGTCCACGTACTCCAGGTAGGAGCGCCACTCCTCTGAGCTGGGCTCGGCGCCGAACAGGGACATGTTCTCCTGAAGGCACATGGACACATTGGAGAGATTCTTCTTTAGGCGTTTATGCTCAGTTAAATGCAACATTCTGTATTGTGTAAGTCATACATTCTAATCAATTAAAAAAAAAACTTGGCTGGGGGCGCTACACTGGCCTACTGGTCCAGGCGCGTACCACATAGGCATTGTCACATAGGCATTGATGCCTGACGGCGTCGCCGGTTCGATTCCCGATCCGGACGACCTTTGCCGCATGTCACTCCCCGTCTCTCCCCCAAATTCCTGTCTGTCTACTTTCCTATCCAATACAGGCATAAAAGCCCCAAAACAAATCTTAAAAAAAAAAATCGAACCTCTGTTCGAAGTGGAGCTGTGTGTGTGTGTGTGTGTGTGTGTGTGTGTGTGTGTGTGTGTGTGTGTGTGTGTGTGTGTGTGTGTGTGTGTGTGTGTGTGTGTGTGTGTGTGTAGCACCTCTCTGGTCACCCAGGATCATGTGTACCGATTTTTGTGACATTTGAAGAAAATATGTAGGAAAAGGTGCAAAAAGTGTGTTTTGGAGAAAATTCAAGATGGCGGAAAATCTATCCTGGCGCAAATGGGCGTGGCCTATATGGGGAGATGCGTCTTGACCCAAGGAATCCAGGGAAAAAATAATTTTAATTTTCCGATCTACGGTTCAAGAGTTACGGGGCAAAACGCAAAGTGGCCCGTTATAGCGCCACCATGAGGCCGAGTGATGTAATTATTTTTGGATTCTTTCTTAACACATATGGTGCCAACCCCGAGTTTCCCGAGTTTGTATTGGTACTAGTGCTGTGCCAACCCCGAGTTTCCCGAGTTTGGGCCGTTTTTGGAAAAAAAAAAAAAAATCAATTTTTTTTTTTTTTATTTTTTTTTTTGGACCTCCAGAAATGTATTAGGCATGATCGCGATCGCGAAATTGCATGTTTAACCCCCATACCAACCCATTCTTTCAAACATGGCAGCCATGTTTGTTTACATCTGAAGAAAACATAATGGCTGATAAATCATGAATGCCTGAACGGATTTCCAAGCGGATTTTTTTGTTTGAAAGCTGTGAACAGCATCTACACACGTGGTGCATCATCTAGGCATGGGCGTGCACTTTTTACACACTTGCACAATTACATGGAAGTCTATGGTAACCATGGCAACGCGGGACATTGGCCGGAAAAAATCATTGCAACATAAGTGTTAAAATCATTATGAATCTCCTCTCCGAGGTTTGAAACTGTAGCTCCTATGGTTTACGAGAGAAAAATACTTGAATGTGAGTTTTTGCAATTCCCATTATAAGTCAATGGGGAAAATTAATTAACTAATACATTAATATCAATTAAACTATAGAACCTTTCTCTTAGCAAGTTACTAGCACAATATTCCCGAGTAAGCCGGTCGATTTGACATATGGCGCGAGTATGTGGTGCAAAAACTGTGGGAGGAGTAGCGTGCCAAACTTTGAGGCTACAGACACGGACGGACGGACGGACGGACGGAGACAGACCCACACACACGGCCACGTATAGGGAGCTTGTGTTCCACACAGCTCCAAAAAAAAAAAGAAGAAAATCATAATTAAAGCCCATAACCCATGAGCACTGGGTTGAGGCACAAAAAAAACATCCCAGGACAAGGGGAAATGCTAAACCCTAGGGCCATGAATCTGTCAAAAGAGTGTTCTTGTTATATTTGAAAATATAAAAAACAGCATCACAAGTACACGTTAAATAATCAGCATAATACATACCTACAGTGAGTACACTACACACCTGTACCAGCTTGTGGATGTGCTGTCCATCCTTCTGCACGGAGCCGTACCACTTGTTGACGCGCTCGGCCCTGTCGTCCAGCATGATGAGCGCGCCTCTCTTGCTGTCCTTCCTGCAGAAGACGCTCTGCCTGCTCCAGCCCTTCATCAGGGCCTGCAGGGCCTGGCAGTAGGGATGGGACGATAAGAACATTTCATATCACCATTTTTACGATTTACGATGATGATGTATAGACCCACACGATGTCACAGGGGGCATATTGTCCCATCAGAAAAGGATAGGGATGTACATACACACAAAGTCACGTATTGGAAGGGCTAGCACCGCTTGCACAACGCGAGCACAACTTTCTATCATGGTAAGCAAAGCTTACTGAAAAATTCACATGAACATATTAGTCATAATACAATATTGAATATATTTTACAATATTATTGCGATTGGGGATCCCCAACATCCATTATCCTGAGGCGGAACATTCGCCAAAAAATAGCAGATCTACAAGCTCACAACGCGTTGCACGCGACGCGTTGTGAGCTTGTAGATCGGCTATTTTCTGGCAAAGAGATTTGGTAGAGAGTGGAAAAAAAAGACTCTATCAAGTATGTTTATAAGCACGTTTTTACCAATAGAGGCTTTAAATGGTACCGGATATGCAGCTCAGCAAATAAAAGGTGAATTGATCCCAGTGCATGACGGAGGACGAATTCACGATAAATGAAATCTCCACGATACGATTATCGGGAGTGTTTTTTTTTTTTCACGACAAACGATAATATGGCTTATGGTCCCATCCCTACCTGCAGTGTTGATTTCGTCGACTAAAACTATGACGAAAAATGTTTGTCGACTGTGTTTTTTTCACTGACGAAAACTAAATAAAAACGAAACAAAAACTAAGCTGTGGTGACTAAGACTAAATATATTGACAATTTCGTCAACAAAATAAAAAGACTAAAACGTTAGGGAGGGACTAGTGGAGAAGAGAGTAATTTTATGTTTGGTTGCTCTCAGGTGTTGCGTGCTGAAAATAGCCGATCTGCAAGCTCACAACGCGTCGCAGCGCGACGCGTTGTGAGCTTGTAGATCTGCTATTTTCAGCACACAACAAAGTGTAAAATCAGTCATTACGATGCCATCAAGGCCTGCCCAAATACATTTTAGCTGACTAAATCAACTGTAGCTTTAGTCGCCTAAAATCTTATGATATTTAGTCGACTAAAATTAGACTAAAACTAATACTTTTCAGGTGACTAAATTATGACTAAAACTAAATCAAGATTTGCTGTCAAAAACAACACTGATCCCTACCTGGCAGTTGTCCTTGGTCCTCTGGAGGCCTCTCTCCAGGCCGTGGACCAGCCGCTTGGTGCTGGAGATGAAGCCCCAGCAGCCCGGGTGCTGCCACGTCAGCCCGCCGCTCTCCGCCCGCCTCAGCTGCTGCTCCATGGCCTCCAGCTCCGCCCGGATGAGAGGGAGCTCCACCTCCAGCGCCGTCTGCTTCACCTTGTTGTACCACTGCACCAGCAGCTGGAGGCTGGTGACGTACTGGGGGGGAACAAACAAACAGACACACAAGGACACATATTAGGCTATCATTGTTGTCGGGAGGAAACCGTGTGTGTCCAAAACCGTTCGCTTTGTATTTGTCATTTCAAAAATGATTTAAGATAGTGAAAATAGCCGATCTATGCATTGTGTGCTTGTAGATCTGCTATTTTCACTAGTTTTGCGCGACAGTCTGGTATGATGAAGCAGGGGAAAAAAGTAAAAATGTTAAACACAAGGTTTCTGCCCGACAGCGACGATATGCTGGATTATCCATCCATCCATCTTCAACCGCTTATCCGGAATTTAGAAAACGGGTGTTTCAGAAGCAGTGAAAATAGCAGATCTACAAGCTCGCAACGCTGCACGAAACAACCCGTTGTGAGCTTGTAGATCTGCTATTTTCACTAGTTTGAGTTCTGGGCAAATATCTACTTTCTCTTTTGGGTCTCATCATCACAACACCTGTCCCGTGCCTCTATGTGCTATAGCCAGCATGACATCTGAGATTGTTAACGTCTCAAAGAAGCAGAAGACGACCGCCTACTTTCATGAACATGTCTCGGTTCTGGAACACCTCCATCACTGCCTACCTTCATGAACATGTCTCTGTTCTGGAACACCTCCATGGCGGCGGCAGGGATGTTGATCTGGTCGAGAGCCTGGATGTATTTGACGTCTCTCAACACCGCGATCAGCTGAGATGGGGAAGCAAACGGCAGGTGTGGACATAAACACACATGAATCAAAAATGTTTTCTCCTTCAGACCTTCGGACCAGGGATGAAGTGTTGTATAATAAATGACTGTTATGCCTACTGTCAAGTAAGTGGTGGAAAAAGTACTAAAATGTTTTACTTAAGTATCAGGTGCTGCAATGCAGAAATACTCTGTTAGGGTGCACACACACTCCGCATTCCGCCAATGCTTTTCAAGAGAATGGAGCGGCTTCATGCCAATAGAGGATTTCTGAAAAAAAAAAAAAAAGAAAACGCTCAATTCTCATTGAAATACACTGGCGGAATGCGGATTCCACTCTCATACGTATTTTGGTGTGTGTGCACTCTTACAAGTAAAAGTCTGGCATTCAAAGTTTACTTTAGAAAGGTTTTGGCATCGAAATGTACTTTAAGTACCAAAAGTAAAAGTACTCATTATGCAGAATCAAGTTTTCAAATGTGTAAAAAATCTTTTGAAAATATCAGATCTACAAGATCACAATGCGTCGCAAAGCAATGTGAGCTTGTAGATCGGCTATTTTCAAATGGCCGAAATGTATAGGGCTGAAGTGTTTATTGTACGTTTTGTGATGATACTCAATTTACAAAGTAACTAGTAACTAAAGTACACTACAGATTGCGATTGCCATAATAAATCATAAGTGGTATACAATCATCACCAATTTAATGTTCATGTAAATTAGTTTGTCACCATGGAATTAGCACAGATTAACACTTATGTTGCAATGATTTTTTCCGGCCAATGTCCCGCGTTGCCATGGTTACCATAGACTTCCATGTAATTGTGCAAGTGTGTAAAAAGTGCACGCCCATGCCTAGATGATGCACCACGTGTGTAGATGCTGTTCACAGCTTTCAAACAAAAAAATCCGCTTGGAAATCCGTTCAGGCATTCATGATTTATGGGCCATTATGTTTTCTTCAGATGTAAACAAACATGGCTGCCATGTTTGAAAGAATGGGTTGGTATGGGGGTTAAACATGCAATTTCGCGATCGCGATCATGCCTAATACATTTCTGGAGGTCCCAAAAAAAAATTGGGAAAAAAAATTGATTTTTTTTTTTTTTTTTTTTCAAAAACGGCCCAAACTCGGGAAACTCGGGGTTGGCACAGCACTAGTACCAATACAAACTCGGGAAACTCGGGGTTGGCACCATATGTGTTAACATGGGAATTCATAATTCTATAACTCTGTTAAGATTGAGGAGTGTCTCTTTTTGATGTCATGCAAACATCAAAGTAAATCCTGTATTGCAAACACCTCCTCTTCAAGTTCCTATAGTCCAGAGCCACCTCGGGGTTCATGATTCCTTCCGGTTTGAAATGGCTGTAGAACATGTCCATGGCCAACACCTCGCCCCAGAGGTAGTGAACACATATCCGCCTGATATTATGATGTCACGTGAAACTTGACCAATCAAGGAGTTGGTGAATTTATAGTCTGGTTGGCTGAAATGTCATGTGAAGAATCCTCAAGATTTTCAGACATATACCCGTTATCTGATTGGCTATTAGCATAGACGGCCCCTCTCGTGGCCCTTATATATGTCCCTTTTCCCCTCTCTGATTGGCTACGGGCCCACGGGCCCATAGCCCGTGATTGGCTATGGGCATAAACAGAAACACAGACTTACATAGATTTGACTAGTGTATGTATTGTCCGTATGGCCATACTTGGATGATTTAAACACAGACACACATACAGACAGACAGACAGACATAGATTTGGCTAATTTATAGATAGATAATATAAAAATCACGCCAGTGTGAAGTGAGCAGTGCTCATTTCACACTGGAAAATACTGTTCCTGAAGAAACAGTGTGGGTTGGAGTAGCACGCTAAGTACAGTATGATGATGATGTCACAGGGGGCATAGGCATATTGTCCAATCAGAAAAGGATAGGGATGTACATACACACAAAGTCACGTATTGGAGGGGCTAGCACCGCTCAAAGATAATATGAAGGAGAACAAATTGTCTAACTGATAGTAGGCTATCAAGACATTACAACTTGCTATCATGGTAAGCTTACTGAAAAATTCACATGAACATATAGTCATAATAATACATTATTGAGAGGTTTGCGCCCGTTTCACCCTTTTTATAGTAACCTGACCAATCATGGACATTGGCCCACTTATAGTCTGGTCAAAGTGACTTGTGAAGCCACCAATCCTCAAGCTTATCGGACATATGCCTGTTTGTGTCCATCTGGATTATGCTATGCTACGGGCATAGACGGCCGCTCTCATGGCCCATATATATTGTATGCCTCAATATTATGACTTCTCTAACTACCCATTTTATAGTAAGATATTATGATGTCACGTCATCACCCAGTTGATGACACTAAGCAGTGATGTAAATTACATCACTGCTCCTAGTTGTCATAGGATGGGTAAATGACATCACTGCTCCTAGTTGTTATAGGATGGGTAAATTACATCACTGCTCCTAGTTGTCATAGGATGGGTAAATTACATTCACTGCTCCTAGTTGTTATAAGATGGGTAAATCACACAAACATATGACAGGAACATATGGCGTAAATGACATATCTTCAGGTTTGAACGTAATAGCGATGTTTCGGAGAGCCAATGTGTAACCGATGAAGTCAGCATGGAACTCCATATTTGGAATTGTTATCTCCTATATTAATTTTTGAAGCGGTGAAAGCCGCTTCCAAGGAGTGGCTTTGTGTGTCCCACGTCCATATATGGTCATTTCAGTCCAGAATGAACAGGTTTTATCAAAAACAAAATGTGTGTCCCATGTCCATATGGTCATTTCATTCCAGAATGAACAGGTTTTATCAAAAACAAAATGTGTGTCACATGTCCATATATGGTCATTTCAGTCCAGAATGAACAGGTTTTATCAAAAACAAAATGTGTGTGGGTGGGTGACGTGACGTAACGTTTTCGCTGTCCTCGGTGTCAAACATGTATAAATAAAAAATATATTTGTCAAAAACCTTCTGAATATTGTGCAGGACATTAAGCTTTATGTGAACTTACTCAAGATTAAAACATTTCATTCCTCATTTCTTCAGAATTTTCAACCAAACATGGCAAAACTCATATGGTGTGACTGTCCTGACCTTGTTTCTCAAAGTGGGAACTTGAATAAAACTAAGAAAAATAATTGCTAAAAATCATTTGAAAATGAATTTAGGCTAAAAAAAAGTCTATTTGTGAGCCTATATCTTTTCAAAGTCAAAGCATAATGTTTTCAGTCATTTCTGATCAAAAACATTTTGTCCCCCAAACCAAAATCATTTGGTGTGACACTAGTTTGGACAAATTAAACAGGCAATTATTTGGACACCTATTGGCTAGAGAGGTCCTTCTTCTGTAAGGCTATTCAGCACTCCCAGCACAACTGCAAGACAGGTGTCTGAGGTGAGTTATGATTTTAACATTTTCATGAAATGCCATCTTGTTGAAACTTTGACAAACTCACCACTTTGGATGTCTGTTGGTGTGACACCTTTTCATCAAAAAAAGCTTAAGTTATTTGAAGTTTTGGTCATATTTCCATGTAGATCTAGGTTGCTTTGTTATATAGCTAGCATGCTGTTAGCATGCTAATGTGTACATAGTAGCCTCAAGGTAAACCTAAATGCAGAAAATGTAATATGGTGTGACACTTAATCATAATGGTGTGACATGTCTGCTTGTCACGCCATATGACTTGATTGTCACACCATATGATTTATACTGTATTTAACTACAGATATAACAATAAATAACAAAGTTCCATGTTTCTTTTGTACATTTAAACATTTGTTTTAAACATTTTTACATAAAATGTAATTTAGCTTCATTCAGTGATACTTCAAATTCATCAGACAGAAAGAGCAGAAACCCCTTCACAGAAACCTTAACATATTGTTTCAATCTAAACAATATTTTCTCTTTGTCTTAAACTATACATTCCATTTTCTTTTGTCAGCTGGAAAATGACAAGTGCTGAGAGAACGAGAAAGTACAGGGAGAAACTAAACAATGACCCAGCAAGGAGAGAGGAGCCAAAGGGGCGAGACTGCATTTTCTACGAAGAGCAGGAGGTTGTCTGTGGCATAGCAGAACCGCAACAAGGCAGCCGGTTTGCTACCCTCACCAAATACGACTGGCTGATGTACAATACAGTCTAAATGTATAATCTAATCTGATCTAATACGTTTGTACTTTCACTCACTGGACTGGACAGTGGACAGTGTTAAGGTAGGACCCGAGACAAAACTAGCGAAAATAGCTGATCTACAAGCTCTCAACACGTTGTGCTGCGAGAGCTTGTAGATCAGCTATTTTCGGAGTTGCGCAACCCAGCACTCTTTAGCTAGTGGAGATGTGGTGTAATGTCATGATTCCTAATTACATTTGTTCAACACAAAATGCTGTGTTCAAGTTCAGGAGACTTCGGAAAAAAGCAATTTACCTGAATGCTGAGTTCTGTTTCCACTAATTGGTGTTAATAAAATGTTGCCTTGGCTCCAAGTGTGGCTATGCGCCTTATTGTCTCTTTAGGATCCTTCTGCCGTGGGCCGGCAGAAGACTTAGGTGTGCGTAGCATTCCTGTGCACATCCTCATCATCCATCTACTACTACAATTCTTTCTTATCCCATGTTAAAGCCCTACAATAATATCCTGTTCAGAAATATTAAGGCCATGTTATCCTGGGTAATTGTTTAATCAATCAGTAAAGTTCAGTACTCACTAATAGGTAGGTTAAAACACAGTTTGCTTTGACACATGAAGATATGATCATACGGTGTGACACTAGATCATTTGGTGTGACATTCCAAATAGTGAAAAATCATACCTTTATTAATGATTAAACCAAAAAAATGTTTATGGATTACATAGAGAATATTATCAGGAAGAGTCACAAATATTTGTGTAATTTTAGAGAAAGTTTTGACAGAATACATTTAAAATATGTTGTAAGATCATGAACATGGGCCTCACACAGAGTGTCGATTATGAAAAAAATATACAGATATAATTAATTTTCAAAAAACTATAGTGGATCACTGGTTAGTTATGATAAAGGACTTTGATAAAGTGAGTAACTTAAGAAAGATGTACTCCATTTTCATTTTATGAACAATTATTTTCATGTCACACCATATGACGATTTTAGGCACAAGTACAACAAACTGCTGAATAAAGTCTGATTCCAATAAAATATCTAAAAACAAAATGTATTTCCATAAGGTTGAGAGTGAGTAGAACAAAAGTAAATAACTTTTATGCCTGCAATTTAAAGTTTTTTTAAAAACACATTTTTTGGGGCGTCACGTCACTGACCCGTGTCCATTGTCCATATATGGTCATTTCAGTCCAGAATGAACAGGTTTTATCTGTCCCGTACGTCCAGAATATGTGTCCCCTCATGGTGTTCTGAGACACAACTCGGCGGTAATGGATTTCTACAATAGCACTAAATGCATTCGATTTAATTTTTTTGTCTTTTTCGTTTCTAGGCATAATAAAACAGTTTGAATGTTGATGAAGGTTTTAATAACAAGAGATAGGCGTTTTACATTCATACAGTCATCGTTTTATAGTTTTAAACATGGCTCTGTTTTAAGACATTTTCCGTAGTTATTTGGGGGTGGAACATTCCTCCGCATATTTACATAGAGTGCTTGCGATTGGCCTCGCCTATTGTTCTCCGGTGGTTCTCCCCACTGGCTGAGCACCGCCCATAAGCACACGTGTTTCTAAACAGTAAACACAACAGTATCAATGTATCTTCTTATAATGGCTAGTTTGCAACTCACTTTGTATCAGCACGCTTGCTTAAAGCTTTTAATGTACAGGACAGCCAGTAAATGGAGGCGAAAATCAGGCGATGCGCTGATTACAGCGCTCCCCGACATAAAATAAAACAGTGACACAGGGGAGAATCAGTGGTGAGTTATAATGCTCTGAATGTACCAGGAATACAACAGGACGCCTTGCCTAAATCACAGCGGAGGTGACTCGATCTCCTCCTGCAAGTTTTAGCATGGTGAAAAGAGCTGATCTACAAGCTCACAACGCGTCGCGAATGCGACATGTTGTATAGATCAACTAGTTTCAGAATGCAACATGTCGTACGGCGAAGTTAAAGTCCGGCTTCACTGAGTTGTAGAGGAGTCGCCGTTTGCGAGGAACGTTTCTTTCTTTCTTTCTTTCTTTCTTTCTTTCTTTCTTTCTCTTTCTCTCCCCCTCCCCCCTCTCTCTTTCTTTGTCATGGCTCAGTGGGTTTCAAAGGATCCGGGGTTCAATTGGTTTAAAATCAACACCAGATTAACTTTATTCTTATTATTGCATGCATTGTTTCATATGGCCACTCTCTGTGACTCTGTCCTTCCCTCCGTCTCAATCATGTTACAAAACAACGGCAGAACGGCTACTCAAGCCAAGGCTTCCCCGTGAGAGAGAGAGAGAGAGAGAGAGAGAGAGGGGGAGAGAGAGAGGAGCATTTTTGGGCAAGAAATAAGAGAGTAGTGGTGGGAAAGTACTCAGATCTTTACTCAAGTAAAAGTATCAATACTATATGTGTGTAGTGTCTGTCCCGGTCTGATGATTGGATACTTTGAGGATTGGCCAAGCTTCACATGACAATTTGACTCTCCACACAATTTTATACTCAGATTCACCGCTTGACTTCGAACCGAGGTTTGATTTTTTTACTTGTATCTTGTATTTGGCTGTTGGTTGTCATGGCTACCAATTCCCACCTGATGTTGTGAGGGAGTCCAGACTGCTCCAGACCGTACTGAATAACTGCCAGCTTGCATATCGTCTTGAGACTAGGACTCAAGTCTAAGATGTACAGGTCATCATTGGCTGTAGACCAATTTGGTCTAAAGTCTCCAAATAGGATGATGCGATCTCCAACCATGCAACAGTGTACCCTCCATGCGCCATGAGCTCTTAAACATGGAACTTCCCCTTTGGATTTAACCTTCTTCCAGGTGAAGGTTGCTGGACTGAATTTCCACAGCTCTTTTGAGTTATTATCACCATAGTTCCTGCCACCAAATATGTACAGCTCTCCATTGTGGGTAAATGCTGAAGGACCGGAGCATCCATCTGGGCGAAGCTGTGTAGAAGGCATGTTTAGCCAGCAGTTGGTCTCTGTGTCAAACACACTGATGGTGTTGTAGTAGCAGAATTTCCCGTAGCCCCCAAATATAAACATCTTTGTCCCGATGATGGTGGCAGAGTGCATGTATGAAGCAGGTGGAGGAGTTCCTCTGATGTTAATTGAAGACCAGACCATTCTGGTGGTGTCCAACTTGTACATGTCATTAGTGTATTTATAGTTGTATCCTCCATAGATAAACATGACCTTACCAATGACACAGGCAGAGTGGCCGGACCTCCCCTCTGGAGCAGTCCCAGAAACCCTGGGTGTGAGCATTTTATGGGCGTCCACATCAAATGCATTAAGCACTTTGATGTAGTCCCCGTTGTCAGTAACTCCCCCCCAGATGTAGATGACAGGGTCTATCAGCACAGCTGTGCGGACGGCGAGCATGGGATGAACCTCAAGGAGACGTTGTCCTCTTCCAGGTGTCTCTGGGGGCAACTTTTTCCATCCAGCAAAAAGACACTGTGTTGAAGACATGCACCTCAGTCCGACGCTCAGACTCGATGAAGTCCCCTCTAAAGCAGTACACTTTGTGGTTCACTGCTACAGCAGCATCATACGGTATAGCTGGAAGCCCTTTTAGGTGCACGGTCCAACGAAGCATTCCACACTTCACTTTAAAAGTTTCACCCTGTAAAAGAACTCGTAAAGAAGTCGTACTGTGTGTGTCAGAATGTCAGCACTTATATAGGTTAGTGGGTCTACGTGTGACATAGACATGATGTCACGTGTAGGTCAATTGAAGTGTCATAAATGACTGGCATCATCTATGACAAGCAAAATTAATCTGTAAAACTGTAAAATGTAGTCTTAGTGAATTAAAGCTCGGCGGTGAGTCGCAGGGCTCATCGGCGGCTGAGACGGCGCGGCTCTGCCGTGGATAGTGGTGTGGGCGGTAGCACCTGGTAGCTGGGAAACCAGCTGCAGTCGTTTCAAATCCCACTAGGGGATTCCCCTTTTTTTTTTACCACTAGAAGGTGCAATTGCATTACTTATGAAACTTTACATCACTGCCTACAATCATGACACAGTGCATTGGTATCGCGTTTATAATTTTTTGCGGGGGTAGCCGATGCACGTTACGCGCCGTAACAACCCAGCTACAGTATGTAGTTGGATTTGAGAGGCTATACCTCTGGGTTGAAGTTGACGGACAGGAGGCCAGACGAGGTGTTCCTGGACAGGAGAGGCTGGTCCAGGTTGAAGTGACACACCGTGTCCAGACCCTGACACCAGTCAGAGCAGGCGTCCTCCTCGTAGCGCTCCAGGCAGCTCAGGGTGTCCACGCACATGAGGTGCTCCTGCACCATGTCCACGCCCTCCACGGACATGTGCTGCTCCTGCCCCATCTCCACACCCTCTACAGACCTGGAAATATGAGAGAAACACACACACACACACGCACACACACAAATAGGGATGAGTATCGTCTGCGATACTTTTAATGGTATCGATTGCATGACGTCGATACTATCGGGTATCGGTTCGCGTAAAAACTAACGATACCTCGTTTCGATACTCTGGAACGCACCCCTGGCCGATCGCATCTGTAACAGTTGGGCTACTGAGAGTTTAATGACTGCTTTAGTAGGCTTCACTCGTTACTGTGGAAAATAGCCGACAATAGCCTATAATGTTTATTATTATGATGATTATCCAACGTCTATACTCTCCACTCTGCCACACTGTGTGATCATCATCATCTAAATAAAAAGTATCGAAAAGGGTATCGTATCGATTCCCATGTATCAAAAAAGGTATTGTATCGATTCAAAGGTGAACGATACACATCCCTACACACAAAACATTATCAATTCAATGCCAGAGACCCGTCAGATAGATAGATAAGTGATAACTCATCACTAAACCATCGTTTTGCGGGTCTGTTCTTGTGCAAAACAAATGCTTGCAATGGATTCAGAAGCATGACAACCCCCTAGTTAGACCCCTCACATCCTACTTAAAACAGATTTCTTTCTGGGTATTTTCTTCCTGTAGTATAGTGTCGATGGGAGCCCAACTTGATTTGGCCGTCGCTGTGGGGACCCTGAAGGTCGCCGACTCGGGCACCCTGGCTAAATCATTAGAGCATGCCCTGGGCTACATCTGTGCAAAATGTGGCGCTTTTAGATAAAATCCCCCTAAGGCCCCAGACTAAAACAAAATAAGTGTCCATAACAGTCAATGCTAGTCAGTGCTACATAGCGTCGCTGTCCGGTGAAAACCTTGTATGTCCAAAACGTTCGTTTTGCATTTTGCATTTTAAAAATGATTTAAACTAGTGAAAACAGCCGATCTACAAGCACACAACGCCTCGCACTGCGAGGCGTTGTGTGCTTGTAGATCTGCTGTTTTCACTACTTTTGTGCAACGGCCTTGTACGATGAAGCAGGGCTTTACGTTGCGAAAGAACATACAAATTTGAAACTTGGAGATACAAGGTTTCCACCCGACAACGACGATAAGTATCTCACCGTTATGTCAAACACAAGTAATAATACTACAATACTACTAATACAACTTAATTTAATGGCAGAGCTAAAGAAAAGTGTCCATTGGTCAAAAGGCAGAGCTAAAGAAAAGTGTCCATTGGTCAAAAGGCAGAGCTAAAGAAAAGTGTCCATTGGTCAAAAGGCAGAGCTAAAAAAAAGTGTCCATTGGTCAAAAGGCAGAGCTAAAGAAAAGTGTCCATTGGTCAAAAGGCAGAGCTAAAAAAAAGTGTCCATTGGTCAAAAGGCAGAGCTAAAGAAAAGTGTCCATTGGTCAAAAGGCAGAGCTAAAGAAAAGTGTCCATTGGTCAAAAGGCAGAGCTAAAAAAAAGTGTCCATTGGTCAAAAGGCAGAGCTAAAGAAAAGTGTCCATTGGTCAAAAGGCAGAGCTAAAGAAAAGTGTCCATTGGTCAAAAGGCAGAGCTAAAGAAAAGTGTCCATTGGTCAGTGCAAAAAAGCAAAAAAAAAGAAAACCCTCCCTGGAAAAGTCCTTAGAGGTCAGAGTCAGTACAACTATTGTTCCAGTTAAGTTAGGTTACAGTTGTCCATATCAAGCGACCGTTGTGTGTCTCATTGTATAACTTGAAAGCAACCGGCAACCGTCAGGTTTCATTTGTTGTTCATCCAAGTGTTTGACAGTTGGTTTCTATATTTGTGTATTATTCGCTGAATTATTTTTAGGCTGAATTGATTTAATTAACAGTGACATTCTCAATGTGAGTTCCAGGGACCCCCACGGGTCCTTGAGTGGGTTCCAGGTGATCCCCAGATAAATGGTTGATAGTTAGGAACCAAACTGGCCCTTATGGGTCTGTAACAGTTCTATTTGTTCACTATCAGAGTTAAATGAACATAGATACATGCATATCAAACTGAGGGTCTTTGAAATTATGAGGTTGAGAAACACTGAAGAAAGTGTCATAGGGATCAACGTTTATATCTAAAACGCTGCATTTGATCTTTTGATTATTGTCAAGAGAGAAGAAATTTGCACCAACATGTCAAAGAGAAATCTGACGGTTTCCCACGGAGTCTGAATTCGCTCTCGAAGCGTTTTCGCCCACTTCAGGGCTCCTGATGTGCGCGGCATGTTCCTAGTCAACCCCATGTCCGCCTGTCAACAAGGAGGAAAAACAGAATTAATGAACTTCATAATGACGCTTCCTAGTCCATGCCTGCATATTTCCACCCACCATCCGTCCAGGCTATGAGAGTGCAGCCGCAACTACATCCTGTGGCAAAAAATATATAATTAACAGAGGAACCCTGTAGTCCATTCATTATATGAAAAAACCTAAAACAAATTGCAATAGTAGCAAACTCAACTGATTCTGTATCCTCATTATGTCCTTAGTGAGGGAAAAGAAGTCCCAAGGAATCCCATCGGGGCAAAGTTTTGAAAACGACCTACCTACCTTCACTTACTATACACTACACTATGCTTTAAGTGGGATGTGAGGGGTCAAACTAGGGGTTTTTAATTATTCTGAATCCATTGCAAGCATTTGTTGTGCATGAAAAACATTCCTTGGGCTAAAAACGGACCCCAAAAGACTGTGAAAATTGATGACTCATCACTAAACCATCATTTTGAGGGGCCATTTCTTGCCCAAGGAATGTTTTTCATGCAAAACAAAGGCTTGCAATGGATTCAGAATAATTAAAAACCCCTAGTTTGACCCCTCACATCCCACTTAAAGCAGATTCTTTTTGGGAGTCATTTTTCCTTTATATTGTAGTGTATAGTAAGCAGTGTTGGGTAGCGTTACTTTTTTTGGTAATATATACTGATTACGGTACTTATTACCTTCATTTTAAAGTAATATTTGGAGCTGTGTGGAACACAAGCTCCCTATACGTGGCCGTGTGTGTAGGTATGTATGTTTGTATGTGGGTCTGTCTGTATGTAGCCTCAAGCCTGTGGTGTAGTACCTTTTATGACCACACATGTTAAGGGAGGGGCGCTGTTTTCAACTGCAATACACACACACACACACACACACACACACACACACACACACACACACACACACACACACACACACACACACACACACACACACACACACAGCTCCACTTCGAACAGAGGTTCGATTTTTTTTCCCGTTACATATTACTGTCTGCACTAGAGTAATATGTAATATATTACTCATTACTTTAACGTTACTTTTACCAAAATGTTTAAATTGAACAATTACACATACTAGAAGCTCGGCCGCCCTTCGGGCGGCCCAGCGTCTAGTCGGCGACCTGGCCAACTCGGGAACAATGTAAATAGAGAATGAATGCCCCGCCCTTTAATGCAAACCCCATTATACCTGTTGTCATAGGATCCGTTTTGACCATCTGTTTGCGTGTGTCCATTTATGCCCATATATGGAGAGATATGTCTGTCTACGTCCATTTTCTGCCCATATATGGAGATCTCTGTAGGACCTGGTTTGACCATCTGTTTGCCTGTGCCCATTTATGCCCATATATGGAGTTTGCGACCTGGCCAACTCGGGAACGATGTAAATAGGGAATGAATGCCCCACCCTTTAATGCAAACCCCATTATATGGAGATCTCTGTATCTGTCTGTGTCCCTTTTATGCCCATATACTCTATATGTGTCCATCTTTTATGCCCATATGCCCATATATGGAGATCTCTGTATCTGCCCATATGCCCATATATGGAGATCTCAGTCTGTGTCCCTTTTATGCCCATATATCTGCGTCCATTTTATGCCCATATGCCCATATATGGAGATCTCTGTATCTGCCCATATGCCCATTCTCTGTATCAGTCTGTGTCCCTTTTATGCCCATATACGGAGATATCTGTCATGGAGATCTCAGTCTGTGTCCCTTTTATGCCCATATATCTGTCTGTGTCCCTTTTATGCCCATATACGGAGATATCTGTCGGGTCGAGGCGCCCATATACGGAGATATCTGTCATGGAGAGCTCAGTCTGTGTCCCTTTTATGCCCATATATCTGTCTGTGTCCCTTTTATGCCCATATACGGAGATATCTGTCGGGTCGAGGCAAGGCCCCTGTATTGCCCATATATGGAGATCTCTGTATCTGCCCATATGCCCATATATGGAGATCTCAGTCTGTCGGGTCGAGGCTAGGCCCCTGTATCTGCCTGCAGTGATGTCACAATGACTCAGCGCTTGCGCCCGGCACTGCAGTGATGTCACAATGAGTCAGCGCTTGCGCCGATTTTGCGCCGATTTCCGCATAAGGAGATTCCGAACGTTTCGCGCCGGTTAGGGAAAACCGCGCGTCGGGTCGGGTCGAGGCCCGGCACTGCACTCCGTGCCGCGGCGGGGAACGCGCATGCCGAATCTGAAGCCGGTGGGACGAACGGTTCTCGAGATACGCGGATTACAAACACACACGCAGAGACTTCTCGCATTTATAGATAGATATATATATATATATATATATATATATATTTTTTTTTTTTTTTTACAAATTGGCCTATCAATAAATTATGTCATTATATTGCAGCCTATTAGACCTTCTGTAGTGTACAGTAATACTTACTATATAGGCCAATTGTTTCAGTTATTGCGACCGTAGGTCGCAGTTACTTGCACACTATCCAAACCTCCACCGGCTGTCCCTCCGTCACTCCCTCCGTCACTCCCTCCGTCACTCCCTCTGTCACACGTCACACGTCACACTTTTGCCCTGCTCATATCTCTGCAACCGTTGCCCCGATCCATGCCAGATTTTGCACACACACTCCTTGCCTGCCAAACTACAACCTCCAAGGACCCCCGGAGTTTCGGGGACCCCCAGGTCCCTGGGGGACCCCCAGGTGTAAAAAATTACCAAATGTGCAAAAATGACCAAATGACCACCCCAACGGGGCTGCTCTCTCTGTGTCACACACACACACACACACACACACACACACACACACACACACACACACACACACACACACACACACACACACACACACACACACACTCTCTCTCTCTCTCTCTCAAACATAATGTGTGACCTGCCAAGTGGCAAGGAATGTTGCCACTGTCCTGTCCTCTCTCTCTCACACACACACACACACACACACACACACACACACACACACACACACACACACACACACACACACACACACACACACACACACACACACACACACCCCTTCACACCAGGGAGTCCAGGAAGGATGAGCCTCCATGCTTAAGTGTCAGGTGATCATTGCTGAAACCTCAGAACAATAGCCACATATTAGCAACCATAAATACAGATGCCCACCCTTTAGCTAACAGAAACTGCTTTTGTAAATGCTGGAATGTTAAAAAGGTCATCTCTTTCACTTTCAATTGTATACATTAGCTATTGTTCATAACTACACAGTCATGTCATCAAAATGCATCTGTCCCATCTAGCGCCACCATCTGGCTGATTTTTAAAAAACACATTTTTGGACACTGCTCCTACAGAATTTGCCCTAAAATCACACAAACCACTACACAGTATCTCTACAGTCACCCTGCTCCTACAGATTTTGCCCTAAAATCATGCACACCAGTACACAGTATCTCTACAGTCATGTAATCACAACGCATCTGTCCCATCTAGCGCCACCATCAGGACGATTTTGCACAAACTACTTTTTGGCCTATTTATGGAGATAAGCGACCAACGGTCGCTTATCTCCCGATTAGGGAGTCTTACTGGTTAAATGTAGTGTGTTTATTCATCTGACTTAAAAGATTAAACAAATTCCATCTTGTAGAAAATGTACTAATTCTTAATATTTTGGACAAAAGAGCACATTTTACATCAAGCTGCCCAGATGTCCAGTATCCCTATACATTGACACCCAGTTGCTATACACAACGAAAATGATCGGATTTATCAGAGGAGATGCGTTGTGTGACACTGCTGCGTGCTGCTGGGGTGTTCTGTGTTTCTGACGTTACTTTGTGGGAGTGATAGCTCTTGTTTTGGGCATGTTTTATCTGACAGCCCGTGCGTCGGAGAAAACATCCACCAACACAGCGCTACAGTTCATGGGTGGGAGATAAAAACCAGGCATTTGATAGTTCTCAGTAATGCATACATTTTAGCGTGTGTTTTCCCTTCAGTTGTTGAAATGTTGTGGAATTTAGTAGCTTACTAGGCTAATAATCATTCTAAACACCTGGGCACGCTGACTCACTGTGCACAATGGTTTCCAAGCACTCCAATCCAACTGACATTGCCTGGCTCAGGCATGTACACACATAGACATCAAAGGGGGCTTGAGCCCTGCCTCAGCCCCTGCCTCTCTAACATGTCAGCCCCCTGCCTCTCTAACATTCTCTGCACGTCCCTACGTATATGTGCCGTTCTGTGCGGGGCAGCAGCAGCGCGCAGAGGAAGGCTGAAGGCACAGGAGGTAAACCTGGTCCCACGTCAAAAATCCGTACCATATTGGCTTAAAACGGGACGACAGGACCCTGGTTGGTAACGCGGAAAGTAATTCCGTAATGAAGTTAGCATTACTGCATTATATTACCGATGTTTTTTTTAGTAGGGCGTTATATTAGTCGTTACCGCATTTCGGTAATATACCAGTAAGACTCCCTAATCGGGAGATAAGCGACCGTAGGTCACATGTACACACAAAGAGGGCTGTAACTGCCATTGGTTCCTAGTTGTGTGGGCAATGTGTAGACATACTGTGTACCGATGTGCGTGATTTTAGGGCAAAATCTGTAGGAGCAGTGTCCAAAAATGTGTTTTGCAAGAATCGGCCTCATGGTGGCGCTAGAAGAGGGCCATGTGAGAAATGAGGGGTGGGGTCTCCGCGTTGCCTTGGCGGACGAATAGGTACCGGCCCCGGCTCTCCCGGACGCTCCTAGCCCGAGTTACGGCATTTTATGTGAGCTGCAGTGGAGGGGGTCCTCCACTGGGGGCGCCACCACTTTGGCATCCGTTCTGGAGCACCAGGAGTCGGTGGTCCCCGGGAATTCCCCGTGAGCAGCCATGTTGGAGTGGTCATTTGGTCATTTTTGCACATTTGGTCTTTTTTTACATCTGGGGGTCCCCCAGGGACCTGGGGGTCCCTGGAGCTCCGGGGGTCCTTGGAGGTTGTAGTTTGGCAGCCAAGGAGCGTGTGTGCAAAATTTGGCATGGATCGGGGCAACGGTTGCGGAGATATGAGCAGGGCAATAGTGTGACGTGTGAGGTGTGACAGACAGACGGACAGACTGACTGACTGACTGACTGACTGACTGACTGACTGACGGACTCACTCACAGTTTGTGCAGGTTTTGATATATGCGTTATATTACTAACGCGAGTTACCCAACACTGATAGTAAGTGAAGGTAGGTAGGTCGTTTTCAAAACTTTCCCCTGATGGGATTCCTTGGGACTTTTTTTCCCTCACTAAGGACATAATGAGGATACAGAATCAGTTGAGTTTGCTACTATTGCAATTTGTTTTAGGTTTAGCCTAATTTTGTCCTAAAATTACTGGACTACTGGTTTCTCACTTGGTAGAACTTCCAGGTTCAATACTTCCCCGTCTCTCTCTCCTGCCAATTCATGTCTCTGGTCCACTATCGCTATCGGTTCATGGGTTCAGGATTTGACGGACGGATTGACATAGTCTCTTTAGTCTATTTATCTGTTGTGGTGTTGCTGTCAATGGAAAAGGAAGTAAAGCTATGGTTGTACACAGTAGTGAGTAGTCATTTAAATGCCTGTAAATGTAAATACACATAACCGTTATACTTCACCCTCTGTGTCATTGTTAATACGGTACCTGGTGCAGTTGAGACTTGTAGAGGAGTTTACATCTCTCCAGCTCTTCCCTAAAGTACTGCTGCAGGACCAGGTAGTTGGGACTGAAGATCTGCTTGATCCGTTTTCTCTCCAGGAAGGGTCCAGAGATAACTAACAGCTGGAGGACAACACAGAGCAATGTTCAAGTTCACCCAATCCATTTATTAAACCCTCAATACAACTTGGCGGTTCGTTCTGTACTTGGTCTACTCTTGTTTCCCTCTACACATTTTTTTTTGCCAAAAATAGCAGATCTACAAGCTTACACAATCTGCAATTGGTCCCCCCAGAATAGATATTCTAAGGTAGTTATCAAAAAAATATGAATAATATTGTTTTGTAATTTTTTCTGACCTTTTGGCCTTGTTCTATCTCTATTCTTCTTCCCTTTCCTCAAAACTACAAATGATGGAGGTTGTACAAACATTTTTGAGTTGACAGCGGCGCCTTCAGAGCTTGTAGATCTATTTTCTTTTGGTGCGTGACACCCACACATAACTACTGTTACAGACAGCCATTTGGACTTGAGCATGTAGCGTGTTAACACCCAAGGAGCCAAACTCGTTCAGTAACGAGTTAAGGCCACTAGGTGTCACCCTGCCAAAAGGAGTTGTCTCGTCCCTGGACGAGACAACGAAGGGTTAACTGTACGTGCAGCTGCCTGCCCTCTGAATGACCCGAGTCCATAAGTCACCCCGTAGCAGAGAGAGAGAGAGAGAGAGAGAGAGAATGGCACGAGCTGGTTGCATTGATTTCCATTCTACTCTGAAACATAAAAAGGGCTTTATCTCTGAATGAGGTGAAAAGAACGCCAGGGAAGCAGAGATCTGATTGTTTTCACGGCGACACTATAACGCGATGGTCGGCCCCCGTTTGGATTTTAGTTTCGCGAGCGTTTGTAAACAAAGGGATTATCTTCCTCAATCGTCAGTGGACACCCACGTGCACACGCACGAAGCTTCCGAGGCTCTTCAAAATAAAGCGTGAGTGAACGGCGGCACCAGCAACAGCTAGAAATGTTATAAACCTGAGCAGCCCATGTGTTAATGTTAAAGCCTGTGAAGTGTTAGTGGGTGGCAGGCTGAGTGCACTGGGAGCAGAGTGTGAGTTTCTAACTCTCTCACCTTGAAGGCCGACTCCAAGCTGCAGCAGTCCTTAAACGCCGAGCAGAGAACGGAGGCGAGGCGGCGCTCAAAGTCCTCCAGCTTCACCTTGAAGTCTGTGTAGTCTTTTTCAAAATCCTTTCAACAGAAAATCAATAATTGATCAGCATTGAATAAACTGTTCATTCTACAGTATTAACCACTCAAGGCATTTTATACTTTGTCGTATGACAGATGACCAAACTAGTCGATGTATAGCCCGCTGTTAACCACTCAAGGCATGATTTTATACTTTGTCGTATGACAGATGAACAACAAACTAGTCGATGTATAGCGCGTCGGCCCTTGACATGTTTTCAGCTTTTTAGTGCGGTTGCCAACCACACTATAACACTTGTCCAACTTTCTTTCTTTCCATCTTTCCAGATACATTTTATTTTGCCACGCTACTCCTCCCATAGTTTTGGTGGGCCATATGTCAAATCGATCGGCTTCATCGGGACACGTCTGGGTGCATTTTGCTAAGATATACGTTATATAGTTTAATTTATATTAATGTATTAGTGAATTAAGTTTCTCCATTGACTTGAATGTGAAAATGCAAAAATGTTACAGTACTTATCCCAAATATGGAGATGATTGACATCATAGATGTCTGATGTCATAGACCACATGAGACTGACACAGTATGCCCATACATGGGCATTTCAAGATATGAACTTAATATTGATGACGTCAGGGATCTCCATAATATGGGCGTAAAAGGGACAAGGACTGACACAGAGATCTCCATATATGGCCATTAATTTATTAGTGATTAATTTCCCCCATTGGCTTGAATGGCAAAAATTCCAATTGTAAGACGGAATTAATTTGCGAGTGTGACTTGCGTCACGACAACCACACAATCTTTCTCGTTATGATTGTGTGAAGTTTTGAGAATTTCTGGAAATGTTCGCCTATAATGACATGCCTAAAATAGGGATGTCTGTTTTAAAGTGGTTTAAAATGGTAAATGGTGCATTTATATAACGCCTTTTTTCCAAGGCACTTTACTAGGGACATGCAGAGAATGTTAGAGAGGCAGGGGCTGAGATTTCTAAAAGGGCCTTTTGGTGGAAATATCGAAAATAGCAGCGTTGTGAACTTGGAGATCGGCTATTTTCGGTGTGTGATACCACACTGACCTAAGCATAATCAAGTCAATACTGAAGATGTGGCGTAACAGCATGGATTGCTACACAGAGAGGGCAATTCTTTCAACAAAATGCTGCATTCAAGTTCAGAGTTTGGACAAGGCCATTCTCTTGAACACTGCCTGGCATGGAAAGAGGGCATTTTCAATTCTTTCACCATAGTAAAAACTGCATTCATGGTCTGGAGAGGGCACTTTTTGCAGATGGGTAAAAGGGCAGAGGCTCAAGCCCCCTTTGATGTCTATGTGTGTGTGCACATGCCTGCACTTTGCAGTAGGGATGGGTATCGTTCACCTTTTAATCGATACAATACCTTTTTCGATACCTGGGAATCGATACGATACCTTTTTCGATACCATTTTCGATATTTTTTATTTACTATTATTATTATTATAATTATTATTTGCCTTTTTCTATGGGCTATTTTATAGACGTTGGATCATTATCATAATAATAAACATTATAGGCTATTCTCGACTATTTTCACAGTAACGAGTGTAGCCAACTAAATCAGTCATTAAACTCTCAATAGCCAACTGTTACAGATGCGACCGGCAAGGGGTGCATTCAAAAGTATCGAAACAAGGTATCGTTCGTTTTTACGTGAACCGATACTCGTTAGTATCGACGACAGTGAATCGATACCATTAAAAGTATCGCCAACGATACCCAACCCTACTTTGCAGAGATTGTGCATTGCATTCACCCATTAGGCACCCTGGCCACAATAGGACTTCCGGTTGGTTCTAGCGGAATTGACGGAAGTGCTGTGTTTAACGGAAGTTACGTCATGCGTTGTAGTCTTCCGTTGAAATTCTCACAGCGGAAGTTGAACAATCTCTGCCTGATATTGTCACCAGGCTTTTCTCTTCGCAGATGAGTAAGCCTGGCTACGCGAGGCTACCCATTAGGTAGGAAACCATGCAAGGCACCAACCTGCTCATCGGGAGCAACTAGGGGTTCAGAGTCTTGCTCAAGGACTCTTTGACACTAACTCTGGGGAAACTGGGAACCCTTCGGGAACCCTCCGTGAATTAAGACAACTGCCGCCCCACACTGTTTTAACACAATATGAATGCAAATAAATGTTGATCCACAACAATCCCTCCCTGACCATCCGTTCCGTCCTAGACAGGATTGGGATTGGTTTGTTAGTGTTAAGCAGTGCTGTTGCTATGCTGATGGGCTTTTATGAGCACTAACACCTGTCCTGACACGGCCTGGTCAGCATCTCACCCTTCATCATGTCACTGCAGACTTCTTATCTGCAGTGGGGAAGAGTAACCAAGTACTTCTACTACGTTATATACTCTGTATTTAAAGACAGATTATCTAAACAATATGGTCATGCAGTGGGTTGTATACTCTGTCCTTAAAGCAGGGGTCTTCAACGTTTTCAGGCCAAGTACCCCTTAGTTGAGAGAGAGAGATGAAGCAGGGACCTCCACCTTCTCATAGATTCCATAGTTTCATTGTTTGACAGCCCAATCATCAATGTATTTTGGATTCATGTCAATTTGTGTTTCCAGATACAGTATTTAACCACTTGAACTGTCAATACGTAATACACTTGACCTTTCACTCCGTACTTAGTCTGCTCTTTTCCCCCTCTCCACCAAACCCGTTTGCCGAAAATAGCCGATCTACAAGCTCACAACGCCTTGCGGTGCTTGTAGATCTTCTATTTTTGGCTCAGGTTCTCAGAATATGGATGCTAGGGTTCAAGTGGTTAATAGTAATAAAAACAAAATAGAAAAAAACGTTTCTATCACACAAAGATTTGGAGGACCCCCTGTAGTAACTCTGAGGACCCCCTAGGGGTCCCGAACCCCCTGCTGAAGATCCTTGCCTTGAAGACTTGACAGATTACCTGAACGTGGTCATGCAGTGGGTTGTATTCTCTGTCCTTAAAGACCTGACAGAGGTGAGTGAACTCTGTGAACATCTGGGCTGCCTGCTCGCTGAACACTCTGCCTCGGAGTCCTCCAAACTCCAGCTTCTCCAGCCTCTGGAAGCCCAGCATGGTCTCAAACAAGTCCTGAAAACAAAACATTTCAACCCATGTTTGCTATTTTTGTGCAACACTGTTGTGCGGAAAAGTTTGTGAATAGGGCTTAAGAAGTGATCCCGATAAAAAAAAATAATAATAATAATTGATAATTAATTGATATATATATGACGTTGTTATTGGTTAGGGAAGGTTTGCAGAATCCAACTCCCTTGGGGAACTTTGTGGGAGCCAATCAAAGTTGGGGTCCCATTGACTTGAAAAGTGATGACTCTTCACTAAACCATAGTTTTGTGGGGGCTGTTTTTAGCCCAAGGAATGAAAAAAACTTAGTTTGACCCCTAACATGCTACTTAAAGCAGATTTATTTTTTGTATATTTTTTTCCTGTATAGTAAAGTTAATGGGACCCCAACTTTGATTGGCTCCCACAAAGTTTCCCAAGGGAGTTGGGTTGGAACAAATTCAGGGGTGATAGTAGACACCTTTATGAACACATTTGTATTATATCACTTCTCAATTATTCTATTAATCGAAAAAGTAATCTGTAGAATAATTGCCAAGAAGATACATATTTGCAGGAAGCACCAAGAACTACAGTATGACTATTACTGTAAAGACAGTTTTAAAGATCGTGGACGGCAGAGTTCAAACTACAACTATAACAAAGACAATGGGGTGAACGATGTATTTAAAGTTATCATTATAGGTATGAACATGTTCTCAGACAAATTCTCAATAAAAAAAGCCACTTGTCTGTCTGTCCGTCCGTCCGGCTGAAAGGGGACGAGTCGACCTCACCTGAATTTGTAGGACACGATTGAGGAAGCGGTCGTAGCACGTGAAAACCAGAGAGGACTGGAAGTCCCAGCAGGGAGCCTGGTGCTGTGTGGCCTCTGGGTGGCGCTGTGTGGCCTCCTGGTTGTGTGCGTCCTCCTGGCTGGCCGAGGCCGGGCTCCTCCTCCTGTACGCGTGGAAGGTGTCCTTGAAGCGTCTGAACACCCTCACCACGTTCCTCAGCCTCTCCAGACCTTCCTCCACGTCCTCCCTGAGTAACTGCTCTGCACACAGGTAGTCTGAGGCCTGGAGAGAGACACGCATGTGACAAACTACTAGGCAATTTCCCCTCCGTCCACAAGGAGACACCACAGTGGCTCAGTGGAACCTGTGCTACAGGTGAGGTGCAGCCACCACCTCACTTCCTCCCTGCAGTCTACATTAGCCTGGATCCCCATTCTCCATTAGTCCCTTTGTCTCCAAACAAATGCCAGCAGGCCTGTGTCTGCTGTGTGTTCTACCTACTACTACTGATGTTTTGCCATGCGTCTTTGAAGTTTACTTCATGTAAGTTTCAGTGTTCTATCTGATTGTATTTCTGAAAAGATGCATTTGATTTATAGGCTATAGACACTTTGATTTATTTAATATATGAAATGACTAAATACTTGGCTGATTATTTGAATTATCTGAAATACTTTAATGTATTTAAAGGCCATACTTTGTTTAATATTTTAATAAATATATTATAATTTGTTCCTTTCTTTGTGTTTTCTTATTTAGAACCATGGCAATCATCATGCAAATGTAACCAATTACCAACTCACCATTATCCAGAAAGAAAATAAAACTGGATAATTTGCAACCTTGTGTCCTGGTGGTTATGTGGTCTTGTGGCTCCAGTTTGAACTTTAAATCCTAACAATGCAACATTCACGGTTGTAGAGAGCTGCATTTTATATTAAGAGACGTCTATTGGAGAGTTGCGCCATAGCGGGGGCAGAAAATGTCAACAGTCATGTGTGGTTCAAAACACAAAAAGTTAAATATGGAGACATAAGAGGTTTATGCCTGACAGAGACGATATACTTGCATGTCAAAACCATAAATTAGGTTTGACTTCTCTTCACTTCACCTTCTCTAAGCACAACCGCCAGTACACGTAGCAGAGAGCTGCCCAACAACAACAGAGCAGAACCGACCTGTTGGATGAGAACGTTGCACAGTTCCTGCAGCAGCACAACGATGCGTGCGGGCGTCCTGTACGCCGGGCAGCGTGTCCACACCAGCGACACGATGTGGAACAGAGCCGGGACCGAGGCCTCCACACGTGGAAACTCTTCCTTCTCCAGCCGAGACAGATGTGCTCGTAGCGGCCGTAGATGAAGCTCAATGTCCCGGGCTTCCTGTAGAGCTGGAGGGGTGAATGTGAGACATGTTGTTATGGGAAGATTTTAACTTACTTTAACGATTATTTTATCCTTTAACTATTAAAAAATAGCAGATATACAAGCTCACAGCGGGGCACCGAGTGCCAAGCTGCGAGCTCGTAGATATGCTATTTTTGAGAAATCTCTTTTTGCAAATTTTTTGCAAATCTTTATTTTAATATATATTTTTTAACATTTGTAACTCAAATATTTGCTTCTGGGGAGTCCCTGATACATATTATTTCGAGATGGGGGTTGGCGGCCAAATATACATAGGCCTATATAATTCTAATCTAGAGTCCTTGACATGAAAAAGTTTGGGAACCACTGACATAGGAACATGCGTTTTTCAAAAACCTTAGAAGGATTTAGAAGACATTCATAGAATCGGGTGAAAATATTCAAAGACACATTTTCAAGATTTCTCTCTTTTTTTTCATTTTTTTTTTTTCAGCTTTACTGAACAATGGCTCCAGCCGAAATGACTGACTCTGACAGAATTGGTCACAATCATTTCCTGAATGGAATGACCAACAGATGACAGCTTCCATTTGCAGTAGTAGTTGCGTAGTTGTACACTGTACATTCCACAATTGTGGAAGACTTTTATTTTCACTATTTTTACAGATTTTTTTCCGTCGTGCGAAACTGTGCCCAAAAACCTAAACCTCTCTTTCAATTCCATACGATTCCACAAATTCACCTTGAAATGATAAACAAGCGTCCTCTTGTTAATGCTGCTGCTGTACAAATTGTACATTTAAAATAATCAACTGATCCTGTGACCTTTGTTTGAACGAGACGCCAACATTGGCTTTACCATCAAACACGTTTCCAATCAGAGCGGTGATAGTTGGGTGATAGCTGCTCTCCACCAACTCCAGGATCTTCACCATCTTCTGAACTATGGGACTCTGAAGCTGAGAATATATACAGTAGGTAGCAAAACGTTAGCATTCAGAAAGAGAAAAGCATTGTCAAGCTCAACTCAAAGTCTCAAACATTGTGTTACGATGCGTTTTAACAGCGGGCAACAGCGGGCAACAGCGGGCGACGGTCGGATTTTCTCAATGGGGCCAGGCAACTACTGGCAATAGTGGAAAAGTGGGCGGAGGAACGTCGCCCAAAAACATCAAAATAAACTAGAAATACTGTTCCTTCGAAACAGTGTGGGCTCGATTCCAACCCAACAAATAGGATACTTTAAGGTACTGTAAGGTACAGTACCTTACAGTATTGTACTGTACCTTACTATACTGTACTGCACCGTACTGTACTGTACTGTACTGTACTGTACTGTACTGTACTGTACTGTAACTTACTGTACTTTACTGTACTCTACTGTACTGTATTCTACTGTAACTTACTGTACTTTACTGTACTCTACTGTACCTTACTGTACTGTACTCTACTGTACCTTACTGTACTGTACTGTACCTTACTGTACTATACTATACTGTACTCTACTGTACCGTACTGTACCTTACTGTACTGTACTCTACTGTACCTTACTATACTGTACTTTACTGTACTCTACTGTACTTTACTGTACTCCACTGTACCTTACTGTACTTTATTCTACTTTACTGTACTTTATTGTACTTTACTGTACTCTACTGTACCTTACTGTACTGTATTGTACTTTACTGTACCTTACTGTACTGTACTCTACTGTACCTTTCTGTACTGTACCTTTCTGTACCTTACTGTACTTTACTGTACTCTACTGAACCTTACTGTACTTTTACTGTACTCTACTGAACCTTACTGTACTGTACATATTCTATGTGTTCTAGATCTACATTTTTGATTCTGTGTTTGGGAACCAGCAACTGTCAAATGGACTCCAACTGTAGTGGAGTATATTGAGTGCATATACTGTAGGCTAACAATCCCAGATCACATCTGTCCTCCACTATGTCTATAACCAAGGCGTTCTTCTATGTGGCCACTCCAGACTGAGGAGTGGAGCATGGCTTTTATTGTGTTTGTGGATCTGACTTGGAAATGCATTGGTTTTGATATCTCCCTGACAACCAACAACAACCACTAATATGGCTGACTGTCCCTGCGGGCTCTAGGATATATGGCTATGGGATTTACATCCCATCGCCCGGACTTGATTCTTGATCACAGCTGTGTAATCAGTAGAGTGGAGAGGGACATTTATTTATAGTCTTAACTATAACTATAGTTTTATACATCACACAGCTTAGACATTTGGATCAAATCAGAGAGCAGACCTGTGTGAACGCAATGATATAGATAGCATATCTGAAGTGTGAACACTGCAGCCACAGCGCCTTAACATAAACATGGGTCTATTATCCTTCTCTCCACTCTGGGGACCCATTGGAAATGCATTGGGTGCTTAAAGTTAAACATTTTTATTTTTTTATATTTATACTACAAAACATTTCAAAACCAAAAGTACAAGCACACGTGTCCTCAGTAAGCTGAACACATAAAAATTTGAATGGTGTTGAAAGGTGTAAGCGTTTAAGAGATGAATCGCGCCAAAGTTTTGAGGAGATACTGACTGACTATAAATAATGAAGATAACATACGTGTGCTCGCCTTCCAGGCGAGCCCACAATTAATGTGTTGTTTTGTTTACCCAATGGAGGACGTACAGTAGGAGATTTTTATCATTTCAACAACAGAGCGTCAGGAGGGTTAGCGACTCACCCCACGGAGGTTAGGGTTAGGGTAAGGGTTTGGTTTGGGTGTCGAAAAAATGACACGTAGTAACAGCGAAATGCTCCCATTTTAGCGACCAGCGTCGCCGGCTGTTGCCCGCTGTTAAATCGTAGGGTTACTGATGATCAAGGAATAGAAAGTGCCTGCTGGTAGATGTTTTCAATGTTGCTTTTCCTGGACGCCCAGAAGTCCAGCTCTGCGTAGGGTCCTGGGTTGCTGCCGCTTCCCAGCAGCTCTGCTGAGTCCTCCTTCAGAACCTTGTGGATCAGGTGGGTCCAGGTGATGCCCAGGGACTCGATGGTGTGGATCAGTGTCCTGTCGTAGCCGTCACTCCTCATAGGAAAGAAAGCACAACGAGAAAACACTGAGAAGGTGTACATGTGTATGAATCAAATCTTTAATGTATTGGTGAAGCTCTGATCAAAGTGTTGTACAGATTACACTTTTGGTTAAGTAAGTAAGGCAGCCTTGGTTGTAAACAGTTATGAGAATTCACCCCATATGTACATTTGGAATTGTCTGTTTTCCTTCACTGTATCTGTTTTGTGTATGCGTGCGTGGCATGCGTGCGTGTGTGTTTGTTTAAAAAAATAAGGAAGCGGTATTTAAATGTCTGATTTGAAAATATATGCCTTATCCTGTGCTTAACAATAAAAATATTTGTACAGATACAGTGTTGTACAGATTATGGCCCGGGCCAACCTAGCAGTCCGATCACTAATGCAGGTCCGAGTCCAATTTCCGGACAAACTTTGCTGGATGTCGCTCCCCGTCTCCCTCTCGATTAACATTAAGTTAATCGTCTGGGGACCCCCCCAAAATAATTTGCCACAGATTGAGAACACTGCCTTACAGACTCATGGTACAGTAATAAGCATAGTTAATCCTTACAGTTGCATGGTACGGTAATAACCGTCAATGTCGCACGTCCCCGGTGGGACAGGCAGGACAGTTCGTCCCAGACACTGTCCTCTGACCACGCAGGTCTTGTTCCTCATCTTCTCTGCATGGCGGCTGATGTCCTCACACAGCAGGTTGGGCCAGGTCACCTGGTTGGTCTTGGCTGACAGCAGCGGCACCCACACCTCCAATGGGAAGAAAAAATTAGACTCAGTTTGCTCTCCTTTCCCCTCTGCCCCCCCCCCCCCCCCTCTTCCCTACGGACATAACGAAAAGAAAATGCACGACAACAAATTTCACACATTTGTTTTAATTCTGTAAACCTGTGATGTGACAATAATTCTGATTCTGATAACACTAATAACTATTCCTGGCGTTCACCTGTGCGCACTGCGCAGTAGTTGGGAATTTGGACGGAGTGGGGGTGAGCCTGGGAGCGGACATTTTCCGCCGACCGTAACAACCGTAACATCCACATTAGTAGTATATAAGGAATGGAGTGGACCTGGATTCTTTGCGTTCACATCATTACTGTGTCTCCAACTCTCATGTTTAGTTCCTCGCTGCTTTTTGTACATCCTACATACAGGCGCATCACCCCCTTTCATCTACTATTCAGGTCCTTAGGCTGAAAAACCCATGATCTAGTCTAGTGACGTGGCTGTGAGTGATACTGTACATGTACCTGTTCTACGGTGTTTGACAGCTGTTGCATGGCTGACTGAGACACCAACGAGCCAAACAGCACCAGTTCTCGGCAGCAGCTGTCTGAGTCGAGTGGAACGCCTCTCCTCTTCTTCAGGAGGTACACGTGCTTGTGTAGAGCTGGAGCAGCAGATGGAACCTAAATGTTGAAGTTGGACAGTTGTAGAATTGATTTTATTATTTGTTTTTAAAGCCCAAAATGGGATGGCCCCCCAGTACCTATCTATCTGATCTTATAGAGCAATACACAGCCCAGCCAAGGCCCTGAGGTCGGCAGGCTGACCAGTTGCTCCTGCTTGTGCCCACAACTAGTTAACACGTCCAGAGGTGACCGAGCCTTTGCTCTGGAACACTTTATTTTTATTTTTATTCATTTATTTGAAATAGAAATTTGTTCTCCGCCTCTTTGACCCATCTCTTGGAGCGGTGAGCTGCAGCCGTGCCGCGCTCGGGAATCAGTAACTCGGGAAGCAGGGAGGCATTGGGTCCCATTTTTACAGTCTTTGGTATGACCTGACCGGGGAATCAAACCCTGACCTCCCAGTCTCAGGGCGGACACTCTAACCACTAGGCCACTGAGCTGGTACCCTTATTTAGGTCTGCTCTGCTCGCTCCTTAGCGGTCTTCAAATCTTCACTTAAACTCATTTCCTCTGACTGGCCTTTACGCTGTCTGATGGTAAAACCCTGGCCCTTATGTTTTTGTTTAATTGTGTAATTACTTGCTCCAGGCAGCGCAGCGCGTAGTACTTTCGGTGCCGTCTGTATCCGATCGACAGTACAAAGGCCAATGAGGGAGCACCTTTCATGGTGACGTACACCAACAAGTGCAACTTGATATAAATAACAAAGCGCAAGTTCATATCTCGATAGAGTGCCAACTCGCCCACCCACCTACATACAGGACAGAACAGCACCGAAGGTAGTAGTTGCACGCTCTGCTGGCGCACAAGTAGGCCATATATGGCCACAAGTGCACAAGGAGCAAGTTGGCACCTCGGCAGAGTGCAGTCTAGTTATTTATTGTCTTTATTTATTATTAGTGTGATTGCCCTTGCGCTACCCCTTGCGCTACTGGCAAGTAGCGCAACACTAATAAAAAATAGTGGGAGTCAACCTTCCCACTAGCCTAATCCAAGGGTTGGTCCCCCCTCCCCCATAAAATTTGAACTGGACATGCACTTGGAATTGAAGGCATGATATTTAGTCTGACTCAGTTCCACAGATAAATAACTACAAGCTCATAATGCCTCGCTGTGAGCGTGTAGATGATCTATTTTCACAATGTTTGCCTCTTTCTAACATGATATTTGTCAATTTGTCCAATTGGGTATTTAAAAGTTCTTAAAAGTCACACATTAAGCTAATCATCTCTGCGGACCCCACAAAATAATGGGGAGTGGGGGTCAGGAACCACTGGCCTAATCAGTTTGCCTAATCACTGGCCTGATCAGATTGCAAGCTGTGTATTTTTGTCAAATTCAAGGGGATCGAAATTGCAGTGGTTTAAAGTAACTAAATAGATTTACTAGTACTGTAAGAAGTACTGTACTTATGTACAATTTTGAGGTATTTGTACTTTACTTGAGTATTTCCAATTACCAATACTTTTACTTCTACTCCACATCTCAGATCCAAATATTGTACTTTTATTACAATTATTTGAAAACTTTATTTACTAGTTACTATGCTGATATAGGGCGAGGTTACACCATGTCAGATGGCCAGTGATGTATATCGACCAGTTACCCATATATGGAGACCCCTCGTACCCATATATGGAGATCCATGTACTTTATATGAGATATGCTGTGAGACCCCAAACATGCTTACTGAAAGTCCTATGATGTCTATGACATCTGACAGAATACATGCAATGCCTTTTATGTCCATATATGGAGATCCCTGTCTGTAGAACCAGCCACACAGATATGGGCTGTCTTCCTCTATATGGGCATTCCCATATGAAGTCCTGTTAGATATGGGCTTAAGATCAGGGATCTCCATATATGGGCATAAAAGGGAGTCTGTTAGTGTGGTTCCCCTGACATCACAGTGATGTCAGAGCGTGATGTCAGAGAGGCAAACCTATAGCCCGCGTACACAGACAAACGTTGGTCCGGACGGAGACATGTGCCATTTCTCATATTAAACAGCGACCTTCGGTCGCAATAAAACATAGTATAAACCACACCACACGATGCGAAGCGTTGTGAGCTTGTAGATCTGCCATTTTCAAACATTTTGTACTTTTACTTTTGGTACTTTAAGTACATTTTCATGCCAACACTTTCATACTTTTACTCAAGTACATTTTTAATTCCAGTCTTCTACCTCACTAACTGTAACAGAATATTTCTATATTGCAGTATATTGATACTTTTACTTTATGTAGGCCTACATTTTGATACAAATACTTTTCTACTTTTACTCAAGTAAATTTAGAATTCCAGACTTTTACTTATAATAGAGTATTTGTAAGAGCCAAAACAGACCTAAAACTGATTGAGAATCATTTTGAGTAATTTACATTATTGTTTATACTTTATTATTATTGATTTATAGGCCTCTATTGTATTTTACATGGGCTATATGGTTGTGTTAGGCTATATCTAGGGGAAGGGGACAGAGTATTATTATTAACATTTACATATTGTGATGGTATTCTTTGCTGTTGCAGACTGCAATATTTATACTTTTACTTGAGTAAAAGACATTTGACCACTGAACGTGCAGATTCTTACCTCCAGGCCAGCGGTCAGAGAGCCGTCTGGAGCCAGGCTGAAGAACATGAGGTTGTGTGTGTTCTGGAAGAACTGTGTGATGACAGTCTGGACATGTTGCTGCTCCAAGACGCTTTGCTCCCATGCGTGGAGCTGTAGACCCAGCAGACCACAAACTTTACCCCCGATAAACACCACCCTGCCGTCCTCTGTGAAGCGGGGCTCGGCCTCCTCCGAGTCGGACATGATTACTCTAAACTTTCAGCAACAACACAGCAATGTTTATGTGTTAAATAGACAGTTTTGGGAGGCCTTTCATAACTTTAGAGTCTACTTCTCTCCTGCTCTCTCCGCCTCCATGCAGGCCAGCTGATGTTAGTGTTGGGGGGGGGGGGGGGGGGGGGGGGGGGGGGGGGGCGTTGCAGCGTCGCGTTGCTAAGCGACAGTGACAGACACAAGCCCTGATTTGCAGAGCTATAAATCCGTCCAGCCTTTTGAGCCCTTAAACAGTCATGGGTGCACCTCAACCTGGCGTTAAGCAGTTTAGCCAATTTGTCACTTACCTTTGCACAAACGTTCAAATTTCAAAAATAAAGTACTTACTGAAGGCTCAAGAATGTAAAGATATGTTGCGCTTAAGCAGAATTCTGCGTTTCTTCCGTGTTCTTTATTAAGAAGGATTTTAATCCAATTGATGTCCATTATTGCCTGTTTTTTCCTTTTTCAGCTACGTGACCCCATCGGTAGGGAGGTGTACTGCGCGCTGATACATTACAATTTATTTTTAGAAAATGGCGACTGCTAGGATTAAATGATTTGTATTAAACAATACGGAAGAAACGTGTAATTGTGATTAAGCGTCCCATATTGGGACATTGTGAGCCTTCAGGAAGCACTTTATTTTTGAAATGTGAATGTTTGTGTAGATGTACGTTGCAAATTGGCTAAACAGCTCAACGCCACGTTAAGGTCGAGCCATGACGGTCGTGACTCGTTGACTGTCATGTTTCCCTACACACTTTTTTTCTACACTTTTTTTTTGTCCTTTTTTGCTGTTATGTGTTTGTTGTCCCAATTACGTGTCTTTGTTATGTGTAGCCTACACATAAAAGCAGTAGTCTACAAATATTGAATGAGAATTAAGTAACATGTTCGACAATTAAACTGAACACAAGTTCAGTTCAAAGGACAGCTTGCAGGCCAGGTTTAGCCTAGCCTCGGAAGGCTTGGGTTTAGCCTAATTAGCCGATAGGCTACAACAGTAGGCCTACTGTAGGCCTATTGCAATATTGTGTTTATGTTTTGTAAATTTGTATTCTGTAGGTGTAGGCCTATAGCCTGATATGTGTACGTGAGACATCATTGTGGATAGCCTACTGTAGCCTATGTATAGTTAGGCTATACTGTACCAGTTATCCTCCACCTTTTTTTTTATTCAAGGACCCCCACAGTCCACATACCCCCATTAGAAGCATTTTTGCTATCTATGGGACCTACAGTATAGTAAAGATCATCAGTGGTCATTTAGCTCTGAGAGTGTACAAATGCTACTAAAATGTGACACTCTTACAGACCTGGGCCATACCATAACTCTATGGGCCGTACGAGTCCAGATTTGGGACCCCTGGTTTTCCCAGGGCCTGGACCAGTTAGAGTTACACATAAAGGCCAGTGTGTTGATATGGTTTTGTTTCTTGTTCCATTAGTAGAAATGTCTGTGCTCTAAAACTCAAGGCTTAGTAAAGCTGTGTTGAGCCATGCAGGTAAGAAAGAAGTTCAGAGACTCTTGGTGAAGTATTTGTTTATTTACAAAGTGCAAAAAGGGACTGTGGCACAAATAATGTGCAAAAGAGAAAAAAGTGTGAGTGTTTAGTTCCTCGGCACTTAGTTTCTTGTTCTGTTATAGTCTATGAATGTTTGTTATTTTAATGGTTTGAGCTTGTAGATCTGCTAGTTTGGGTCCAGGGCAAAGTAAAAATTCTCTTTTGGGTTTTGAGCTAAAAGGTTTAATTGGGAAGCGCTGGTGTAGGTGGTAATCAGAGACACTTGCATCACTTTATGATATACATTTCAGGTAACAAATTCCATAAATTGGGCTGTACTTCTCATGATGATTGATTATATGGGTTATATTGATTAGCCTATTTAAACATAATAAAACAGGAGATTGGAGCTAGGGATTGAAGGTTGGGAGATGTGTGTCTTCGGTAGATTATTTCTTTGATTTAAAAAATGCTTCTTGGCAAAGTTCAAAGTTAGGTGGCAGCTACTGGGTAGAAATGCTGTTGGTGTTTACAATATACCAAGATTATATGCACGTGTAGGCCTACAATACATTTGATGATGTTCTGTTATCTCTGTTTGCTCTTTTTTGCGTCATTATTCGGTTGTTGTTATCTATGCCGCTGCATTGTCTGAAGGAAGTCAAACCAAAATAAGTTTTACTCTTATACCTGTACACACCATGTAACAATAAAGTACAACCTTGAAACTTGAACACTTGACCTTGAATAACATGTATACCTTTGGAAAGCCTAAATGATTATTATCAATTTTGAGCCATCAATGTATAAGTCCCTCCGGATGCATGCAGTGTGTCATAAATGAGGACTCGTGAATGAATGACCAGACTATAAAATGAACAAAAGACATGTCTATAGGCTGAGGTGAGGTGTGGGTTTAGGGTGGAGTATATGATGGTCATCTTCACTTGAGGGTTTGTGTTCGGTTTCCAATAGCAACAGTGTTTAAATAGGGTTGAACCCTTTACTTACACTATGTGAGTGCATTGCTGCCTCATAGACACTTTATGGAGGATTAAATACTATATAGAAAATACACATTGTTCACACTTTGATTGAATAGTTTATTAACAGTTTTAAAAAAAGCATAGAGGTACACTGTCTTGTACAATGATGCTAAAAGGATAAATCAAACAAGCCAGAGGGCTTGTTTCCATGCATTGTTGTCCTATTCAATTCATATAAAGACATACAACCCAGATTCGTTATTTGGCCCTAACGAAGGCCTTAAAGGAATGTAAATCCCTACCTTCCTTTAAAACGTCACTGAAAACCACTTAGAGGCGGCTGCTACTCGAAACTGGTAAATGAACACAACCTTACCCCCTGACCTTTCTATTGTAAATAACATTTATTGTGCATTTTTTCTGTTAATATCTTCTGCATAGTGCACATGTGTTCGTGTCTGTCATTCAATATGAGTTCAAAAAAGGATCCCGATTGAAACAAGCCATAGGCTTTCTTGGACGTATCCTTTTAGGTGACCGTGTACCAGTGAACTGTACTGTCATGTACCTTTCCCTAAGCAAACTATTAATGAAGTCTTCAATCAATCAAACTATACTATACAATAAATAATCAATACTAGGAGCAATAAAAGTATATTTATCCTAGTGAGGGGTAATTTCTGGTGCTCTTTAAGAATACATTTGTGACCAAAGATATACAGTATATACAATAAGCAAAAGAAGGATGAATAAGTGAGCAATCAAGTATATACATCAGGAAAATAGCAGTCAGTATTGTGTAACAGTTCTGCCCTGTATGGCGGTTTTGAAAGTAGGTATGGGGGCGTTTCTCACTCTAAGTTACTATGAAAAGCTCCACTGGCTGTCCGTCAGTCCCTCTGTCAGTCTGTCCATCACTTCACATCATGTCACATCACGTCACGTCACATCACGTCACACCTTTGGCCCTACTCTTATCTCCGGCACCGCTTCCCCTATCCATGCCAAACTTTGCACACACACTCCTTGGCTGGCAAACCACAACCTCCGCCCCCGATTTCTCACCTGCCCCTCTTCTAGCGCCACCATGAGGTTGCTTTTTGCAGACAACATTATGTGTATAGCCTACATGCGACCTGACGGCCGCTTATCTCCCGATTAGGGAGTCTTACTTGTATCAGTATGCTGTTTGTCTCGCATATAGCCAGACTTCCAGCAATCTCCGGAGATATGCGGAGATATCCGAATTGTCTGGACCAGGGGGTTTCAAACTTTTTGACTCAGATCACCCCTGTAAATAGCTTTTTCATCCACGGCACCCCTGGATTACACTATTGTCTTTTAGAATCTTATATCAGATTATGACATACAAATCTTTCTCCCTGAGATCCATTTCCATCAGAACTGATTGAAAATAACTGATACTTGAACCCCATGCATCCTTATATCACCAAAATAGGTGATTTACAAGCTCACAAAGTGTCACAATGTGCGTGTGCGTGTGTGCCATGAGTAACCTGTGCCTTATGCCCATGAAAAGTTTAAAATCTAGATAAAAGAGTAAACTTTTTATATGCACAGCATTGTCCCATGAGGAATTATAAGACATTAAAGATAATGCAAAGTGTTTTTTTTTGTCCATGTAGCCTACACCAGAGCACAGTAAGAAGTACTCAAAGTACTTTATTTATTTAGATTTTAGATGTAAGAAATTGCATAAAAATGTCAAGCCACAAGCATAATATTTGCTTAAGGCTTGACGAGCTATAATTTTAAACTTTATATGATAGTTTAAAATTACAGGTCTGAATAGGCATCGCTCACAACATAAAATTATAAGATAATAAATCTGTTGTAGCAGGAAGTTTCAAAGGTTAAGTCTGAGCCCTGAGGAGACAGCATGTATGTGACCTTGGGATGGAAGGAGGGTGAAAGGGCGCCCTCTACAGGGCAGTAGAAAAACAAAGGGCCAAAGATTCATGTTTCAATTTAGACCAATGCATGTCGGGCAGAAACTCTTATCTCGAAACTGACCACAATAAACCTAGCCTAGCCCCTCCCCCTGTCCTTCTATTGTAAATAGCCTACCTTTTGTTTTGCATTGTTTTTTTGTTTTGTTTTTTTATTCAGGTCAAAGAACAACATTATTAGTATTAAATATAATGATACAAAAGACTATCATTTATCATTAAGTAGCATTATTTAAGCCCTATTTCATAAAGGCAAGTATAAAGGCAGATGTAAAAGCACACAATCACGAAGTGGCAGTTGTGAGCTTGTAACGTTCACTTTCCTTCAGTACTTGAATAGGCTGAATGTTCTTAGTTACTTTACGTCACAGTTTATCAGAAGTTTTGAGCAGTCTGTGAAAATTCCCCATCGAAGATTCAACCCATATTGAGTAGTCCATACATGGGTCACATGCGGCCCCCACCACCACGTAATGGGCCCGTCGGTATTGGAATACTAAGATAGGCCTATTATTGATTTCAGCTGTTAATTACAAACATGCAAACATGACCCACTTAAATTAGTAGCTCAATGACTAGTATAGCAGTATTAAAATGTTAGTCTTTTTTATGTCCGAATGATTTGTATTTAAGTTCATAAAGTTAACATGAGTATAACTAAATACATTTGAAATTAAATCATAATGTTACATTTTAGGATTCCAATTAAAAAAATAACAAAAAATATTTCAGGATTCCAATTCAAAAGAAGCAAAAATAGCAGATCTACAAGCTCAAAACGTGCCGCGCTGATGCGTTTTGAGCTTGTAGATTGGCTATTTTTGTTTCTTTTGTATGACATCCTAGAATGACAAAGTAGGACGTAGCAATATGCAAATGCAATGTGGCCCTCTGGAGTGAAGTTGGAAATATAGTGGTCCTCTCCATCATCAAAGTTGCCCACCCCTGGAGTAGGCCTTGGCCTTATGGGCAGAATGTTTTTATGCAGTACATAATTTCAGTTAACATTCATCATTGATTGATGAGAAATTGTAAAAAAAATAAAATAAAAAAAAAAAGATAGAGAGAGAGAAAAGAAATCTATATAAATAAAATAAAAACTCCAATCAAATTCCACAGCCCTGTGGAAAACAGAAAAGTAAATAAAAACAATCAAACAGGTTTACTCTGTGACTTGGCCCATCATTCAGTTGAACGTATATCATTTCAGGACCTGTAGAGGGCGCTGGTTGGTCTCTTTTAAATGATCTTTAGTTTTCAGATCTTTTAGTTCTGTACTCATTATGAGCATTTGACCTGAGAATCCACCATCCATCCATCCATCCATCCATCCATCCATCCATCCATCCATCCATCCATTCATCCATCCATCCATCCATGTTTGTGTGTTTATAAAACTGTAGATATTTGTGTGAAGGCAGTCAAAATGAACGAATCTTTATGCTGAGTATAGCCTCATGTGCAATGGTTCTCAAAACTTTTAATTTCAAGGACCTCTAAAATTGTATGTATTCGGCCGTGGACCCCATTCTAAAAATATGTTATGCTAGGGAGACCCCCATGCAGAAGAGAAATATTTGTGTAAAAAAAATCAAGAATTAGGCCTGTTTTCCCAAAGATTTTCAAACAAGAAATACAAGAAAATGCTTGTGAAGTTGAGAAATATTTTTCTCAATTATTTTTGCATGTCAATTAGAATAATAGATTAGATGCAGACAGAGGGACAGTTCTTGCTGTGTTTATCGACAACATGTCCGTACATAAATTATATTAATTTAAGAATAAAACGGCTTCACAGTCTGTCTGTCTGTCTGTCTGTCTGTCTGTCTGTCTGTCTGCATGTGGAATCTGTGGCTGCTAAATCAAACCTGTGGGCCGTGCATGCCTGTTCACAGTCTTCTTGTGGTGTTATGTAAGCTAGAGAGAAAAGGGGACAAATTTGTTCTCCCACACCCTGGGGCATCTGCTGTTGATGGATATGCCTGTCCTGTCCTGGGGGACTGGCTGGCTCTAAGCCGCGGTACAACAGCAGGCCGCTTATCTTGAAAGGCTTGTTTTAAGTGTTCCTCTGTTGGAAATACAAAGGATTTTAGGGCAGCCATTACCTTACAATAGCTGTGCAATCCCTGTTGTGTTCTAAAGTTTCCCACTCCTAGTTAGAACATATGCCGTGTATTAGAGCAGGAAACCAAGGAGGCTTAGAGAGGAATAGAACAACAAGGTCTGGTAAAAAAAAAAAGTCTTCACAAAGAAATTCAATATTTATCACTTCCGCTGCTGCATGTGGGTCAGTGACGTGACGCCCCAAAAAACATGTTTTTTAAAAAACTTTAAATAGCAGGCATAAAAATTATTTACTTTTGTTCTACTCACTCTCAACTTTATGGAAACACATTTTGTTTTTAGATATTTTATTGGAATCAGACTTTATTGAGCAGTTTGTTGTACTTGTGCCTAAAACCGTCATCTGGTGTGACATGACAATAATTGTTCATAAAATGAAAATGGAGTACACCTTTCTTAAGTTACTCACTTTATCAAAGTCCTTTATCATAACTAACCTGTGATCCACTATAGTTTTGTGAAAATTAATTGAATCTGTATATTTTTTTCATAATCAACACTCTGTGTGAGGCCCATGTTGTCGATCTTTCAACATATTTTAATTTTATTCTGACAAAAACTTTCTTTAAAATTACACAAATATTTGTGACTCTTCCTGATACTATTTTCTATGTAAACCATACACATTTTTTCGGTTTCATCATTAATAAAGGTATGATTTCTCACTGTTTGGAATGTCACACCAGATGACTTAGTGTCACACCAAATGACCATATCTTCATGTGTCAAAGCAAACTGTGTTTTAACCTACCTATTAGTGAGTACTGAACTTTACTGATTGATTAAACAATTACCCAGGAAAAACAGCAACAGTAAAATTGCTTTAACATTAAATAACATGGCCTTAATATTTCTGAACAGGATAGTATTGTTGGGCCTTAACATAGGATAACAAAGAATTGTAGTAGTAGATGGATGATGAGGATGTGCACAGGAATGCTACGCACACCTAAGTCTTCTGCCGGCCCACGGCAGAAGGATCTTAAAGAGACAATAAGGTGCATAGCCACACTGGGAGCCAAGGCAACATTTTATTAACACCAATTATTGGAAACAACTCAGCATTCAGGTGTATTACTTTTTTCCGAAGTCTCCTGAACTTGAACACAGCATTTTGAGTTGAACAAATTTATTTACGAATCATGTCGTTACACCACATCTCCACTAGCTAAAGAGTGCTGGGTTGTGCAACTCCGAAAATAGCTGATCTACAAGCTCTCGCAGCACAATGCGTTGAGAGCTTGTAGATCAGCTATTTTCGCTATGTTTGTCTCGGGTCCTACCTTACCTCATTGTCCAGTCCAGTGAGTGAAAGTACAAAAGTATTAGATTAGATTAGAATAGACATTTAGACTGCATTGTACATCAGCCAGTCACATTTGGTGAGGGTATAGACATTTAGACTGTATTGTACATCAGCCAGTCACATTTGGTGAGGGTAGCAAACCGTTTGCCCTGTTGCGGTTCTGCTATGCCACAGACAACTTCCTGCTCTTTGTAGAAAATGCAGTCTCGCCCCTTTGGCCAGACAAAACCATTTTTCATTTTTCCAAGTTGATTCATGCAGTTTATCTCTAGCCCCTCCTTATTAATGGTAACAATCTGCCCCACATATGGCTTTCCCTCATATTTGATTATGACAAACTGTCCTTGTGTGTATTCATCTGAGGAGGTGTCTGAATCCTCAGCTTGGGCCTCTCCAATAGATGCACTTGTGTCCAGCACCTGAGTAGAAGACATTTAAATGTAATTTATTTGTCAGGTAGATTGTTTTTAGTAGTAAAATGTAATTACTAGCAAGTCCTCAAGTTTGCCAAGTATGTTATACTCACTGAGCTCCGGAAGCTGTTTTGGGCCTGCAGCTGACCTGGGAAGGGGGCAGTTCCGCAGATGGGCCACCACTTAGTTAAGGAAGAAAAGGAATGAATGGATGACATAAGTTACTTTATTGTCATTAAACAGGTACAATTACAGGTATCATAAAATTGGCAAAGAGAATGATTTAGTTATACTTACTCATCACTTGTCTTGTCACCTGGCACCTCAGCCCTGGAGACTTGGTCGAACTGTAATTTCCGTGGGTTGTGACAGGTGCAGATCTGAGGAAACTGGCAGAAACAACTCAGGTCTCTGTAAACTATCTTTCCCGGGAAGATAGAAAGAACCTGGTGCGTAGTGCTGATGCCAGTCACTGGACGCACTGATGGAGGGACCATTTCATCCATGTTGGATATCTTCTCTTCTTCGATCCACATGACAGTGACTTTTTCAGAGGACTTCTGTAAATACTCACACAGATCCCTCGGTGTTTGTAGGTCACTGCCTCCGAGGACATACATGTCTGCCTTACGCTTCAGCACCCCTCCCACACCATCAGGTGCGCCCTTTCCATGGGAACGCTCTGAAAAGTTCCAGGTGACCCTCTTGAATCCCCATGTATAAGGAATGCTGCTCATGAGGAAGCAGTTTGTGCGATTCCGGTACTGGGTTAGGTTTCTGTGAAGGGGTTTCTGCTCTGTCTGATGAATTTGCTGTATCACCGAATGAAGCTAAATTAAATTATGTAAAAATGTTTAAAACGTTGTTTTAAACATGTTAAAATGTTTTAAATGGACAAAAGAAACATGGGACTTGTTATTTATTGTCATGTCTGTAGGAAAATACAGTATATATCATCTGGTGTGACAATCAAGTCATCTGGCGTGACAGGCAGATATGTCACACCAGATGACGAAGTGTCACACCAGATGACGTTTTCTGCATTTAGGACTACCTTGAGGCTACCAGGTACACATTAGCATGCTAACAACATGCTAGCTATAACAAAACAACCTAGATTTACATGTAATTATGACCAAAGTTTCAAATAACTTTTGCTTTATTAATGAAAAAGGTGTCACACCAGATGACATCCAGAAGTGCCACACTTGTCAAAGTTTCAACAAGATGGCATTTCATGAAAATGTTAAAATCATAACTCACCTCAGACACCTGTCTTGCAGTTGTGCTGGGAGTGCTGAATAGCCTTACAGAAGAAGGACCTCTCTAGCCCAGTAGGTGTCCAAATTATTGCCTGTTTAATTTTTCCAAACTAGTGTCACACCAGATGATTTTGGTTTGGGGGACAAAATCTTTTTGATCAGAAATGACTGAAAACATTATGCTTGGACTTTGAAAAGATATAGGCTCACAAATAGACATTTTTTTTGCCTAAATTCATTTTTAAATGAATTTTAGCAATTCTTTTTCTTAGTTTTATTCAAGTTCCCACTTTGAGAAACAAGGTCGGGACAGTCACACCAGATGACATTTACCATGTTTGGTTGAAGATTCTGAAGAAATGAGGAATGAAATGTTTTAATCTTGAGTAAGTTCACATAAAGCTTAATGTCCTGCACAATATTCAGAAGGTTTTTGACAAATATATTTTTTATTTATACATGTTTGACACCGAGGACAGCGAAAACGCTACGTCACGTCACCCACCCATGTGTCATATACACAGACACACAGCACTGTTTTAGTTCACCTATTAAATCTATAATCCACCTTGTCATAACATCATAAAGGTACTAAATTAATTTTGTTTTAATTAAACTAAACTAAAAGAAAAAACGTAATAATAAGTACTGTATTATACTGTATAATGCGACATAATTAGCCCGGTGTGTCATATAATAAATCTAAGAAAATCTAATATTCTCTCTTTCGTGTGTGTATGGGGGGGATGTGTACATGTGTGCATGTGTTCATGTCTATATTTAGTATTTTATTTTCTGTAATGTCTTGTGGAAGGTCATGTTTTGTCATGTTTTGTGTGGGCCCCAGGAAGATTAGCCGTTGTTATACACCAGCTAATGGGGATCCTAATAAACTCTATAAACTCTATGCGCGTGCGTGCATGCATGTGTGTGTGTGTGTGTGTGTGTGTGTGTGTGTGTGTGTGTGTGTGTGTGTGTGTGTGTGTGTGTGCGCGCGCGCGTGCTTCCAACGTAGCTTTTTAACTAGCATCTTATGAGATGAATTGCTCATGAGCACCAAGATGTCGCTGCTGTTTAGACTTTTGCTGTATTAACTTTGAGCTGCATTTCGATGTATGAAAAGTGCTGTGTAAATAAAGACCGTTATCATCGTTTGATTTAGTTTGTTTGATTTAGTCAGTTGAATAAAATGTCATTTAGTTTTAGTCATATTTTAGTAATCTGAAAAGTTTGTCATATTTTAGAATCTACAGTTGATTTTGTCTACAAAAATATATTTTGGAGGGTCTTGATGGCATCGTAATGGCTGATTTTACACTTGGTTGCGTGCTATTTTCATAGCGCAACACCCGAGCTCAACCAAACACGAAATTACTTTTCTTTTAGTTCTACTGGATCTCTTCCCTACTAGTCCCTCCCTATACATTTTAATCTAGTTTTTTTTATTTGTTGACGAAATTGTCAATACATCTAGTTTCAGTCTTAGCCATCATTGCTTAGTTTTTATTCCGTTTTTGTCTTCGAAAGAAGTGTTGTCGACGAACATGTTTCATCACAGTTTTGGTCGACAAAATCAACACTGGCGCCTGGAGACCTGCATGGGACAGAGCTACACACACACACACACACACACACACACACACACACACACACACACACACACACACACACACACACACACACAGGGCCGGCCTCCAGGGGCCACTTGTGAGTGTGTGTGTGTGTGTGTGTGTGTGTGTGTGTGTGTGTGTGTGTTTGTGTGTGTGTGTGTGTGTGTGTGTGTGTGTGTGTGTGTGTGTGTGTGTGTGTGTGTGTGTGTGTGTGTGTGTGTGTGTGTGTGCGTGCGTGCGTGCGTGCGTGTGTGTGTGTGTGTGTGCGTGTGTGTGTGTGTGTGTGAGGGGACTCTGGGTTTATCCTACTTAATCAGCGTCCTGAGAGACTGGCACTGCCCCCCCCCCCCCCCTCCAGTGCTCATAATGCCTGGGGGTCTCCCACTATAAGCTCCGCCCCCCTGCTCATAATGCCTTAGGGTCACCACCGCTAGGCTCCGCCCAGGGAGCCAAAGCCCCCCCAGGCGACACAATGTACGCGTCAATCATTCTTAACCTGAGCTGCACCCTTTCTTCCTCATATAGTGTACGTGTGTAATCATTCACTCCATAAATGCAAATTAATCTCACCAATGTTTTGACAAACACACACACGCGGGACAATGAATGGGTCCGCGGCGAGTGGACGCCATTTGCATTCCCCGCGCTTGTGGCGGCGGTGTTTTGCGAACACACACAATTGCATGATGGGTAAGATATGGGGCAGTGGTTGCTGTGTCCGCGTTTTTGGGGGGCTTGTTTCTAAAGTCTAATGGCTTATTTGGATTTGTTTCTAAAGTGTACTTGCTACAAAAAAGAAAGAAAGAAAGAAAGAAGGAAACATGAAATGGGAACTGATGAAACTAAACTAAAATTGGAGCTATAAACTAAAATTAAAGGAGGACTTTGCCACTTTTCAACCTATCTTCATATAATAGGTCCTCACTAATGTTCATAATAAAATTAAACAAAAACCAGTCTACTCGATCTAAGTCTCTTAGGAGAGCTGTGGGAAGTTCAGAAATCCATAGTCTTGTGACATCGTCGTTTGACAGATTTCTTTTTGAAACAATGTTTTTGAAACAATATTTTAGATTTTTATCATCGCGAGAACAATATCTTCTTAAAACTTTTCAGGAATATAAAGCCTGCATTTTCTAGTAACTTGGATTCCCCATTGATGAACTTCCCACAGCTCTCCTACGAGACTTGGACCGAGTAGATTTTTTTTTGCAATTTTATTATGAACATTAGTGAGGACCTATTATATGACGATAGGTTGAAAAGTGGTGAAGTAATCCTTTAAGCTCATAAATGGGTTCTTTTGATTGGATGAAGAAAACATTTTTCACCCAGTGCCAATAATTGCCTAAGCTGTAATTCTGGGCTCTGCTCTCCCTCTGCCAACCTGGGGAGAGCCCCGAACTGAGCTCATACTTCCTTCAATGCATGAGGAGCGGGCAGGCCACTTTTTATCACCTGACAGGGGAGACCTTCCCCGTATGGACGTAGTGCGTGGAAGGAACACGTTATTCTAACCAGTTCCTTTCCCCTCTATTAGGCGATGATTGCCATATACAAAATTATGAACATCTTCTGTGGTATTACGGCCTTGTATGCTGATCTAAGGTTTTTAAGCTGTTTTAAACTATATTTTAGAAATGGCTTTAGGGCTGTTAATACATTGTTATTTATGCATTGTTTTTATTGTTTACTATAGTTTTTTCACATGCATGTTACCTACTTGAGCATCCTTGTGATACAATACATCTCAAATCAGTATATTGTCGTTGTATTTTGCATTTATCATTTTAAAAATGATTTAAACTAGTGAAAACAGCCGATCTACAAGCACACAACGCCTCGCACCGCGAGGCGTTGTGTGCTTGTAGATCTGCTGTTTTCACTACTTTTGTGCGACGGCCTTGTATGATGAAGCAGAGCTTTACTTTGCGAAAGAACGTATGTGAAACTTGGAGATACAAGGTTTCCACCCGACAGCGACGATATACTGCAGAGTTTTAACTTTCGTAATTTTTTGTTTTCACACAAAAACAACATCACTCAGCACCATGGAAGATAGGCCTATTGCTCATCATCATGACGGGGCGGAAGGGGGGGCAGAAGGCTGGGGGGCAGGTTTAAGGGGGGGCCAAGAAAGACACTGATCTTCACCTACACGGCAGCAACAGCAGCAACATGTCCCCCCAGAGAAACACATTCATCTCCAAAAGCAACAGGATAATGAAGACACAGGCACAAACGCTTCCTGCAATTTACCTCTGACTCTCCCTTCCGCCTCGTAATTTGTACTTGTTTGGATCGTGGCACAAGTAGCAGAGCAGGCAGGCAGGCAGGCAGGCAGGCAGACAGGCAGGCAGGCAGGCAGGCAGGCAGGCAGGCAGACAGACAGACAGGCAGGCAGGCAGACAGACAGACAGACAGACAGACAGACAGACAGACAGATAGTGGTGTAAAGTAACTACATTTACTACATTTAAGTACTGTATACTCATACACATTTTCAGTACTTTTAATTTACTGGAGTGTTTCAATTTTTCAGTACTTTTACTTCTACTCCACCAATACATCTCAGAAGCAAATACTGTACATTTACTCCACTACAATTATTTGAAGACTTCAGTTACCAGCTACTTTGTGGATTTTGATTATTATTACAAAGCATGCAGTAACAACTTCATCCCTATATACATTTAGGGCTTAGATCTGATATCACACACACACACGGAGTGCACACAACGCCTCGCAGTGCGAGGCGTTGTGTGCTTGTAGATCGTCTGTTTTCACTACTTTTGTGCGACGGCCTTGAATGATGAACCAGGGCTTTGCTTCGCGAAAAAATTTACACATTTGAAACTTGGAGATACAAGGTTTCTGCCCGACAGTGACGATTTACTTTGTTGGCCGCCCAGCCCCCAAAATGGAACGAAGACATTTTATTTTAATTTTAATGGCCGGCCTGGACAGGCCGGGAATGAACCGGCTATTCGGGAGTTGTCCCGCTTTTCCCAATGGCCAGCACGTCCCTGGCACGCACGCACGCAGGCAGGTGGGTGGTTCGGGGTCTGGTAGTGGTAGGTAATGTCCTGGGGGGCTCTGGTCCTGACTGCTGTCAGTAGCAGTGCTGTGGTGCAGGTTATAAATGACACCGCCAAGTGAGCCCACGTCGGCTGCCTCTCAACACTCCCACTCTACCCAGTACCTAGCTAGCATTTGTCAGAGAGTGTGTGTGTGTGTGTGTGTGTGTGTGTGTGTGTGTGTGTGTGTGTGTGCGACTGTGCGTGTGTGTGTGTGTGTGTGTGTGTGTGTGTGTGTGCCCTTTTGATTTCCTAATCCCAGCACGAGCTGTGGAATGCTGCACCCCCCCCGCCTCCACACACACACACACACACACACCCTGCATGAGATATTCAGCTCACAAACTGTGATTTATGTCCTAGAGGCGCACTGCATGGGGGGGGGGGGGGGTCGCAGGTGTGTGTGTGTGTGTGTGTGTGTGTGTGTGTGTGTGTGTGTGTGTGCGTGCGTGTGTGGTGTGTGTGTGCGTGTGTGTGTGTGTGTGTGTGTGCTTTCAGGCCCCACAGTAAAAAGTGTTAATATGCACATGTCGTGGTGTTCGGGCGGTTCAAGGATTACAGCCTATTGGGTGGCAGCGGGGCGGCTCAATAAAATATTTAAAATGCATCCCAGTCCTTCTTACAGTCACACAGTTATTATACAAACACACCATGAGAACTCTGATCTACACATGTTGTACTTTTTGGTTTTGGTGGCTGGTGGATTGGCTTTGTCCATGCAGGCTCTGAAGGGTGAAGGGTCCGGTGCCTATAGATCTGGCCTACATCTGGCCTACATCTTCGCGGGGCGCTTAATGAAATTAACTCCTAAATAGCACTGCTCACTTCACACTAGGTGTGATTTTTCTTTCCTAAAATCATGCCCCTACTGCTTGATCATACCACAGCGTCACACAAGGCAAGCCACGTTTCAAGATCGTAGTTCAGTAGCTATTTTTGCTATTCTTGAATATGAATCCTTTAAGTCTAGGGTCTTCAACAGGGGGTCCGGGACCCCTAGGGGGTCCTCAGAGTTACTACAGGGGGTCCTCCAAATCTTTGTGTGATAGAAACTTTTTTTCTCCTTTTTTATATTAACCACTTGAACCCGAGGGTCCAGAAAATAGCAGATCTACAAGCTCACAGTAGATCGGCTATTTTTGGCAAAAAGGTTTGGTGTAGAGGGGAAAAAGAGCAGACATAAGTACAGAGTGAAAGGTCAAGTTTATTAAGTATTGACGGTTCAAGTGGTTAAATATCTGAAAACACAAACTGACGTGAATTGTGCTGTCAAACAATGACACTGTATGGAATCTATGAAAAGGTTGTGGGGGTCCCTGCTTCATCTCTCTCTCAACTAAGGGGTCCTTGGCCTGAAAACGTTGAAGACCCCTGCTTTAAGTGTTTTGGACATACGGTATGAGGTTACCAGCCGACAGAGAGGATGTATTGTAGGCTATGTGAGGGATTCTCCTTGTTCTTTATGGCTGAGATGTCACGTCCTATGCAGTGGCATCAGTTCATAAAAAGGTAAGGTAGCAACAGGCACGATGAAAAGTACATTTTTATTATTTCCCCCTGTAGCCAAGGTATGGCAGCTGCATACCCCTGCCATACCCAATTGACGCCCCTGGTCCTATGGTGTCACACAGCCAGATGACAGAACTGAACTGCATCAAGTGCTGTACATAATAATATGCTAACTTTATAACAAACAAGACAATAAAGAAGAGAATTTGTCACTCCAAGTACAAGCAGGTGCGTCACGTCCGCAGGACTGGGCATGACTCCAACAATGCGCCCAGGATTACAGCATTTGGCACTGGGTGAAAAATGGGTGAAAAAGATAGAAATAAGGTTAAAACATGCAGGCGAGATCCACACTCTAAACATTCTGCAAAGGAAACTTTAGCAGACTAAATCTGCAGCAGCAGTAGGCCTATTGAGTGTGTGTGTGTGTGTGTGTGTGTGTGTGTGTGTGTGTGTGTGTGTGTGTGTGTGTGTGTGTGTGTGTGTGCGTGCGTGCGTGCGTGCGTGCGTGTGTGTGTGTGTGTGCGTGTGTGTGCGTGTGTGTGCGTGCAAGAACTATTTCTTTAAGTTCTGTAGTGAAGCAAAATGGTGGATATAGTTCACACAGAAATTGATCAATTTCACTAAATATAATTCTGGTACTTTTTTTTTTCTTCTTGCATAATTTTATCAGATCATCCTTATATAGGCATTTAAAAAACCACTGAAAGCTCAAGTGTGTACCCTCCTAATTGTCTAGTAGTCTATATCTGGTCTTGTCCTCTCCACCGCAAACAGGCTGACCTTTGCGTCGTGTCACACTTGAAGCCTCGACATAAAATCAAGAGTGTGCTTGTGGCGGTGAATGGTGTTCTTTCAGGACAGCCGCTTTAAGTGTTTGCTCTCTCTCTCTCTCTCTCTCTCTCTCTCTCTCTCTCTCTCTCTCTCTCTCTCTCTCTCTCTCTCTCTCTCTCTCTCTCTCAGGCACGTGCACACATAGACATAAAAGGGGACTTGAGCCCCTGCCCTTTTATCCATCTCTCCAGACCATGAATGCAGTTTTTACTATGGTGAAAGAAATGCACCATATGCCCTCTTTCCATGCCATATACCTGAAGGCAGCATTCAAGAGAATTGCCTTTTACAAACTCTCCTGAACTTGAATGCAGCATCATGTTGAAAGATATGTTCTCTCTATGTAGAAGTCCATGCTGTTACGCCACATCTCCAGTATTGATTTCATTATGCTTAGTTCAGGGTGGTATCAAGCACCGAAAATAGCCGACCTCCAAGCTCACAACGCGTCGCACCGCGACGCGTTGTGAGCTTGGAGGTCTGCTATTTTCGATACTTCCACCAAAAGGCCTTTTTACAAATGTCAGCCCCTGCCTCTCTAACATTCTCTGCATGTCCCTGCTCTCTCTCTCTCTCTCTCTCTCTCTCTCACCGGCAGTGACATCGCTGGCTGTTCACTTTATAGTGCAAGTGACGCTCTGAGAGTTTGACCTTTTACTTCATAACAAAGTGGAATGACATCACAGCCTCGGCTCAGGTTCCTCTGCTATTTAGAAGTAGGAACGGCGGAAAGATCGCCTTGTTAAAAAGGCCTGTCTGGCTTTGTTGACAGATTAATGATTCAGTGAGTGACAGTGCAGGTCTAGTTACAGTGTTTCTTCACGCCAGCCTACTGTGCATGTGTCTAATGGACACTTAACGTGCAAGTTTACTGTATGTTAGGGAACGCTCACTATAGTTCAGCCTGGGATCAGTGTTGTTTTTGACAGCAAATTTAGATTTAGTTTTAGTCATAGTCTTTTGAATAAAATGTCATTTAGTTTTAGTCATAATTTAGTCACCTGAAAAGTTTTAGTTTTAGTCTAATTTTAGTCGACTAAATATCATAAGATTTTAGGCGACTAAAATGTATTTTGGCAGGCCTTGATGGCATCGTAATGACTGATTTTACACTTGGTTGTGTGCTGAAAATAGCTGATCTACAAGCTCACAACGCGTCGCACTGCGACGCGTTGTGAGCTTGTAGATCGGCTATTTTTAACACGCAACACCTGAGAGCAACCAAACATAAAATGACTCTCTTCTCCACTAGTCCCTCCCTAATGTTTTAGTCTAGTTTTTATTTTGTTGACAGAAATTGTCAATATATTTAGTCTTAGTTTTAGTCATCACAGCTTAATTTTTATTTAGTTTTTATTTAGTTTTCGTCAGTGAAAGAAACGCAGTCGACAAACATTTTTCGTCACAGATTTAGTCGACAAAATCAACACTGCCTGGGATGCACCGGTTGGGAAATACTTTTGTTTTCGTTGTTATTCATATCCGCTTTTTTGTGCCCTGTAAAAATAACATTATGTAAGTTTATACAAATCTTTCAGCCCTTCATCAAATGTTTCAATGAGAACAAATTAAATCAGATAAACACATTAACATCAGCCACTGGCATCAACTCAATTTCAACGCAAAGCACTTAATTTTAGTGTGAGGAGTGTCCACCGTGCCTCTAGCCTATGTTCACTCAGGCCGGTCCGGTGCATCTCAGGAACGGGACTTGAATATGTGGAAGGAGCGTACTGAAGCAAACACAGACTTTTAAAGCCTTTTATTTATTACAGGGTGCAGGCAAAAGTGACAACGTTTCGATGTCAATACATCTTCGTCAGGTCACTTTATTCTTACTTGGTAGCACTGGTGCTAAGTTTAAAATTTAGGAGCACCAGAAAGAATTTAGGAGCACCCACCAAAATGGAAGCAGCACCAATGTTATGGATGTTTTTAAATACAATATAACGGTGAAAATGCACCTCTGGGGCTTTATGCAATCACCTGGGTCCAGAATTTAAACTGTAGTCCCTCATCCATCCATGTAGTCAAAGAGACACACTGACAGAGGTATAAACATCTCCAGATGAGACCCCTCCATTGATTCTAATCACATGTTCATCTGTTTTTGTTAACCTTCATATCCTATTTGGATAATATAATAAAGATTTGGTTGCTGTAAAATAATTTTAAATATAACGTGTTTATGAGGGTGTATGCCATTACATTGCGAAGAGCCTACGCCTTTCACATGTGGACAACTTCAAATGTGGACAATGCACACTGATCAGGCTTTTTGTGTTGGCATATACATTTCTAAAGAATATTTACAACAGTTTTGAAACTCATGTGCCCTGATACAGTCGCTTGTGTTGCCTTGCTCACACACTCACACACAGGCCGTTTTGCATTGTGGCACTACAAGTGGGCCTTGACTTTGACATATATGAATTAGCAGGATCTTTTCTCAAAAGAATTTAAATAGTGTACAAAAAGAGACTCAGTAGCATCTCTATACCTGTATGTGCAGTAGGTCTAGAGGTCTCGGACGGTACAGACAGTGCAAGACACACAAAGGTTAGAAGGTTGCATTCCATTCAATTGGATAACATTCTTTTACCACAAGCAGTTATCAGAGAATGTCATCTTATTTGCAGATATACCGATGGCCAGGGGCGTCACAAGGGGTAGGAAAGTGGGACTGAGTTACCAGGGCCCAAGGTGGAGGGGCCCTAGTAACTTTAGCTATTGAAAAATAGCAGATATACAAGCTCACAGCGCGGCACCGAGTGCCGCGCTGCGAGCTTGTAGATCTGCTATTTTTGAAAAGTCGCGAAAACGTGCGCAAATCTTTGAATATGTATTTTTAAGTGAACATTTTGTAACTCAAATTTTGCTTCTGGGGGGTCCCAGCTGGAACTAAATATTTTGAGATGGGGGGTCCTTCACATGAAAAAGTTTGAGCATCACTGACATGGAAACATAGGTTTCTTGGCACACATTTTCCCGATTTTTCAAAAATAGCAGATCTACAAGCTCGCAGCGCGGCACTCGGTGCCGCGCTGTGAGCTTGTATATCTGCTATTTTTCAATAGTTAACATTCATGGGGGGCCCGCAGTGAATCCTTGTACCCAGGGCCCAGAATTTGGTGTGGCGCCCCTGCCGATGGCTGTCAACAAGGCCTATACCTGATGGAGGGGCAATACATCGGTGCATCCCTCTTTTTAGCGCTTGGCACGCTTTCTGTTGTTGCGCCGAGAACACATTCCACCTTAGCGCTGAGGTAGTTATTATCATTTTAATTAGACTTCCTCTTGAGCACGGCTAGAGAGAGAAAGGGCAACAGATGCAGTTTTTTGCAGTGCGACGTGGTGACATCACCAGATCCCGTCGTCACCGAAAACTTTCCATTCACAAATGCTTTTATATTATTTGGCTCCTTCGTGCCAAGGGAGCAGGATTCCTTTTCTTTTTTGTTTCTTCTTTTTTGCCGTGACACGCTTTGCAGACAACTTTGTGTGCTCGCCAACAACCTTCCTCCAGAGATTTTAATAACAGTGAGCTGTTCACAAGCAGGCATGTGCACACATAGACATCAAAGGGGGCTTGAGCCCGCTGCCCGCTCCAGTCCACAAAAATGCGTTTTTTACGATGGTGAAAGAAATGCAAATGCCCTCTCTCCATGCCATAAGAATTGCCTTGGCCAAACTCTCTTGAACTTGAATGCAGCATCTTATGTTGAAATAATTGCCCCCCTGTGTAGAAGTCCATGCTGTTACGCCACATCTCCAGTATTGACTTGATTGTGCTTAGTTTAGTGTGGTATCGAGTATCGAAAATAGCCAACCTCCAAGCTCACAATGTGTCGCGCTGCGACACAGCTTGGAGGTCTGCTATTTTCAATATTTTCACCAAAAGGCCATTTTAGACATTTAAGCCCCTGCCTCTCTAACATTCTCTGCACATCCCTGTTCACAAGCCTCCCTGTGTTCATTGAGTTTACCTGACTGACTCCAGTTTACCTGACTGACTCCAACCATCTAGTTCACTGGTTCTCAACCTATGTGTCGGGACCCCCAGGGGACCCCCCAAATTATTTTGGGGGGTCCCCCTGATAACTAACTTAATGTGCAACGTTGTTTTCTCTCTCAACAGTAAACAAACCAACATAAAGTTTAAGTGTATAGAGGGTATATATATACCTGTACACATTTCTAAAGTGACAATTTAAGGACTTTTTATACCTCTAAAATTAGAAATTAAACATTGGCCAAATTGTCCAAGGCAGAAGGCAGAAATTGTTAAAATAGACGATCTACAGAAGATCTGCTATTTTCACAAGAGAACCGTGTTATACAAAATGTCGTTCCTCAACTCTTAGAGCTCGTCAGGGTGGGGGTCCCCAGTTAAAATATGATTATTTTGGGGGTCACGGCCAGAAAGGATTGAGAACCACTGATCTAGTTTACTGGTTCGATCTCAACCTGTGGGACTCATGGGGGTCCCCGCGTTCTTGCAGATGTAATGTGCAACATTGTTTTCTCAGCAGCAAAAAAACAACATACAGTATACGTGTATACAGCTTATATGCACAGTACTACTTCTGACCATTACTGCATGAAATGAAGCGAACAAGAAAATGGTCAACATTGGCCAAATTGTCGAGAAACAATTATTACTGAGGGAAAAAAACTGGTCTACATGCACACAACACAGGGCATTGTGAGCATGTAGATCAGCTATTTTCGCGATCTGTGGAACAAACTTGGGATGCCTCAACTCCTACAATTCGAAGTGCTTGTCAGGGTTGGGGGGTCCCCAGTTCAAATATGATTATTTTGGGGGGTTAAGGCCTGAAAAGATGGAGAACCTATAGTTCCATAATGGGTGCATCAGACCCCCCTTCTCCTTTCCATGCCAGATAGTGCAGATAGTCCCAGGGATTAAGGGTCAGGCCAGGGGGTCTTTTTGGTCCCTGTACATTTTAGCCACGTGGTGGTGGCTTCTCTTCATTGGATGATGTGAGCCAGGGACGTGCAGAGAATGTTAGAGAGGCAGGAGCTCAAATTTCTAAAAGGGCCTTTTGGTGAAAATATTGAAAATAGCAGACCTCCAAGCCGACAATGCGTCGCAGTGAAACGCATTGTGGGCGGCTATTTTCGGTGCTTGATACCACACTGAACTAAGCATAATCAAGTCAATACTGAAGATGTGGCATACAGCATTGATTTCTACACAGAGAGGGCAATTCTTTCAACATAAGAGTTTGGACAAGACAATTCTCTTGAATGCTGCCTTCAGATATGGCATGGAAAGAGGGCATTTGCATTTCTTTCACCATAGTAAAAACTGCATTCATGGTCTGGAGAGGGCACTTTTTACAGATGGATAAAAGGGTAGGGGTTCAAGCCCCCTTTGATGTCTATGTGTGCACGTGCCTGATGTGAGCAGAGTGACCTTTTCAACTCTCCCCTCTTTGCTTCGCTGTGAACTCAGGCTCCTTTGAGGTTCAGAATGTGTTGTTGTCTGGACTGTTCACTGACTCCTTCAGGTTACCCCAGCACAACCATCCACTCTTCCCAGACTCTTCTCCCTCCTGGCCCCCAGACTGTGGAATAAACTCCCCATTGCGTTTAGAACTGCAGACTCACTCCCTAGCTTCTGCTGTGGTCTGAAGACTCACCCCTTCAGACTGCACCTTAGATCATAGCACTTAACGTAGCTTACCTACAGGGGCGCTGGAAGTGGGGTGCTGAGGGAGCTGCAGCTCCCCTGGTGGTGGGGAGAAAAAAAAAAAAAAAAAAACGTTTTTATTTTTTATTTTTTTATTTTTTAAGCCTATGTATACACACACACAGAGCTATATTACCAGTAAGACTCCCTAATCTGATTTTAGGGCAAAATGTGTAGGAGCAGTGTCCAAAAATGTGGTTGAAAAAAATCGGCCTGATGGTGGCGCTGAGTGTAGACATAGTGTGTACCGATTTGTGTGATTTTAGGGCAAAATCTGTAGGATCAGTGTCCAAAAATGTGTTTGAAAAAATCGGCCTGAAGGTGGCGCTATATGGGACAGATCCATGTTGATGACATGAGTGTAGACATACTGTGTAGCGATTTGCGTGATTTTAGGGCAAAAATTGTAGGAGCAGTGTCCAAAAATGTGTTTTAAAAAATCTACCTGAAGGTGGCGCTATATGGGACAGATCCATGTTGATGACATGAGTTTAGACATACTGTGTACCGATTTGAGTGATTTTAGGGCAAAAATTGTAGGAGCAGTGTCCAAAAATGTGTTTTGCAAGAATCCGCCACATGGTGGCGCTAGAAGAGGGCCATGTGAGAAATGAGGGGTGGGGTCTCCGCGCCGCCGAGGCGGACGAATAGGTACCGGCCCCGGCTCTCCCGGTCGCTCCTAGCCCGAGTTACGGCATTTTATGTACACTGCAGTGGCAGGGGGTCCTCCACTGGGGGCGCCACCACTTTTGCATCCGTTCTGGAGCACCAGGAGTCGGTGGTCCCCGGGAATTCCCCGTGAGCAGCCCCGTTGGGGTGGTCATTTGGTCATTTTTGCACATTTGGTAATTTTTTATATCTGGGGGTCCCCCAGGGACCTGGGGGTCCCTGGAGCTCCGGGGGTCCTTGGAGGTTGTAGTTTGGCAGGCAAGGAGTGTGTGTGCAAAATCTGGCATGGATCGGGGCAACGGTTGCGGAGATATGAGCAGGGCAAAAGTGTGACATGTGACGTGTGACAGACAGACTGACTGACGGACGGACTGACTGACGGACGGACTGACAGTTTGTGGAGGTTTTGATAGTAACTGCGACCTGACGGTCGCAAAAACAATAATGTATTTGACTATGGGGAATAAAATATGTTGAAAAAAGGTGTTTGATTATCACATGGTGACCTAATCACATGGTCACCTTGCCACCTCCGGTCAGAAGTCAAATTTAAATCCCGCTTTGATGGCACACCAAAGTCTATTTATTTGAGAACTAGAAACTGTCTATAGGCAAACTAACACTGTTGTATATGGGGAATAAAAAACAGTAGAAAACTGTTACAAAAATAATACCCGATTTTGTAGTGTGTGTGTGAGTGACTGTGTGTGTGCATGCGTGCTGTGTGTTGCACTGAGTGCTAAAATAACTAGTAACTATACAGCTCCTTGTTACACGGTTGTGCGTGGAATAAGCACCCGAAACCGTAATAAAAATAACCCAAAACCGGATAAAAAACGGATAAAAAAACGCGAATTTTCAGCGTGCGGCCAGAGGCCGCACGCATGAACTCCTCCAGCCTCAGATCCCCTTGGGATTTGGGAGTTCCAGCGCCCCTGCTTACCTATCCTCAATGACCATTCATGTAATTTAGATAAGCATTTTTTATACAGACCGGTGTCAGGCCATCTTCGACTTGGCATCCTATCTTACATCTATTCTAAGCTATAGTGTGTATAGCTTCGATGTACAGATTATTGATGTTCTGATTGTTTTAGATTTGTTTGATTTTTTGATTAGGTTCTTGTACGTTTTTAGATTACTATTTCTATTAATTTGATGTATCTTGTGTTGTCCTTGCTTATTGTAAGTAACTATATATTAAGAGTGTCTGCTAATTGTGCTAAATGCCTGCATTGTATATAGTTATTTAAGGTTTGACTGCCATGTCTTCTTCAGTCAGGAAAACTCTTTTTCACTTTTGTATCGGTTGTTATTTTCAACGTCACTTGCATGTTTTATGCTCAAATACATAGCATTGCAGCTGCTAGCCCCAAACGTAAAGTGTTCAACGAGTCATAAACAGTGCCATCATGCAGGAAGAAAACTGCATATCGTTGCTGTCACGTAGAAACCTTGTTTCTCTGGAGTGTTTGGTCCATATTTGGACTTCAGCAGTTTCAGTTGCTCCACCACAACTGTTGGGTGACAGATTTTCCTCCAATCATGGTCGAGTGGTGGAAGGCCTTATACGTGCACCAAGGTGACCGCCTGCCATGTCACCTACTGTCGGGGACGTGCTGGCCATTGGGAAAAGCGGGACAACTCCCGAATGGCCGGTTCATTCCTGGCCTCTCCAGGCCGGCCATTAGAAAAAAAAATAAAAAATAAAATGCCTTCGTCGTTCCATTTTGGGGGCTGGTCAACAAAGTAAAACGTCACTGTTGGACAGAAACCTTGTATGTCCAAGTTTCAAATGTATACATTTTTTCGCAAAGCAAAGCCCTGCTTCATCATACAAGGCCATTACACAAAAGTAGTGAAAACAGCAGATCTACAAGCACACAACGCCTCGCGAGGCGTTGTGTGCTTGTAGATCGTCTGTTTTCACTAGTTTAAATCATTTTTAAAATGATAAATACAAAACAAACGGTTTTGGACATACAAGGTTTCCACCCGACAACGACGAAATATAACTCATGTAATTGGCCCACTGGCTTGTCAGTGTCACTTGTCATGATCTGAAATGGCAAATCTTTGAGTAGCAGCAGCGCTATAGAGAGAGATCTCTCTCTATAGCGCGCAATGAGGGCCTCTACAACTCTTTTTCCCGGGCTGAATCAGGGGCCCAGCACGTCCCTGCCTACTGTACATGAAAACTGAAACTGAAACTTAAGTGAAATCACTTACCCTACCTTTAATGTCCTACTTCATCATACACCAGTGTCACACAAAGGTAGGGAAAAAAGGAGATCTACAAGCTCAAAACGCATCGCAAGAGATTCATTGAACTAATTTTGGACTCAAGCTTTCCACCAGACAACAATATTCTGAACTTTATAGTCTAAAGCAAATCAATGTATTGATTGAAACTAAGGCTGGGATTTTAACTGATTAATTTTGATTAATGAATTACAGAACAATTAAGCGATCAATGTACGCATTTTAAACCAAACAGACAACAAACCCCAGTGCACGCAATGGGAGAAGTCAAATATTTATATGCGTTTTAAACATGCGATTAATTTTGATTAATTCATTACAAAGCCTCTAATTAATTACATAAATAGTTTTAAATCGAGTCCCAGTCCTAATTGAAACCAATTCCCTTTGTGATGTGAATCCTTGTAACGTGTAATTCTATTCTATTTTTATTTTATTTTATCATCACGCTATACAACAGCTCAAACGGTTAATACAAACATCAGCCTCAGTTTCACCTCCCAAACCTCCCAAACGATGTATGCTATGAAATGTGCCCGCTCCCCCCAAGGTTACACAGCACAATCATTTAGTCCCCCACCTCCCTCTCCCTCTCCCTTTCCTCTCCTCCTCCTCCTCCCACCTCCTCCTCCTCTCCTCCTCCTCCCCCTCCCACCTCCTCCTGTTTCTTTCCCATGTCCATTAGACCCTCCAGACTAATCGAGCAGCGCCAATTGCTCCCGCGGTGAGATCATTAAGTAAATTATTTTAAGATCAAACGGCCCGGCCGTGGGGGCCACAATGAAGTCCTATGTGATGGTAAAAAAGCTTCAGAAACCTCCTCCTCCACCCTCCTCCACCCACCCCCTCACTCAAATTAAGGTCCGGTGGGTGTGGGTGGGTGGGGGGGTTCTAAACCTCTCAGGTGGATGCCCCCTCCATTAGGTGCCTTTTAGCCGCAGGCTAAGCTAGGAACCTCTCTAATTGGTACCCTGGAACAGACCTAGAAGCCACTGACAGGATCAGACCTGCACCGCCGGGGCTGGGAGGGCAGCGGCTGTTCCGGGGGCCGGAGTCAGCCGTGATAGACAACCCTAATGGTTCACTGTATGGAGGGAGAGAGAGAGAGAGAGAGAGGGAGAGAGAGAGAGAGAGAGAGAGAGAGGGAGAGAGAGGGAGAGGGAGAGAGAGAGAGAGAGAGAGAGAGAGAGAGAGAGAGAGAGAGAGAGAGAGAGAGAGAGAGCAGGGACGTGCAGAGAATGTTAGAGAGGCAGGGTAGGGGCTGACATTTCTAAAAAGGGCCTTTTGTTGAAAACATCGAAAATAGCCAACCTCCAAGCGTGGAGGTCTGCTATTTTCGATGCTTGATTTCAACACATTTCTTGATTTCAACATAAGATGCTGCATTCAAGTTCAGGAGAGTTTGGACAAGGCCATTCTCTTGAATGCCGCCTTCAGGTATGGCATGGAAAGAGGACATTTGCATTTCTTTCACCCAGAGTAAAAACTGCATTCATGGTCTGGAGAGGGCACTTTTTACAGATGGATAAAAGGGCAGGGGCTCAAGCCCCCTTTGATGTCTATGTGTGCACGTGCCTGAGAGAGAGAGAGAGAGAGAGAGAGAGAGAGAGAGAGAGAGAGAGAGAGAGAGAGAGAGGGAGGGAGAGAGAGGTCAAACGATTGACTTCAACCTCGTAGATTACTACGTAAGTACTGTAGGTCATAATACCGAAGAAGGTTCATATTATGGGTTAGGGTTAAATAAGAAATAAGAAAATTTGAAATCCTGTGATTCCTTAAGTCCAGTGGTTCTCAAGTTGAGGTCCGGGGACCCCCAGGGGTCCTTGGGGGGGTTCCAGCGTGATCCCTGCAGCAAAATGTGTGAATATTGCAGCACTGTAACCACTTTAATCAGCTACCAGTATTTGAAAATAGCTGATGTATATACATGTATATGTAGATCGTAATTTTTGAATATTTTTTAATCATTTTAACGACACAAATCTTGCATGGGGGGTCCCTGGCACACACTAATTTCATATGGGGGGGAGGGTTGGTAATTTCATACCAATGTGGGGGTCCTTGACATCAAAAAGGTTTGAGAACCTCAGGCTTACAGACTCAACGTGTCATGTTTCGTAAGAGCAGAGTTTTTATGTAGATGGTGTTTGAGGTCACATGTCATTCAAAGTGCTTTTCTGTTGTCTGCGCTCTCGATGGCACCAATTAACAGTGACACCGGGACCGCTGCCGCGGTCACCGGAGGCATAGGACACCCAAGGATAAGACACGCACACACGCACACACACACGCAAGACATGCACCACGTTAAAAGCGCCACTGTCAGGCAGAAGCCTCGCATCTCCAAGTTTCAAACGTGTACGTTTTTTTCGTAAAATAAAGGCCTGCTTCATCATACAGGACCGTCGCACAAGGCTAGTGAAAATAGCAGATCTACAAGCACACAACGCCTCGCAGCGCGAGGCGTTGTGTGTTTGTAGATCAGCTGTTTTCACTAGTTTAAACCATTTATTTTAAATGAAAGATACAAAACAAACGGATTGGGACAGACAAGGTTTCCCCCCGACAACGACGAAAAGCATCACAAATGTGTGCAGTTACAGTGTGTGTGCGTGTGTATACTGTGTGCCTGCGTGCGTGCGTGCGTGCGTGCGTGCGTGCGTGCGTGCGTGCGTGCGTGTGTGTGTGCGTGAGCGGCTGTACCTTGGTGCCCCGCTATGAATCGACATGGTCTCAGAAGCCATTAGACAGTGATTAGTCACAAAGTGCTGCAGCATGGCCTGACAGCGTGGATCTGCGTTGGGTCACGTCTACAGCAGAGGTCAGCACCATTAACAGCATGTGCTGGAAGGCCTGCATGCGTGTTTAACGGCAGGTCACTGTCTTTTACACCACAATGTTATCGTTGTTGCTGGTGTTGCTGTTGTGCGAGCTGAAGGCCACGTAAGCATTTGCTTGTAAAGTTGAGTCAGATTATGTATACAGTTACATGTATATGATATAAATACATTCCACTGTATACTGTATACACACAGTAAACATCTCAGTGTATCTCAGGTATGTTCGTCACTGTCTGGCCAAAACCTCTTAACTCCATTTTTTTTGGCATAAATCAGGGCTATTGAACATCTGTGTGTTGGTTAAAATAATATTGAACCAATGAAAAGTAGTAAAAAGCCCTTCAGTCAAAACCTCCTAACTCCACTTGAGCTCATTTTCCCAAAAATGAACATTTTGGAGTTAGGAGGTTTTGGCCCGACAACAGAGATATACAGTATATACTGTGTGTGTGTGTGTGTGTGTGTGTGTGTGTGTGTGTGTGTGTGTGTGTGTGTGTGTGTGTGTGTGTGTGTGTGTGTGTGTGTGTGTGTGCGTGTGTGTGTGTGTGTGTGTGTGCGTGTGTGTGTGTACTCACAGTATACAAGCAGACATGATAACGAATGACAATGAAAGGCAGCCATCTTTGTCCAGTTGATGGAGTGTCGAAGTTACAGTAGCCCTCGCTGTACCGCGCGTATGTGCGCGTGCGCGCGGGGGCGTGCATGTGTGTGTGTGCTTGTGTGTGTGTGCGTGCGTGCGTGCGTGTGTGTGTGTGTGTGTGTGTGTGTGTGTGTGTGTGTGTGTGTGTGTGCGCGCGTGTGTGTGCGTGTGTGCGTGCGTGCGTGGGACAGGAAGCAATGCAGCAAAGTGACGAGGGTGATTCATCCCTGTTTGGCGCGTAGCGTAGCGCTGCGTGTCATCAATCACCTGCTTTTAATTAGTGATGGCTTCCCTTTGTGGCTGAGAAATGAGCATGTCATTCAATCTGGGACCCCCTGCTGCTCGCCTGCAGAGCCCCGTACCGGGGGTTTGTCAGTCCCTGTGGTGTAGATCAGTGGTTCTCAAACTGTGGGTCGGGACCCCCAGGGGGTGGTCCCCACATTATTTTGGGGGGTCCCCAATTTATTAACTTAATGTGCAACATTGTTTTGTCACTCAACAGTAAACAAACCGACAAAGTTTGAGCGTATAGAGGGTATCTGCACATTTCTAAAGCGACAATTTAAGGACTTTTAAATACCTAAAAAATTACAAATTAAACATTGGCCAAATTTTCAAATATTTGTGGCAGAAATTGTGAAAATAGCCGATCTACATGTGAGTGTTGTGAGCATGTAGATCTGCTATTTTCCCAATAGAACCGTGTTATGCAAAATATAATGCCTCAAGTCTTACTGCTCGTCAGGGTGGTGAGGACCCCAGTTAAAAGATTATTTTGGGGGTCGCGGCCTGAAAAGGTTGAGAACCACTGGTGTACACATTAAGGTATTTCCTTACTTTACTGGAATATTTTAATTTTTCTATAGGCCTACTTTTAATTCGGCTCCACTCAAATGAAAATACTTTTTACTCCACTATGACTATTTGAAAACTTTAGTTAGAGTTACTTTGTAGATTTTGATTATTAATTACTCACGATGCGTTGCATCGCAACACATTGCGAGCTTGTAGATCTGCTGTTTTCAAAAGATTCTTTCATATTTTATACATGAAAACTTGGGTGCATTCTGGATAATTAGTACTTTCCACTTTTGTTACTTTAAGTACAGGTACATTTTGATACCAATACTTTTGTACTCAATTCCAGACTTTTATTTGAGTGAGAGAAAAAAAAAAGTGTACTTTTTCCACCACTGTCAATCCCACTGCTCTAGTTCTTGCAACGACTGCAATGGCGTTATAAGGAAGACAAAACATGTTGTTCCAGGGACCTCCAGAAGCAAAGATATCAGTTAAAATGATTTAAATATGTATAAAGGCTATATTCAAAGATTTGCACGAATCTGACCTGCTCTTTTTGAATACCCAACCAATATGCTGACTATAAAATATGAAATGACACAGATGATTTCCCTGCTTTAATGGCTTAAAGCCGGAAACGGAATCGAACCTGTGACGTTGTGGTTACGGTACGGGGTCTGACAGCACAGAACGACCGTATCCTCAAATCACCCTCTGACCGGTGCGTGACCGTCTCACCGTTCTAATCGTGTGAGATCAACACCTTGGGGGCGAGTGGGCGACACCAAATCCCCAACAAATCCACCTCCACCATACGGTTACTGTAAACAACCAGCAACACGCTTATCTTTAAGTCCTGCATGTGTTTGTTTAAATGCAGGGATGTTTACAGTTCCCCTGCAGCACCCCTCCCCCCCTACAGTCATCCCTCTACCCAGTACAGATGGCCCTGTAATAAGCTGCTTTCTTCCTTATAGATATTATGGACTACAGTTACAGTAGACGACTTACTGTAAATCCTTCAGCAGATTTGCTAGGTTTGTGTTGGTCCTCAGCAGACTATAAGTCACGTACATCAACGTTCTCCATAAGGGATTTACTGTATGGTCCAGATTAGGTTGGCCACCAACACATTACAGTACAGCTATAGTGATCTGTTATAGTGAAAGAAAGAAAGAAAGAAAGAAAGAAAGAAAGAAAGAAAGAAAGAAAGAAAGAAAGAAAGAAAGAAAGAAAGAAAGAAATATTTAAAACTGTACAACAATGAAATGCACATGTCAAGTCTTGCCACATGACCAAACACATACGTACCTCTCACAAACATTTCTCTGAATTAAAGTGGCACACTGTAACTTGTATCTATATGGTAGAGTATGTTAATAAAATATAATTTATATAATCTGTATGGTAGAGTATGTTAATACAATTTAACTTATATAATCTGTATGGTAGAGTATGTTAATACAATTTAACTTATATAATCTATATGGTAGAGTATGTTAATACAATATAATTTATATAATCTGTATGGTAGAGAATGTTAATACAATATAATTTATACAATCTGTATGGTAGATTATGTTAATATAATATAATTTATACAATCTGTATGGTAGAGTATGTTAATACAATATAATTTATATAATCTGTATGGTAGAGTATGTTAATACAATATAATTTATACAATCATCATGTATGGTAGAGTATGTTAATACAATGTAATTTATACAATCCGTGTGGTAGAGTATGTTAATACAATATAACTTATACAATCCGTATGGTAGAGTATGTTAATACAATATAATTTATATAATCTGTATGGTAGAGTATGTTAATACAATTTAATTTATACAATCCGTATGGTAGAGTATGTTAATACAATTTAACTTATACAATCCTTATGGTAGAGTATGTTAATAAAATTTAATTTATACAATCCGTATGGAAGAGTATGTTAATACAATTTAATTTATACAATCTGTATTGTAGAGTATGTTGATACTAACATGTTAGGTGGTTGTATTTTGTCTCCTTAGACACAGGATCTGACACAAATTTTGTCCCGATGGTCAAGATTCAATGTATCAATTGTGCAACAGGCAGGCTCTATCAGCCCAATGGTAAAGAAACGTCAGGACTTGTGCAGGAAAACCGGGTTCAAATCCGGGTTAGAGAAAAGCTACAAAGTGCAGCTTTTAAATATGCCAAATAAATCAATAAATTAATAAAACTATCTCGTGCACAAAGACTCAAGTCTTTCACGGGGAAGGCTCTATGGCCGTTATGCGCATGGCGTAAATGCACGTCAATAATATGACTTTCTTCGGCCTTTGAGCTTAATTCATTGCAATCACAATGTTGTGCATGCAAAAACAAAACAGCTCCCCACACGACAAAGGGCCAGGAGTCCCTCTCATCCTTTCATTGTGAAGGTGGTTCCTCTACAGCAGGAGGTTTAAGATGATAGCCTCTATAAGACCCTTTAGCCTTAAATACAAAACAATGAAACCTTTTTTAGTGTTAAAGTGCTCCATTGACATGCAAAACAACACTAATAGCTGATTATTTAGTGCTCTGATGACTCTCGAAAGTCTGTTATCAAACGTATGCTAAAGGGAGGCACTGTAGTGATGCGTATTTCACACTGGAACATGCTATTTACTGCCACATAAAAGGGCAAGTGGGGAGAAATGCATCCCCTCCTCTGAATAATCTATCTTAACATCTGAAATGGTGCCTTCTTGTGTATCGTCTCGTCGGGTGAAAACCTCATATGACCAAAGCTGTTACTTTTCAGCGTTTAAATTCAAAAACAGCAAAAGTAGCAGATCTACAAGCTCAACATGTGTCGCTTCGCGCAGCATTTCGAGCTTCTGGATCTTTTAATGCTTTTGCTGATTTTTGCATGATCAAGTAGGGCATTCATTTACAAAAAAAACACAAAAAGTTAGAATATGGAGAAAAGAGGTTTCTGCCAACAGCAAAGATTTCATTTACACCATGGACTGAAATAAACAAATAATTACAATCAAAGAAAAAAATAAAGGGCAGGGTGGGATTTTCGTTTGGAGTTGTGTCTTATATAACCTCGCATCACAGACTTTCCACGGCAGAGGAAAGCCTGGTATTTGTTCTAAAACTAGCCGTGTGATCCGGTTTAGATTTTAAAAAAAAAATCTATATACATTGTGTTCTGGTTGGAGTCGCTTTGTTTTTGCTCCCCATAAAATTCGAATCAATTAGTTTTCTGCTAGTCACGCTACAAGTAAGAATAGAATATGGACATACCAAACTATATATATATATATATAGGGCTTTTGGGCTTTTATGCCTTTATTGATAGGAAATGTGGGGAGAGATGAGGAGTGACACACGGCAAAGGTCGTCCGGATCGGGAATCGAACCAGCGACGCCGCCAGGCATCCATGCCTATGTGGCAATGCCTAAGTGATATGCGCCCGGACCAGTAGGGCAGCACCCATACCAAACTATTTTTATACCAAAAGAAACTAAACGATTATCCCAAACTAAACACATTTAAAACTACAGAGGAATCCTTCTGGAGGTGCACGGCGCCGGTGGTTCCGGTCGTTGGATCCGGCTACGTGATGATTTCTGCTCCGAACCGGATCAGAAACCAGAAAATGGAATTGATCCCAGGCTAGATGTGTCTTGGGCTGATAACATAACATAACCGAAACACAAGTAGCTTTAGTTTCAGAGTCCTTTACAAAACCCCAAAGCAAAATCCTGAGTTAGTTTAACTCTTTGGAGATGTTCCTGCATGTGCAGTTGGCCGTCTCTTCACTTATCCTTTACCTGCTTACAACTGTAGTCCCCCGCGCCATGAGTCTATTTATATCTTTGCCAAATATTGACAATAATGTGTTGTGAGCTTGCAGGTCCGCTATTTTCAATGAACATGACTCTGTTCTCTCAAAGGCAACACACACACACACACACACACACACACACACACACACACACACACACACACACACACACACACACACACACACACACACACACACACACACACACACACACACACACACACACACTGCCAGCACACTGCCTCTCACAGAGTGTCACAGTGGGAGAGAATAAGCAGTCTCCATTCTTGAGATGACAGCCTAATTTGTCCTGTTCCCTCTAAAGACATCTTTGTACAGTTCTGCCACCACGCTCTCTCGCTCTTTGCCTGGGTGCCATTCTGCTACGCTACGTTCTGTGGATCTGTTTGAGAAGCAAAGTGACAAAACAGATCCATCCACGTAACGTAACATAGCAGCACCCAGGCTATCTATATTCTCTCTCTCTCTCTCTCTCTCTCTCTCTCTCTCTCTCTCTCTCTCTCTCTCTCTCTCTCTCTTCTCTCTCTCAAAATGGTGTGAATTAAAATTGAAGACAGAAATGATGACCTAAATTGACACACTATTATGCAACATAAGAGATTAAGAGAGCGATGAGAACATGTTTGCTTTTTTACTAAATACAAATATTTCCTTTTTTTTCTGCAATCTGTTACTTTTGCAATTTTTTAGACCCTATTTGAATCCTGAAAAGTTACAGCTTTGGACATATGAGGTTTATTCCACGTGAACAGAGACAATATTCAATGTTTTTGAAGACTGAGGATGAATGACGAGTTACTTCAGAGTTATTTTGCTATAGTGTGTGTGTGTGTGTGTGTGTGTGTGTGTGTGTGTGTGTGTGTGTGTGTGTGTGTGTGTGTGTGTGTGTGTGTGCGTGCGTGCGTGCGTGCCGGAAATCAGACTGGAAGCACTTTTTCGCGGGTGATTAGAGACCGCTTGGCGATAAACAGCGATTATACTTTTAAATGTTCTATAGCGATAAAAGCATATTACATTTCCGGGTTTATCGGGCCTGGCGGAGAGGAATATATAGCTTTTTCTCTGTGAGGCAGTAAATTATTTAAGTAAAACCTTTTTCCACCTCTGATTATAGCTGTGTCCACTCCTTACAGCGCCTGATTATGTTGTGCACCGCGAGGCGTTGTGTGCTTGTAGATCGGCTGTTTTCACTCATTTAAATCACTTTAAAAATGATAAATACAAAACAAACGGTTTTGGACATACAAGGTTTCCACTCGACAACGACGATACATCTCGCTGATTGACTCTAATCAGACAAACCAGGCCGGGGAGCAGGCTCTCCTGAAAGTTACGTCTTGCTGCTCGCCACGGCTCATTGACCCATTCAGAACGGGTACATCTTATTGTGTATCATTATTTTATGCTTTAACTATTGAAAAATAGCAGATATACAAGCTCACAGCGCGGCACCGAGTGCCGCGCTGCGAGCTTGTAGATCTATTTTTTTTTTAAATCGTGAAAATTGGAATTTTGAACCAATTCTATAAGTGTCTTTTGAATCCTTCTAAGGTTTTTTGAAAAACCTATGTTTCTATATGTCAGCAATCTGGCCAGCCATCGTCAAAGAAAAGGTCCTTTTCACTTAACTGGAGCTCAGTTAGTCTGTTCTTAAGAGACTACTATGTCAGTAGTTCTCAAACCTTTTCATGTGAAGGACCCCCAAAATGATATTTATTTGGCCACGGACCCCCATCTCAAAATATTTAGTTCCTGGGACCACCCAGAAGCAACATTTGAGTTACAAACGTTCGCTTTGAACGTTCACATTTTCATGACTTTTTCAAAAATAGCAGATCTACAAGCTGTGAGCTTGTATATCTGCTATTTTTCACTGGTTAAAGCATTCAACTGGACACTTTCGTGACTGGACAAGATATGTAAATATTTAGAGCCTCAAAGTCCAACATTAGAACATACAGTATGGAATCTGTTTCAACAGCTCTGTAACCTCAGGCTGTGTCCCAGCTGCCTTCAAGGCAGCCAGAGTATCACCACTCCTCAAAAAACCAACTCTTGACCCATCGGACGTCAAGAACTACAGACCGGTATCCCTCCTCTCATTTCTCTCAAAAACCCTTGAACGTGTGGTCTCTAACCAGCTTTCTCTCCATCTCTCACAGAACAACCTGCTGGATCCCAACCAGTCAGGTTTTAAACCGGCCCATTCTACAGAAACGGCACTCCTAGCAGTCACAGAAGCACTCCATGTTGCCCAGGCTGCCTCCCACTCTGCAGTCCTGATTCTTCTGGATCTATCAGCGGCATTCGACACGGTGAACCACCAGCTGCTCCTGGAGACCCTTGCTGACCTAGGCATCACCGGGACGGCACTAAAGTGGTTCGCCTCCTACCTGTCGGACCGGACCTACCAGGTCTCATGGAAAGGTTTGCTATCATCCCCCCGAACCCTGCAAACGGGAGTCCCCCAGGGATCCGTACTTGGCCCTCTGCTTTTCTCCCTGTACACCAAATCCCTTGGTGCTGTAATCTCTGCTCACAATCTATCCTATCACTGCTATGCTGATGACACTCAACTGTTTTTGTCCTTCCCCCCTTCTGCCAACCAGGTAGAAGAACGCATTGCTGCATGTCTGGCTGACATCTCACAGTGGATGTCAGCCCATCACCTTAAGCTGAACCCGGACAAGACGGAGCTACTCTTCTTCCCAGCTAAGTCTTGCCCCAGGCAAGATCTCACTATTTCCATAGATAATGCATTGGTGACTTCAGTTCCTACTGCTAGAAACCTTGGTGTGGTCCTGGACAGCCAGCTATCATTCAAGGCATACATTGCATCAGTCACCCGGTCCTGTAGGTTCACACTCTATAACATCCGTAAAATCAGACCCTTCCTCACCCAGGAGGCAGCCCAGCTCCTCATTCAGACATCTGTCATATCAAAGCTTGACTATTGTAACTCTCTCCTCACTGGTCTCCCGGCATGTGCACTTAAACCTCTCCAACTGATCCAAAATGCCGCGGCACGACTGGTCTTCAACCAGCCTAAGTTCTCACATGTCTCTCCTCTTCTCCGCAGCCTCCACTGGCTCCCGGTTGCGGCCCGCACTGAATACAAAACACTGATGCTGACCTTCAAAGCAGCCAAAGGTATGGCTCCTCCATACCTCCAAAACCTGATCAACCCCTACACCCCCACCCGTTCACTTAGATCAGCCAACACAGGGATGCTGACAGAACCCTCGCTAAAAACCCCAGGGCAAAAATCCACTCGTCCAAGACAGTTTGCCCTCCTGGCCCCCAAGTTGTGGAACAAACTCCCTGTCGCACTTAGAACAACGGACTCACTCGCTAGCTTTCGCCGTGGACTGAAGACTCACCTTTTCAGACTCCACCTAAACCCTTAGCACTACAAGAAATCAATGACCATACATGAAGCTAGCTAGCATTTATTTTTGTTTTTAGGTTTTTTCTATAACTTTGATTATACTGTGTTTTTTCTAGATAGATATCCACTTGTATTTGTTATATTGTTGATGATGTACTGACATATTATCTTGTTTATTATTGTAATGTTATCTACTTATTGTAAGTCGCTTTGGATTAAAAGCGTCTGCTAAATGCCTAAACTGTAAACTGTAAACTGATTGATATGCTTTGACACAAGCAGGCATTTGGAACGGTTTGAAATGTTTCCTTGATCGTTCGTTGTATTACTACAGTCCACAAATTTCACTTTCTTTTCGGTGACTCTGTTGTCATCACAGCATTTGTCGGTGACGTGACGTAACGTTTTCGCTGTCCTCGGTGTCAAACATGTATAAATAAAAAATATATTTGTCAAAAACCTTCTGAATATTGTGCAGGACATTAAGCTTTATGTGAACTTACTCAAGATTAAAACATTTCATTCCTCATTTCTTCAGAATCTTCAACCAAACATGGCAAAACTCATATGGTGTGACTGTCCTGACCTTGTTTCTCAAAGTGGGAACTTGAATAAAACTAAGAAAAAGAATTGCTAAAAATCATTTGAAAATGAATTTAGGCTAAAAAAAAATGTCTATTTTGAGCCTATATCTTTTCAAAGTCAAAGCATAATGTTTTCAGTCATTTCTGATCAAAAACATTTTGTCCCCCAACCCAAAATCATTTGGTGTGACACTAGTTTGGAAAGATTAAACAGGCAATTATTTGGACACCTATTGGCTAGAGAGGTCCTTCTTCTGTAAGGCTATTCAGCACTCCCAGCACAACTGCAAGACAGGTGTCTGAGGTGAGTTATGATTTTAACATTTTCATGAAATGCCATCTTGTTGAAACGTTGACAAACTCACCATTCTGGATGTCTTTTGGTGTGACACCTTTTCTTTAAAAAAAAGCTTAAGTTATTTGAAGTTTTGGTCATATTTCCATGTAGATCTAGGCTGCTTTGTTATAGCTAGCATGCTGTTAGCATGCTAATGTGTACATAGTAGCCTCAAGGTAAACCTAAATGGAGAAAACAGTAATATGGTGTGACACTTAATCATATGGTGTGACATGTCTGCTTGTCACACCATATGACTTGACTGTCACACCATATGATTTATACTGTATTTAACTACAGATATAACAACAAATAACAAAGTTCCATGTTTCTTTTGTACATTTAAACATTTGTTTTAAACATTTTTACATAAAATGTAATTTAGCTTCATTCAGTGATACTTCAAATTCATCAGACAGAGCAGAAACCCCTTCACAGAAACCTTAACATATTGTTTCAATCTAAACAATATTTTCTCTTTGTCTTAAACTATACATTGCATTTTCTTTTGTCAGCTGGAAAATGACAAGTGCTGAGAGAACGAGAAAGTACAGGGAGAAACTAAACAATGACCCAGCAAGGAGAGAGGAGCCAAAGGGGCGAGACTGCATTTTCTACGAAGAGCAGGAGGTTGTCTGTGGCATAGCAGAACCGCAACAAGGCAGCCGGTTTGCTACCCTCACCAAATATGACTGGCTGATGTACAATACAGTCTAAATGTATAATCTAATCTGATCTAATACTTTTGTACTTTCACTCACTGGACTGGACAGTGGACAGTGTTAAGGTAGGACCCGAGACAAAACTAGCGAAAATAGCTGATCTACAAGCTCTCAACACGTTGTGCTGCGAGAGCTTGTAGATCAGCTATTTTCGGAGTTGCGCAACCCAGCACTCTTTAGCTAGTGGAGATGTGGTGTAATGTCATGATTCCTAATTACATTTGTTCAACACAAAATGCTGTGTTCAAGTTCAGGAGACTTCGGAAAAAAGCAATTTACCTGAATGCTGAGTTCTGTTTCCACTAATTGGTGTTAATAAAATGTTGCCTTCAATGCCTTGGCTCCAAGTGTGGCTATGCGCCTTATTGTCCCTTTAGGATCCTTCTGCCGTGGGCCGGCAGAAGACTTAGGTGTGCGTAGCATTCCTGTGCACATCCTCATCATCCATCTACTACTACAATTCTTTCTTATCCCATGTTAAAGCCCTACAATAATATCCTGTTCAGAAATATTAAGGCCATGTTATCCTGGGTAATTGTTTAATCAATCAGTAGTTCAGTTCAGTACTCACTAATAGGTAGGTTAAAACACAGTTTGCTTTGACACATGAAGATATGATCATACGGTGTGACACTAAATCATTTGGTGTGACATTCCAAATAGTGAGAAATCATACCTTTATTAATGATTAAACCAAAAAAATGTTTATGGATTACATAGAGAATATTATCAGGAAGAGTCACAAATATTTGTGTAATTTTAGAGAAAGTTTTGACAGAATACATTTAAAATATGTTGTAAGATCATGAACATGGGCCTCACACAGAGTGTCGATTATGAAAAAAATATACAGATATAATTAATTTTCAAAAAACTATAGTGGATCACTGGTTAGTTATGATAAAGGACTTTGATAAAGTGAGTAACTTAAGAAAGATGTACTCCATTTTCATTTTATGAACAATTATTTTCATGTCACACCATATGACGATTTTAGGCACAAGTACAACAAACTGCTGAATAAAGTCTGATTCCAATAAAATATCTAAAAACAAAATGTATTTCCATAAGGTTGAGAGTGAGTAGAACAAAAGTAAATAACTTTTATGCCTGCAATTTAAAGTTTTTTTAAAAACACATTTTTTGGGGCGTCACGTCACTGACCCCTATACGGAAGTACTTCTTAAAAAGGAATGCAGCAGGGACCCAGCCTAGCGCCCGAGGATGTTTTGGAACACGCCCAACACCACGTTGTCAGAAACTGTATTTTATTCATGCTAAAATACATAAATATCGTCGTTGTCGGGTGGAAACCTCGCATCTCCAAGTTTCACATTTTTTACTTTCTTTCGCAAGGTAAAGCCCTGCTTCATCATACAAGGCCATCGCACAAAAGTAGTGAAAACAGCAGATCTACAAGCACACAACGCCTCGCGGTGCGAGGCGTTGTGTGCTTGTAGATCGGCTGTTTTCACTAGTTTAAATCATTTTAAAAATGATAAATACAAGACAAGCGGTTTTGGACATACGAGATTTCCACCCGACAACGACGATATATTTCTGGTACATGTCCAGTAACTACAGTATAGCCTGCATGCGTCAAATATTGGGGTGGGGGGGGGGGGCAGATTTTATGGTTGAACAAATACACTAGGCTCTGGGGGGGTGGGGAAGGGGAGGAGGGGGGGGAGGTGTTGCATTAGGAGGCCCCGCCCCTCGCTGACAGGCGGCTGACTCGCCTGACGATCTCAAACGTTAAAGTAAACAGTTATGGGAAGAAGCTCTGCTAATGATAGGCGGTGGAAGCAGCAGCGACGATAAATCTGTCTTGTCAAAAAGAAAGAAGAAGCGCCGCAGCCAAATCCATCGCAAGTATTGGCATGTGTGCTGTGCGTGCAGGGGTGTCGCACTAAATTCTGGGCCCTGGGTACAAGGACTCACTTACATTTTGTGCTTTAACCATTGAAAAATAGCAGATATACAAGCAATTTATATCTATTTATGAGCTATTTTTGTGTTTCTATGTCAGTGGTGCTCAAACCTTTTCGTGTGAAGGACCCCCAAAATGATATGTATTTGGCCACGGAGCCCCATCTCAAAATATGTAGTTCCAGGGACCCTCCCAGAAGCAAAATTTGAGTCACAAATGTTCGCTTAAATAATACATATGTTGAAAGATTTGCACACATTTTCACGAATTTTCAAAAAATAGCAGATCTACAAGCGTGTATATCTGCTATTTTTCAATAGCTAAAGTATAAAATAATTCCAAGCCCCTCCACCTTGGGCCCTAGTAACTCCGTCCCACTTCCCCCCCCCCCCTTGTGACGCCCCTGCTTGTGCGTGTGTGTGTCTGTGTGTGTGTGTGTGTGTGTGCGTGCGTGTGTGTGTGTGTGTGTGTGTGTGTGTGTGTGTGTGTGTGTGTGTGTGTGTGTGTGTGTGTGTGTGTGTGTGTGTGTGTGTGTGTGTGTGTGTGTGCGTGCGTGCGTGTGTCTTCTTTGTCAGCTCCCCTGATAAAGAAGACACATGTCTGACGCCAGGCTGGTACAGTTTCTGTCTGGGTCGACACACAACAGGTTAAGATCTTCTGGGTGTAAGCAGCGCTGCAGGCCCTCTCTCACACTAATAAACACACCAACACGCTGTGTTCCACTTGAGGGAAGCAATCATGTTAAACATGATTTCTGTTTGTAGGAGTTTATCATGTTTCGTGGAACTTATACTGTGGTCTGTCTGAAGTGTGACGACTCTTCAGACTCCCACCTTTGATGAATTGAATACATGGGACCCCAATGGAAACTTGGCTTTAATCCTTTTAGCATCCTTCTGTATAGTACTGTACGTTCTGTGCTTTTTTTTTTGCAAACTGCTACTGAAGTATTCAGTCAATCAATCAATCAATCAATCAATCAATCAATCAATCAATCAATCAATCAATCAATCACCCCTTATTAGCACCTCTTTCTTGATGCTAGTTTGAAGGTACACCTTGGTAACTTTTTTCCATAAAGCTTATTCAAATTAGGAAGCGAATTACCATTAAGTCGAAAAAAGAAAATGCACATTTTGCCTGTTTCCATTCACTGATAAAATGCGATTCTTTGAAGATAGTTCATGAAATAAGCAGTCGCACAGGTGCTATTTTTCCAGTCAAGTGAGACACATTATTGTCTCCACCAGCCGAAGGCTGAGGGAGAGTATGTTTTCCCCTCCGTCCGTGTGTCCGTGCGTCCGTCCGTCCGTCCGTGCGTCCGTCCGTGCGTCCTCGCAGTTTGTGAGCGCCAAATCTCAGTCGCCGTTGGCCCGGTCGCTGCCAAAGTGAGCACACACATTCCCTGGATGCCAATCTAGAACCTCTGCCCTAAATTTTTCAAATGGGCCTTTTCTAGCGCCAACTAGTGGCCGATGTTTGCTAAACACATTTCTGTGCACTACTCTTACAGATTTTGTCCAAAAATCCTACAAATCGGTAGGCAATATCTCGACAGTCATGTGATCAACACGGATCTGTCCGATTTTGCATATTCCATCCTGATTGGCTAAGATTGGCTTCCAAAGTTTGTGGGATTGAGCCGTTTTGAACAAAATGCCTCAAATCACAAACGCAAAGTGCAATTATCATGAAATCGCGCACACACGTTCCAACTAGGCCGAGGAGGAAATGCCACTTAATTTTTTTTAATCAGCCTCATGGTGGCGCTATAACAGCCCGATTTGTGGTTTTACCTATGACTCCACCGATCAGTTTCAAACTTTGTAAGCACACTCCCTAGAGGCTAAGGATAAACCTTTGCCCTGCATTTTTAGTAGTCATGTGATCAAGTTCGATCCGTCTGATATTTCACATTCCATCCTGATTGGCTAATATTAGCTTCCAAAGTTTGCAGGATTGCTCCATTTTTGAACAAAATGCCTCAAATCATCAACGCAGCTTGCGATTACCGTGACATTTGCCACACATATTCCCACTAGGTCAAGGAACAAATGCTACCTTTTTAACATTGTCCTGTTATAGCGCCACCAGCAGGTAGACTTTAGCAAAACACATTTTTGGAACACAATGCTTGAAATCATGCATGCAGCGTCCGATTGCCATGAAAGATCTAAGGTGAAGAACATATGCCACCCTTTTTACATTGGCCTATTATACAGTAGCACCACCAGGACGCACGGCCTGGTGGAGACCTGTGCTCGGAAGAGCACTGCTTCTAGTTGAACATGCACTCTAACCCAGGGCTCTTCAGCCTATAGATTTCATATTTAAGATAAGAGAGAGAGAGAGAGAGAAGAAGAGAAGACGCTCCACTCCAGTACAACCTCGCAACAACATTGAGCACGATAACAGCTTATATACCGTACAAGCTCATCACAGCTCGTTGCGGATGCGATGTGAGCTTGGAGGTCTGCTGTTCTCGGCCGTTCTGTGCACGCGACGCCGTCGTGGAATGGAGAATAATGACGACAAATGGTTTTACTTTTGACCACAACTTTGAACGTGTTGGTAACTTGGTACAACCAAGAGGCGGCCGACCCCCACCAGCCCTTCCCGTGAGTTCAATGCATTTTAATTCAAAACATAATTCGCTTTAGTGTTTCCATTCACTAATTATTACGTTTTTTCGAAAAAAAAAAAAAGCCTCAAAATCCACCTCCCCAAGCGCATAAATGTTTTTGCGAATAATGAACGTTTATTCGAATTTTGAAGTGTTTCCATTAAAGGTTTATGCGCAAAAGCCTTAATGCACAAAAAAAAACAAAACGCTTCATCGGCTGTTTTCACTAGTTTGAATCATTTTTTAAATGATACGCAAAACAAACAGCTTTGGACATACAAGGTTTTCACCCGACAACGACGATTTGGAAGATGATGTCATTGAGGAAGCTGGTCCACTCCAGGCTTCTTACGTCCAGGGGCTAAAAGAGAGATAGAGAGACAGAGAGACAGGTACTTCCTGCTTCCTGTCGTTGACGGGCCCGGCCGGCACAGGGGGGCCCCTGCTCACCTGGGCTGTATAATCTTCAGAAGGCCTGATGATGATCACAAGGAGCAGGCGGTTTGGGGGAGTGAATTCCGCCTGTCCCACTTCAAACGCTAGTGGGACGGTAAATCAGACAGGTGGCAGGCTGCTCATCCTCTCTCTCTCTGTCTCTCTCTCACCCCGGTCCCCCGGGGCGCTCCAACATACCGGTATGTTAACAATGTCGCCTGACCTGACAGCACAGCCATTTTTGTTTCACGGGAAACATTTTTACAAGACTGCTAACGAACGTGGTGCTGTGTGTGTGTGTGTGTGTGTGTGTGTGTGTGTGTGTGTGTGTGTGTGTGTGTGTGTGTGTGTGTGCGTGCGTGCGTGCGTGCGTGCGTGCGTGCGTGTGTGTGTGCATATGTCCCGTGTACCTTTTTACTTATGGGGAAAACTAAACAAAACTATGTAAATCACCTAACATTACATATTATCTAAAAGCTGCACTATGTAAATGTCCTCTTCTATACCCCGATTTGAACCCGGTTTCCTGCGCAAGTGCTGACAATTTTATCATTGAGCTAACAGAGCCTGCCTGCTTGCTCAGGGGATAAACTGAATATTGATCATCGGGTCCAAATGTGTGTCATATCCTGATAGGTGAGACATGACCTTTGACACAATCTAAATGTCTCAATAGAAGAACAACGAATCCAATTGTATAAGTTATATTGTATTAACATACTCTTGACAAAAGTACATGTTATTCATAAAATAAAAGTCACATGGTGCCAGTAACAGAGTAGTAACAGAGTTTGTAGAATTTTCACATTTGTAAATACAAAAATATGCAAGTCTTTGCCATGGTATAACATTTTGTAAATTTGAATTCCTTCTTAAATGACTATTCCCCAGACTTCATTCACTGGTTGTACATTATGTACCCAGAACGAACACACTTTAACAAAATGAACAACAATACTTATAATACATAAAATATTGCTTTTTATTTAAAAGTCTAACCCTATTATTATTATATTATACAGAATAACATGATTCCATCAGGTCAACATTGGTACTTTAACACTTTCACATATTGAGGTTTATCACTACATTTCAGATTTTAGTATTTCACTATAGTAGCGACAACACTTGGAATACATATAAATATTTAAATTATGTTAAATCTTGTTTTCTTTATGATAGAAGTTAGCTATTGAAAAATCTAAACTTTTTTCAGTGTTTACCTTAAACTTTGATTCATTGATTTAATAATTTATTAGCAGTTTGCAGGAAAAAAAAAAACACAGGACATCGATACAAGGTCTGCTAAGAAAGCACTATGGCTTGTTTCCATTGGGGTCCTTTGTACTCAATTCACAGAAACATAACATGACAGGCAAATATAACAATACTATGCAAAATATCATAATACAGTCAGAAATCAAAAATACAAACTATGAACAGTAAGTGCTCTTTTAGAGTGGTCTTGAAGGAGAGTAGACACTTACACTCATTTACGGCCTTTGGTAGGGATTTCAATTTATTTTGTGGCATTGCAGGAGAACAAATGTAACCCCTTCTTAAATGACAAATTGCTAAATATAGACCTTTTTCCAGAGCGCTGCCGTGTAGCATGGTTGTCGCTCTGAGAAATCTGTCTATAGGCAATCTATAAGCTCAAAATGTGTGACAATGCATTGTAGATGTAGATTGTCTGTTCTTTTGCTGAACATTAGCCTATTTCCGCAGAATGTTTGCATATGTTTGCAGAATATACTCTGTGGATTAGGATGCTATAGGGTTCATGCGGCTACATAATCCTGTAAATGTATGCATAAAAAGATCCACTTTAGTGCATGCACTAAAAATCCTCAATGTTAATTTAACCGTGACACAAAAAGGAACCGAGTTAATATGAGCACTCAGAATTGAGCCGTGTGGAGAAGTGGTCGTGTGTGTGTGTGTGTGTGTGTGTGTGTGTGTGTGTGTGTGTGTGTGTGTGTGTGTGTGTGTGTGTGTGTGTGTGTGTGTGTGTGTGTGTGTGTGTGTGTGTGTGTGTGTGTGTGTGTGTGAGGCAGAGAAGTTAATATGAGCACTCGTTTGAGTGTGTTGCAGCAGCAGAGGCGTCAATTGGGTATGGCAAGGTATGGCAGCTGCCATAGATAGATAGATAGATAGATAGATAAAAGATAGATAGATTTTTTTATTAAAGCGTCCTGCACCAAATGATGCCCAGCCCGCACAGGCTTACAAGAGACACTCAAAACATATACATAGAATTTACATACACCAAGATACACAAACGGATTGTCCAAGTTGTGAGTTATGGATACAACGTTTTGCCAAAACAAAAACTTGCTTATTGAACAGCCAGTTCAACATTAGACCTCCAAAACAAATCTGGATTCTTGCCTTGCATTTTTTTCAAGTAAGGAATTTCTTAAATCGTGGTAGAGTGGACGGTGAAAAACAAAATGAAATTCATCCTCCACAACTCCCAGGTCACAAAGAACACATAAACGCTGTTCTTCAGGAGTGCCATACCTTGGCTACAGGGGAGGAAAAAAATGTACTTCTTAAAATAAATTCATCATGCCTGTCAGGGACGTGCTGGCCATTGGGAAAAGCGGGACAACTCCCGAACGGCCGGTTCATTCCTGGCCGGTCCAGGCCGGCCATTAGGGAAAAAAATTAAATAAAATGTCGGCCTTCGTTCCATTTTGGGGGCTGGGCGGCAAACAAAGTAAATCGTCACTGTCGGGCAGAAACCTCGTATCTCCAAGTTTCAAATTTGTACATTTTTTCGCAAAGCAAAGCCCTGCTTCATCATACAAGGCTGTCGCACAAAAGTAGTGAAAACAGCAGATCTACAAGCACACAACGCCTCGCGGTGCGAGGCGTTGTGTGCTTGTAGATCGGCTGTTTTCACTAGTTTAAATCATTTTTAAAATGGTTTTGGACATACAAGGTTTCCATCCGACAATGACGAAATATAACTCCCGCTGGCTTGTCACTTGTCATGATCTGAAATGGCAAATCTTTGAGTAGCAGCGCAGCAGCGCTATAGAGAGGGATCTCTCTCTATAGCGCGCAATGAGGGCCTCTACAACTCTTTTTCCCGGGCTGAATCAGGGGCCCAGCATGTCCCTGATGCCTGTTGCTAAGGTATGGCAACATGTTGCCATACCTATAGCTTTTGCTGAGCTGACGCCACTGGTTGTAAGCAGAGACATATCCCATGTGAGGACATGGCGTGTCAGGGCAGAATGAATCAGTGAGGTACAGCACAAGGTCACTGTGTTATCTCAAGGCTGCTACTTTACATGGCCGCATAGCAAATGAAGGCCCCTTCAATCAAATCACACCGGCTTTGGCTGGACTCTATATTCACTGCAGAGAGAGTAATGACCAGCCGATAAATCCATCAAACGGAGGAAAAAAACAAAGTCAGTTTCATGGTCAGAAGAATATGATACTTTCTGCTAGGGTGACCCGCGCGGCGACAGACCGCGTAGTATTCCCTCCTGTCTTGGAGAATGAGTTTGTTTTATTTTAATTTTGGGAAGGTGGGGTTTGTTTGATGATACAAACCTCTCTCTCCTTCTCTCTCTCTCTCTCTCTCTCTCTCTCTCTCTCTCTCTCTCTCACACACACACACACACACACACACACACACACACACACACACACACACACACACACACACACACACACACACACACACACACACACACACCGTTTTTTCATGGTCGTCTCTAAAATATGTTTTTTTTATTTTATGTATTATTTTATGATTTTATTCAATTAATGATATAATTTAAATTTCTTTTAAATCCATACTGTATCTGGAATCATTTCAAACGGTGGCATTCTCTACTGGATGATTTTAAAGGATTCTTGTTTGCATATCTTTCATTTCAAGAAATACTGTATGAAGAAAGAATGATTATATGAAGTGAGGACAGGTAATGAGTTTCCTTTAGTTGATGCTGAATTATGGTATTGTGGATTCTGAGCCTTTTTATTACTCGTAACTGTAAATATTGGTTAAATGGTCCGGTTGTTGATGTGGTTTATCACTAACTGTATGTTTGAGTACAAATATGCAAATTACCATTTTCACAGAGTGTGTGAATTGATCTTTTTTATTGTGACCCCCCAGGAGCCGTGCATTACCATGAGTGGAACACATAATGTATTAATAAGTAAGCAAATACATTAACATAAAATGAATGAATGAATGTAAAGGTGCTGCATTTTTGTTTTGTTTAATGGTAATGTTGTTTTGTTAAAATGTTAAAGCTCTATATTCTGGTATTAACCACTGCTATAGCGTGTGTTCAGTAACTGCGGTCGCTCTACAGCTCTTTAGTAAGCAGGTGGGTTACACATTTCCTCCAATCAGGAGAAAGGAACCCACAAAGGTAATTTATCATGCTTTTGTTCCAGTTCCAATTTGGTCTCGTTTATTTATTTCTTCACTTGGGGTAAATTGGTATCCTGACCTGAAAATGTATTTTCTGTTTACTATAGACTTAACAAACACTCTCTAGAAAGTATTAGTATGGGAATAAAGTCAATAATATTAGTATGGGAATATAGAGCTCTTTAACACTTTTTGTGGTTGTTGCAACACACACACACACACACACACACACACACACACACACACACACACACACACACACACACACACACACACACACACACACACACACACACACACACACACACACACAAAACAGATATCTGCATCTGTGTATTTTAGATTTTAGTGTTGGCTGTTCAAAAAACCAACTCACATGAGCTTGGACAACTGCAATTATTTTGTTGTTGACACAATAGTGAAAATTTGTGCAAGTATTATACATTCAAGCTATGCTAGGCTATGTATATTTTTAAAGTAAACATGTTTAACTCAAATATGCTTCTGGGGTCCCTGGAACAAAATATTTTGAGATGGTTTGGAGGGGAGGGGTGTCCACAGCCAAAAACACACAACTTTGGGGGTCCTTTTAGAAGGCGTTATAGGTACGGTAGACTCAGCCCTGAGTTCTAAATGTATATTTTTAAAGCAAACTTTTTAACTCAAATTTGCTTATGGGGGTCCCTGGAACAAAATATGTTGAGATGGGTTGGAGGGGACGGGTGTCCACAGCTAAAAACATGCACATAACTTTGGGGGTCCTTTTAGAAGGCGTTATAGGCAGACTCAGCCCTGAGGTCTAAACGTGTTGAGTTGTCTGGTTTATTAAGTGGAGCCTGGTGAAGTTAGTATCCGCTTGTTGGTGGAGGCAGGGACATGCAGAGAATGTTAGAGAGGCAGGGGCTGAAACTTCTGAAAGGGCCTTTTGGTGAAAATATCGAAAATAGCCGACCTCCAAGCTCACGACGCGTTGTGAGCTTAGAGGTCTGCTATTTTCGGTACTTCATAACACACTAAACTATAAAAAAGGCAATACTGGAGATGTGGTGTGGATTTCTGGACAGTGGGGGCAATTCTTTCAACATAAGATGCCGCATTCAAGGCAATTATCTTGAATGCTGCCTTCGGGTATGGCATGGAAAGGGGGCATTTGCATTTCTTTCACCATAGTAAGAACTGCATTCATACATGGTCTAGACAGAGCACTTTTTACAGACGGATAAAATGGCAAGGGGCTCAAGCCCCCGTTGATGTCTATGTGTGCACGTGCCTGGGTGGAGGTGAAGAATGTGTTGTTTCGGAGCGGAAGCCTCAGTGTTTGTGAGTCATTTCTCTGTCTTGCCTGCAAAGTGCCCAAGGACAGGGATGTACATTTGTAGATCTGTCTAAAAGATAACTCCATTTATATGACCCATCCTTTCATCTCAGGCAATTCGCCCCCACCCCACCCCAACACAACTCTATATAGTCTTTTCTTCGCGATACATCCCGTTTGAAGAAGTTTAACAACGCCGGTAAAAAAAGGAAATCATACAAATTATAGGTATATTCACACACACATCCCCCCCGGTGGTTCATCATAGTATCGTTGAGGCTGCCAGTCGTGAATGTGTGCCAGGAGGACATTAATAAATAACACCGGAGTTGGACCTGTCTCCCTCGGCAACATAATTTATCTAAAGTTTGTAGCTGTACCGGTCTGAATATGAGCCAGAGGGACGCCGCGACGTATAAACGCTTTAATAATCAATACATTATCTTATATATATGTGTGCGATGTCCGAACGCTCGGGGGCTCTTATTTATTTATTTATTTATTTATTATACCCCACCCCAACCCCCCCACACCTCCTCCCCCCCAAGTGTATATGTGAAACAAATTAAAAGCCTGCGGGCCGCAGTCAGTAAAAGAGCGATTCATAAAGGTGAAGGAGTAGAGTGGAGTGGGGGCCACTGCTGCTGCTGCTGGGGGAGAGCAGGGACGTGCAGAGAATGTTAGAGAGGCAGGGGCTGGAATTTCCAAAAGGGCCTTTTGGTGGAAGCACCGAAAATAGCAGACCTCCAAGCTCACGACGCGTTGTGAGCTTGGAGGTCGGCTATTTTCGGTACGTGATACCACACTGAACTAAGCATAACCAAGTCAATACTGGAGATGTGGCGTAATGGCATGGATATATACACAGAGAGGGCAATTCTTTCAACATAAGATGTTGATTCAAGATGTTTATTGTCACAAGGGGATGTACAAGTACATGCACTGTGAAAAACTTGTGTTGGGGGGTGCTCCATAATACACATAATTAAAAACGGTACATACATAACAATAATACATGTATCTAAAGTTAAAAACAGTTAAAAATAGTTTAAAAGAACCTATAAGAACATACAAGACCTTAGCACCACAGAAAAGTTAATTTCATAGACTTGTTTAGCAGTCTTACAGCCTGGGGTAGGAAACTGTTCTTCAGTCTACTAGTGCTCGCTTTAATGCATTGATACCTCTTCCCTGAAGGCAACAGAATAAAAAAAATAAAAAAAAGTCCTTTGTGGGGGTGTGTGGGGTCCTTGATGACCCTCAGTTGCATTCAAGTTCACGAGAGTTTGGACAAGGCAGCTCTCTTGAATGCTGCCTTCAGGTATGCCATGGAAAGGGGGGGCATTTTGCATTTCTATCACCATAGTAAAAAACGCATTCATGGTCTGGAGAGGGAACTTTTTTACAGGCGGATAAAAGGGCCGGGGCTCAAGCCCCCCTTTGATGTCTATGTGTGCACGTGCCTGTGGGGGAGAAGAGTGAGGGGCCGGTGGCTGACGGGGGCCGGGGGGGAGAGGAGGAGAGGGAGAGGGGGGGGCCGGTGAAAAATCTGTGCTGACCCTCTCATCCCCGGGCTCATCTATCTCTCACTACTGTCCACTGATGGATCTGCGCCCGCTGATTTATGGGAGAAAAAAATGTCACATCGGAATGGGCTTTTGATAAAATTGTTCAAGAGATTCCGGGCCATAAATCCTGTGATCTTTTACACATCCAGGGTTTTTTTTTTCTTTTTTTTTTCTTTTCGCTGGGCTACTTTCACATTCTCATGCCATCAATAAGAGCCGCCACAACCTGACAACTAATCCATAACTTTACAATATTCGGGGGGCAGTTTAGGAAAACACTAACGTTTCTATTTAAGTCTCTCTCTCTCTCCTCTTTCTCTCTCTCTCTCTCTCTCTCTCTCTCTCTCTCTCTCTCTCTCTCTCTCTCATAGAAGCATATCATCGTTGCCGGGTGAAAACCTTGTATATCCAAAACCGTTGGTTTTGCATTTATCATTTTAAAAATCATTTAAACTAGTGAAAACAGCCGATCTACAAGCACACAACGCCTCGCACCGCGAGGCGTTGTGTGCCTGTAGATCTGCTGTTTTCACTTTTGTGCGACGGCCTTGTATGAAGAAGCAGGGCTTTGCTTTGCGAAAGAACGTACACATTTAAGACTTGGAGATACGAGGTTTCCACCCGCCAACGACAATATAGCTGTTATCAGGCAGAAACCACTCATCATCTCCAGGTTCTAACATATTTTACTTTTTTAAATGAACGCCCTACTTGATCATACTACAGAGATCACACAGAAGCATCAACAGTAGCATGGATATCCACAAGCTTCAAACGTTTTGAGCTTGTTGTAGATTAGGGAAGGGGCGATAAGCGATATTATCATTTATCGTGATAAAAAAACACTCACGATAATCGTATCATGGAGATTTAATTTATCGTGATATCGTCCTCCGTCATGCACTGGGATCAATTCACCTTTTATTTGCCGAGCTGCCAATCTGGTACCATTTAAACCCTCTATTGGTAAAACGTACTTATAATATACGCGGTACTTGATACAATCTTTTTTTTCACTCTCTACCAAATCTCTTCTCCAAAAAATTGCCGATTTACAAGCTCACAATGCGACGCGTTGTGAGCTTGTAGATCGGCAATTTTTGGGCAAATGTTCCGTCCCAGGATAATGGATGTTGGGGATATTTTGATCATCGTGATAATATTGTAAATCGTGATTTCTTTGGTCACAATAATCGTGATATGAAATGTTCATATCGACCCATCCATGCTCCTTTTGATGGTTTTGCTATTTGAGTCCTGAAACGTAACAGTTTTGGACATATGAGGTTGGTTTCCACCCAACAGTTTTAGCACAGGATGATAATAAGTCATGCCGCGTCTGTGTGTCGCCTGCTTAACAGAAACTGTTGTCCTTTATACAACAAGATGTCCCTTCTGTGCAGGCCAACTTATCAACCAGCCACCCGAGAAATAAATCTATACCATTTCCCTGCTTAAAAATGTATATACATATATGTATTAGATCTGTTTAAAAAGAACAGCCCGGCACTTTATCCCTGGTCAACGGGATGATTTTAAAACTATAATTCATGAAGTTTTGTGAAAATGAAAATTAACCCTATACAGTAAGATTGAAAATGAAATTCCATTTAGTTTTAGTCATCTGAAATGTTTTAATTTTAGCCTAGTTTTAGTTCAGTTTTTATTAGTTTTCATCAGTGAAAAAAGGTAGTGGATCGACATTTTTCGCCATAGTCTTAGTCCATTGGTTCTCAAAGTGGATTCCAGGGACTCTGTGGGTCCCTTTATGGGGGTCTAAATGGACCCATACGAGTCTGTAACTCTGACAGTGTACAAATGGAACCAAATGGACCCTAACGGGTCCATTTGGTTCCATTTGTACACTGCCCGAGTTAAGGGGAGACCTTGAAATGTAAAAGTTTGAGAAACAGTCGACAGAATCAACGCTGTCACAAGCTTACAGACAACTAGTGAAATACTGCCCCACGCACGCAGCACATACCTCCCTTTAGAGCAGCATGCATTAATACCATTATTGACTGTATATCATGCTGCTGCCAACATGTGAAGCCAGGGAACATCAAAGACATATACTTCCCCCTGAAGCGCAGCTCTCCAAACCACTCATGGCGCTAACTTCCCCGCGTGCAATACTAGCGCCGGCGCTGCAACCTATATCGCTGCTGCCGGGGATAGAAACCTTGTATCTCCATATTTCAACCTTGTGTGTGTTTTCGTAAATAAATGCCCTACTTCGTGTCACGCAAAAGCAGCGAAAAGAGCCGATCTACAAGCTCACAACTCGCTGCGTTGCTTGTAGTTCTGCGGTTTCTGAGAATAGAGGGTATGTGCGTGACATCAACATCATCATACCCGGAGGTTATGCGGGAACGCCTACTGAGTGGCAAAAAAAACGACTTTCTGGCCTTAACAGCCCATACATCAAGTACTATCTGATTGCATTAAACAATGTTAAACGACATTAAACTCACTTTGCCACTCGATTTGTCATTGAGTTTATGCATGCACATACTGTACCCTCTATTGTTGAGATTCAAAGTGAAAGTGTGTCCTGTGCGGGTTTTATAAATACTGAACCGATCAGGGGTGTCGCACCAAATTCTGGGCCCTGCATGGGTACTTTAACCATTGAAAAATAGCAGATATACAGTACAAGCTCAGCTGCGAGCTTGTAGATCTGCTATTTTTGAAAAATAGTGAATAGTTTAAAAAAAATAAAAAAATAGGATAAAATAAAATATGTTTCTATGTCAGTGGTGCTCAAACATTTTCATGTGAAGGACCCCCAAAATGAAATGTATTTGGCCACGGACCCGCATCACAAAATATTTAGTTCCAGGGTCCCCCCGCCCCAAAGCAAAATTTTAGTCACAAATGTTCACTTAAAAAAATACATATATTCAAAGCTTGTGTGTGACTCAATAATAACTACACTGGATCCTGGATCCATCATTATCCTGACTGCGTCTTCTTTAAAAGTATAACCGTTTTTTTTTTGGACATGCGAGGTTTCCTGGCGGACGGCGGGCGATATCTCCTGACGGAGTGTTTGTGACAGCAGGCCTTCAGTCAGCCCGCGTGGCGCCAGCCAGGATGAGTGATTCAGCAGACCTGCCCTGGCTACGTCTCTCTCTCTCTCTCTCTCTCTCTCTCTCTCTCTCTCTCTCTCTCTCTCTCTCTCAGGGGCGTCACAAGGGGGGGGGGGGGGAGTGGGACTGAGTTACTAGGGCCCAAGGTGGAGGGGCCTTAGTAACTTTAGCTATCGAAAAATAGCAGATATACAAGCTCACAGCGCGGCACCGAGTGCCGCGCTGCGAGCTCGTAGATCTGCTATTTTTTGAAAAAGTCGTGAAAATGTGTGCAAATCTTTGAATATATGTATTTTTTAAGTGAACTCAAATCTTGCTTCTGGGGGTGGTCCCTGGAACGAAATATTCTGAGATGGGGGTCCGTGGCCAAATACACATCATCTTGGGGGTCCTTGACATGAAAACGTTTGAGCGCCACTGACATGGAAACATATAGGTTTCTTGCACACATTTTCACAATTTTTCAAAAATAGCAGATCTACAAGCTCGCAGCGCGGCACTCGGTGCCGCGCTGTGAGCTTGTATATCTGCTATTTTTCAATAGTTAACATTCATGGGGGGGCCCACGGTGAATCCTTGTACCCAGGGCCCAGAATTTGGTGTGACGCTCCTGCTCTCTCTCTCTCTCTCTATCTGTCTCTCTCTGCTCTCTCAATCTTTTTACGACGCAGGGTCAGAGCTAAACAATGAGCCTGTTGCTCGGCGTACAGGTGTTCCTCTGAGGAGCTGACTTGTAAAAACAGGTAGATTTCCACCGAGACTTGAGGATTGACTCACATAAAACAAGCCTCCGTGCCGTGGCAATAACTCACACGCACCGCGCGCACACACTGAACACTATCTCCCCTGCATGGCTGCTCTGGCTTGGTCTGGCCCTAGGGTTGGATGGATGGACGGCTGCCCAGGACGGAGTGATTGAAATCATAACGCGCTTTAATTTGCACGCAAATGTCCTCACGAGAGTGAATATTAAAACCCATTTAGGCCTAGAATTTTATTGAATGCTTTAACCAGTGAAAAATAGCAGATATACAAGCTCCCAGCAAGGCACCGAGTGCCACGCTGCGAGCTCGTAGATCTGCTATTTTTTGGAAAAGGTCGTGAAAATGTTTGCAAATCTTTGAATATATGTATTTTTTTAAGCGAACATTGCAACAACTCAAATTTTGCTTCTGGGTGGTCCCTGGAACTAAATATTTTGAGATGGGGGTCCGTGGCCAAATACATATCATTTGGGGGGTCCTTCACATGAAGGTTTGAGAACCACTGACTGACATAGTAATCTCTCAGTGAACATAACTGAGGACCTTTTCTTTGACGATGGCTGGCCAGATTGCTGACATAGAAACATAGGTTTTTCAAAAAGTCTTAGAAGGATTCAAACGACTCTTATAGAATCGGGGGTCAAAATTCTAATTTTCGCGATTTTTCAAAAATAACAGATCTACGAGTGCCGCGCTGCAAGCTTGTATATCTGCTATTTTTCAATAGTTAAGGCATAAAATAATAACACACTATAATCTGTACCCGTTCTGAATGGGTTAAAAAGGAAAAAGAAAAAAAGGAAAAGGAACGCCTCCGAGGCGGCTGCATGGCTGCCTGCGGGCTGAAAGCGCCTGACGGTGTGTGTTTGTGGTTTAATGTAATCCATCGTTGACTGGGGGGAGATAAACATCGGCACTCGTATAACTTCAGATTGACAAAGACAAACACGGCAGCCACTTAACAGGAAATGTTTTCGGAGGACCTTGGCAATCACGCACGGCGGCGCAGCGAGATGGAAGAAGGAGTGGAACGCTGGCGCTGTATGAAGTAGCTGGCTGCCATTATGACTGTCACTAGACGGGGCGGGAGGGGAGGGGAGGGGAGGGGAGGGGGAGGCAGCCAGACAAATAGAAAATGGGCGAGCTAACAGGCCCGACTTTGTCTTTCAGATTAAGGCCCGAGCAACAAGCTATAGCGACAAAGACAGCGGCTGACAGGATGAGGAAATGAAATGTTTACAGTATCGGGGGAGTGGAAGGAGGGGGGAGGGGAGCAGTTCTTAAGGACTGTCACTGACGCAGCGTCCACAGATGAGGGGTGGTCGGTCGGTCGGCATGGTCATCCTCCAAACTGGTGTCAAACGTGAGAAATGGGGAAGTGTGGGCTCGGGCCATTTGATTCATACACTGGGTGTCCGTGTGACAGCCCGGCCTGGACGCAATCTGCCTCCCGTAGCTTAACCACTTGAAGCCTATATTATCCTCCGTTCACTGGAGTCCCTCAGGGCTTTATACCGAGCCCCCCTCCTTTTGTCCTTAATATCTTTGCCAAAAAAATTGCTGATCTACAAGTTAAGGTTATTTTTTTTATTTTTTTTTTCTGGAAGAAAGTCACAGTGGCGATTCTCTTCCCTGGCCAAACCGAATGAGATTTAATTTGCGTTGCTGTGGATATTTTTCAGTCTGTATCACCTCTCCATCATCCAGGCTCTGTGTGTGTTGCGGACATCGGACTTAAAAAGCCAGCTAGGGGCCGCGCATGCGGTCCGTGTCGCACACGGAAATAACACATCCTGTTGAATTATTTACATGGCTGGTGGCGGGGGCCGGTGTGATTTCAGAGGAGCCCCATTATCCTGCCCTCGTTTGTGGGGAGAGATAAGGCATTCTGTGTGAGACGGGGGGGCCGCGCTGCATGCTCCTCTGATTCCTCGGGAGAAAACTGCTATGTTAATTTAATCTGTGCTGGCCCAACACGCCACACACAGCCGCGCCGGCGCGTGTTCTCATCTTTGTAATCAGGGCTGCGGGGAGCAGAGGCCACCAGTCCCCCGTGCCTCGTCTTGAAGGCTAATCTTTCATTTCATAGCCCATCTCTCCGTATCAAACAAGCAGCAAATGGCTCAATTTGCATGACGGGATTTGTAACACGGCGAATCAGGTGTCAGACTCGATTAAACATCACACCGGCCCGGCGCTATCATAATCAGCCGTCTAATGAGAGCGGCGCGGCGAGCGAGGGGGGCCTGGCTGGGTGAGGGGGGGGCCTGAGGGGCTTCTCCACGCTGAACCAGCGGGGGGTGAGGGGCTTCTCCACGGTGCCCAGCGGGGGGCCGTGGAGGAGGATTAAGTCCTGAGGTGCAGGAGAGGCGCCTCGGGGTGGCGAGGCTGAAGCCCACCTCCTGTGAGGACAGGGATACATACAGGCCCCGAGCAGGCCACACACACACACACACACACACACACACACACACACACACACACACACACACACACACACACCAGTGTTGTTTTTGACAGCAAATTTTGATTTAGTTTTAGTCATAGTCTTTTGAATAAAATCTCATTTAGTTTTAGTCATAATTTAGTCTCCTGAAAAGTTTTAGTTTTACTCATATTTTAATCGACTAAATATCATGAGATTTCAGTTGACTAAATCTACAGTTGATTTAGTCAACTAAAATCTATTTTGGCAGGCCTTGATGGCATCGTAATGACTGATTTCACACTTGGTTGCATGCTGAAAATAGCCGATCTACAAGCTCACACGCTTCAACGCTTGTGAGCTTGTAGATCTGCTAATTTCAGCAAGCAACACCTGAGAGCAACCAAACATAAAATGACTTTCTCCTCCATTAGTTTCTCCGAAATTGTCAATATATTTAGTCTTAGTTTTAGTCATCACAGCTTAGTTTTTATTTAGTTTTCGTCAGTGAAAAAAACACAGTCGACACACATTTTTCGTCATAGTTTTAGTCGACAAAATCAACACTGACACACACACTGCAACTAAGTTGTCCATGAATGAAATACCGAGGGCTTCCAACTTAAAAAAAGACAATAAAAGGTCTTATTTGGGATGTTCCTTTTTTTTAGCCAATCTACAAGCACACAACGCCTCGCAGTGCGAGGCGTTGTGTGCTTGTAGATCGCTATTTTCACTATTTTAAATCGTTTTTTAAATATATTTTAAAGAAAGGAAGGTTTTGGACAAGGTTTCCACCCGACAACGGCGATATGTAACTTTCCGCTTCTTCCTCCAGATTTGAAGGCGGTTCCCTGTGCTGACAGTGTGCTGACATTTCTAACATTGAGATAGAGTCGGTCTGCTTGCTCAGAGGATAAATTGAATCTTGAGGTGAAAATCGGGTCAAGAATTGTATCCTTGGTGAGACATGACCTTTGACACAATCTAAATGTCTCAATAGAAGATCAGGGCGGCCCCGGCGGAGCGCTCGGAAGACGCCCGAACTTGACTATCTAGAGGAAGTAAAAGTCGTAACAAGGTTTCCGTAGGTGAACCTGCGGAAGGATCATTACCGTACGTCCGGCGTGCCCGCGTGTGGGGCACCTGGAGTCGGCTCTGCCGCGGCGGCGCGTGCCGCCCAAAGGCCTGACAACCACCACAATTGTACTAAGTTGAATTGTATTAACATACTCTACTACTAATACAGGTTGGACACAATTACATTTATTCTTTAAAATAAAGTGACCCCAACACCCAAACCTAACCTCTAGTCTTAAAATCTTAACCCGAACTCCAACCCTGAATCTTTTCCTATAACTCTAAAAACAACCATTTCACTTGTGAGGATCAGGGGGGGTAAATAAATGGTCATCATCACAATGGTTATTTCTCAAATTGTACTATACTTTTTGGGTACATTTGGCCCTGGCAAATATAGTAATACCAAGTACACAAACACACATCAGACACATGCACATGCACGCACACACGTGCACGTGCACGCGCACACGCACACACTACAGACTGGAGGGGAGAGCTCTACTGGCCTCGTGGCCGGTAGGAACCCACAGTGATCCAGGACCAGTGCAGAGAATGTTAGAGAGGCAGGGGCTGACATTTCTAAAAGGGCCTTTTGGAGGAAATATCGAAAATAGCTGACCTCCAAGCTCACAACACGTCGCACCACTTGGAGGTCGGCTATTTTCGATGCTTGATTTCTGCACACAGCGGGCAATTATTTCAACATAAAATGCTGCGTTCAAGTTCAGGAGAGTTTGGACAAGGCAATTCTCTTGAATGCTGCCTTCAGTTAAAGGAGGAATTTTCATTTCTTTCACCCTTGTAAAAACTGCATTCATGGTCTGGAGAGAGGGCACTTTTTTTACAGACGGATAAAAGGGCATGGGGCTCAAGCCCCCTTTCATGACATTTCATACACGTGCCTGGTGTTGTCTATAACAGTAGTGATCCAGGAGCAGGCAGTGTTGTCTATAGCCTGCTTCCTCCTGAGTCGATCCCCAGCTCTGAATACTAATGCCTGGGGGGCCATTACAGGAGAGGAGCCCCATTAGGCTGACCCCAGCCCTACATCACAACAGGACCATCACCCAAATGAGGCCAGCCATGCACATCATTAAGATGCTGGGAGATTCCAAGGCCAGACATCATTTGTACGTTGAGAGAAGAGGAGAGCTCTGACAATGGTTCTCTGAAGAGAAGATTACTCACTATAAACCACCGGCGCTCCGCCACGCATTTACATACAGATTGTCAGGGCGATTACCCTGGATTTTCATTACTTTAACAACAGGAAAACCGCTCGACATATTTTACCTCGAGGCATATTTCTCTGCTCACACAGTATAGTAACACAGGGCAGAGGATTCATAATAAGACATCGAGACATAACCTTCAATATGAAGAAGAAAACGTGGGAATCAACGTAACGGTCGGCCCTACGGTATATTATATATATCAGCTTGTGTTGCAAATCATACAGAGAGAGAGACAGGGAGAGAGAGGGAGAGAGGGCGGGCGAAAAGGCCATAAAGCCTTGCAAGTTATGATATTGGTTGTGCCAAGTAATAAGCACTTTATGGCGTATAAAGATCACATTAGGTGAATGGATGCCAGTCAGCCTTTTTCCTTTTCTTTTTTTTTTAACAGAACCTTGCTCTCCTCTGTGTCCTCGTTACACCCCCCCCCACCCCCCTTAGCCCCGCCCCCCTCATCCTAGTTGTGTACAGTTGGCCCCTCCCCTCTGTCCACCCCTCAGTGTTGTTATGTACTGAATGTGTACGCTGACGCTAATTCTACTGTCACCACGCACGCACGCAGGCACGCGCACGCACGCACGCACGCACGCACACACACAGACAGGCAGCCATGCACACAGGCACGCACGCACACACGTACACACCCACCGATGCACGCACGCACGCACGCACACACTCGCACGCTTACACACTTACGCGCACACACACATATCGTCGTTGTCAGGTGGAAACCTTGTATCTCCAAGTTTCAAATGTATACTTTCTTTCGCAAAGCAAAGCCCTGCTTCATCGTACAAGGCCGTCGCACAAAAGTAGTGAAAACAGCAGATCTACAAGCACACAACGCCTCGTGGTGCGAGGCGTTGTGTGCTTGTAGATCGGCTGTTTTCACTAGTTTAAATCATTTTTTAAATGATAAATGCAAAACGAACGGTTTTGGACATACAAGGTTTTCACCCGACGACGACGATATGCTCCTGTTGATGTGCTTGCGTTTCAGTTCAGTCGTCCTATAAGCTAAAATCCTCACCGCAGGTAGAAATGTATTTCGTCGCTGTCGGGCAGAAACCTCTTATCTTCATATTATATACGTTTTTTCTTGGTAAATTAAAGCCCTAAACTTCATCATATTGCAGCGACACACAAAAGTATCAAAAGTAGATCTACAAGCTACAAAAGGCCAAGCGACCCGTGTTGAGCTTGTGGATCTGCTACTTTTGAAAAGTACGAGTTTTGGACATACAAGGTTCCCATCCGACATTTCTGGGTAGATAACGCCAGCAGTGTCACCGAAGCGTTATGTACAGTGGCGTCAGTTCAGCAAAAGCTAAGGGCGCGCGTGCAATACACCATGCCATGTCATGTTGCCATACCTTAGCAACAGGCACGATGAATTTATTTCAACAAGTACGTTTTATCTTTTTTTCCCCCTGTAGCCAAGGTATGGCAGCTGCCATACCTTGCCATACCCAATTGACGCCTCTGGTTATTTATTAACTTTATTTCCAGATGATCATAGGACACTTATATTGTTAAGGAGCATTAGGAATTATATTATTCTGTTCTAGTTCTATACATCCAGAGTTTAACAAACAAAGATATTTTTGTAGATTGTGCAGATATTATCTAATAGACATTCCACCCGGAAAAAACGGCCAAACATTCCGGTCTAGACTCAAGAGGTTGTCAAATTATTTCACGTCACAGACAGAAAAAGTATTTGGCTGCGGACCGCCCATCTGGAAATATCCGGTGCCAGGGACCCCATTTAAGAAAATCTGTGTGTTCAAAAAGTTTTCCAAATTATTTGAAAAAATAAAAACCTAACGCATATTGTACGTACAACATAATACAATAAATACACCCAAATCGCCGAACCACCACACCACCACACGCAACGACGTACATCCAGCCCTTTAGCCTAACCCACACCCTCCCTTCCCTTCCCTTCCCTTCCCCTCTCTGCCCTTCTCCTCCGTCTTTCTTTTCGGGCGGTGGTGGGTGGTGGTGGGTGGGTGGAGGGGTGACCTGGGTGCTGTTCCGAGGGTCCCTCACACCCCAGAAGCTGTCAGCGGCCTCCTTCCTTCCCAGGAGAAGGAACACACAATAGAGAAAGGACTCCGGCTGAGAGGTTCAGTAGCCATTAACCCCTACCAGCTGTTCCTGCCCAGGGTGTTCGCGGGCACAATGCGTGGCCCCGAGGGGGCCCTCACGTCCACTAATCTAGCCATTGTTGGGCCAGGAATGCTGACAGAAGAAAAGAAATTTCCCTTAGTGTCCATGCAAGCGTGTGTAGCCATGTGTGAGAGCAGGGAGACGTAGGGCTAATTTCTATAGTTGCCCCGTGAAGGAGAGAGGGAGAGAGAGAGAGAGAGAGAGAGAGAGAGAGAGAGAGAGAGAGAGAGAAGAATAACCCTGTTTAGCTGCTTGACAAAATTCTACTTTTGCCGGGGAGAGAGAAAAATAAATTAAATACAAAAGGAAAACTTGGAAAACAATGCCAATTGTTTTCCAAGTGAATTCCCTTTTACATTATCCATTATCCACCAACAATATTATTTTGTATCAGAGGTACCATTTATTTTTTAAATAATAATAAAGGAAAAGGTCAATATAACTTTTACAGGGCTTGAATATATTTTGCGATGTCCCCGACAATGTTTTTTATTATGTGTGTGGACACATGTGGAAAACAAGGGGGGAAAAAATCATTTCATTTTGGTGCTCTGCTCGCGGAATATTTTAACAATTAGTCCATTTCAATTAACATGAAAATTAAAACAGCATTTTCCAGTCCATTTAACCGCTGTGCATCCATTAGGGCTTTCTGGTGGCTGAGCGGCCGTGTCTGCACGTGAACACAGTTCTCTGGTCATTATACAGCATAGTGAACATCATTTATTTTACATTTCACTAATATCTAACATTAACTCATAGTTAGATTATTTTTCTCGCTGTAAATAAAACAAAGTAGAAAAAAAGAAAAAAAAAAGAACCAGAAACTTGAAATCTGAAAATGCACACAGTTGAGAAAACTTGATTTGAACGTATTATTTATATTATACAGTTTATAGTATAGTACAGGGGTCTTCAACAGGGGGTCCGGGACCCCTAGGGGGTCCTCAGAGTTACTACAGGGGGTCCTCCAAATCTTCCAATCCTTTTTATATTAACAACTTGAACCCTAGCGTCCATATTCGACGAACGCTGCGAGGCGTTGTGAGCTTGTAGATCGGCTATTTTAGGGCAAAGAGCTTTGGTGTAGAGGGGAAAAAGAGCAGACTAAGTACAGAGTGAAAGGTCAAGTTGTATAAGTATTGACGGTTCAAGTGGTTAAATATCTGAAAACACAAATTGACAGGATCCAAAATACATTGATGATTGTACTGTCAAACGATGAAACTACAGTATATGGAATCTATGAACAGGTTGTGGGGGTCCCTGCTTCAACTCTCTCTCAACTAAGGGGTCCCTGGCCTGAAAACATTGAAGACCCCTGGTATAGTATTTAATACAAAGCCGTAATATAACAACACTGGTTCTCAACATGGGGTCCGGGGTATCACCAGGGGTCCAATTGGAACTTTATGGAGGTCTGTAACTCTCTGTAAAAAAAAAATACCAATTTTACAGCGTATAGATTGGGGTCCCAGAGATATAAAATAAAAAGGTACAAAGTTTCAAATGGGGTTCCGTAGCCCTATAACGCATGTCAATGAGATTATGACTTATCGTAAATCTCTACATTTTAAACACACATGGCCTAACACAAGCATCACAGACAGTCACAGCAAACACCCAATGGGCCACGAACAGTGTAAATGGTAAATGGTGCATTTATATAGCGCCTTTATCCAAGGCGAGATTGTGCATTACATTCACCCATTCACACACACACATTCACACACTGATGGCGGAGGAAACCATGCAAGGCAACCAACCTGCTCATCGCGGGAACAATTTTGCTCAAGGACTCTTCAACATAAACTCTAGGGGAGCCCGGGATTGAACTGGGAGGAACCCAGTGTGTGTGTGTGTGTGTGTGTGTGTGTGTGTGTGTGTGTGTGTGTGTGTGTGTGTGTGTGTGTGTGTGTGTGTGTGTGTGTGTGTGTGACTAGAGTCAACAGGGCTGCTATCAACAGCGTCGACAGCCACAGGAAGGCCTCTGCTCAGCTGTCAGCGCGACACAGGACGATGCTTCAGTACAGGAGGAAGTAAACACAGCGGGAGGGAGGCAGGGTAGGGGGGAGGGGAGGAGGGTTGCCTCCAAACATAACTGTCTTGTAGGTGAGTATGTGGAACGCCCTACCGAAGGCCTTAAAAGAGTGTGGTTCCATAGCATCCTTTAAAATCGCCCTGAAAAACCACTTACAGGCGGCAGTCGCCTGTAAGTGGTTTTTCAGGGCGATTTAAAAAAAAATCGCAACTGGCAATAACAAACCTAACCCCTCTTTGTATACTGTATTTTTTTGCTCTGTTTATTTTAGTTTTATTTACTTTTTTATTTTTTTACTATATCTACTGCATAGTACTGTGTTCTATCCGTCTGTCATTCAATGTTATATGAGATACTTCAATGGTTTCCCGTGTAAATAAGCCAAGTGCTTTCCTATGATCTCCTTTTAGTTGACCTTGTACCAGTGAACTGTACCGTCATGAAACTGTACCCTTTTCTATGCAAACTTCTAATAAAGTCAAGTCAAGTCAAGTTCTGACTTTGGAGGAAGAAAATGTATTTTCTTATTTTTTTTTCTTCATCCGTCCGTCCCTCCGTCCACCACCAGCCTGTGCTGTGTGTTGTGACCAGTGGTGTAAAGTAACATTTACTTTTAGTACTTTACTTGAGTGTTTCCAATGTCTAATACTTTTACTTCTACTCCACTACATCTCGGATCCAAATATTATTACTCCACTATTTCAGTGGTTCTCAACCTGTGGGTCGGGACCCCCAGATCAAGGGGTCCCCAAATTATTTTGGGGGGTCCCCAGATGTTTAGCTAAATGTTAACATTGTTTTCTCACTCAACAGTAAACAGACCAACATACAGTATAGGGCAAGTGTATCTGCTCATTTCTAAAGTGACAATTTAAGGGCTTTAAAGACATTTCTTGTACCTCTGATCAAACATTAGTCAAATTGTCCAATGTTAGAGGCAGAAATTGTGAAAATAGCAGATCTACGCCTCGCAACACGATGGAATAGATCGAGTCAACTAAATGTAATGCCAACTCCTACAATTCCAACTGCTTGTGCAGGGTGGGGGGTCCCCAGTTCAAATTTGATTTTTGGGGGGGTCGCGGCCAGAAAAGGTTGAGAACCACTGCACTATCTGAACACTTTAGTTACAAGTTACTTTGTAGATTGATTATTATAACAAAACTAATATATTAAACACTTCAACCCTATACATTTCGGCCATTTGAAAATAGCAGATCTACAAGCTCACAATGCGTCGCGATGTGACACATTGTGAGCTTGTAGATCTGCTTTTTTTCTTTTTCTTTTTTTTTTTTACAGTTGAATACTTGGAAATGGGATATAATGAGTACTTTTACTTTTGGTGCTTTAAGAACATTTTCATGCCAACACTTATCGTATCACGTTTCACTCAAGTACATGTTGAATTCCGGACTTTCACTTGCAACAGCGTATTCCTATATTGCAGTATTGAGACTTTTAACCCAATTAGGCCTAGAATTATTGAATGCTTTAACTATTGAAAAATAGCAGATATACAAGCTCGCAGCGCGGCACCAAGTGCCGCGCTGCGAGCTTGTAGATCTGCTATTTTTGAAAAAGTTGTGAAAATGTGTGCAAATCTTTGAACATAATGTATTTTTAAAGCGAACGTTAGTAACTCAAATTTCGCTTCTGGGGGGTCCCGGGAACGAAATATTTTGAGATGGGGGTCCGTGGCCAAATAAATATCATTTTGGGGGTCCTTCACATGAAAAGGTTTGAGAACCACTGACATACAGCAGTCTCTCAAGAACAGACCAACTGAGCTCCAGTTAAGTGAAAAGGAGCTTTTTCTTTGACGATGGCTAAGCCAGATTGCTGACATAGAAACATAGGTTTTTCAAAAAACCTTAGAAGGATTCAAAAGACACTTATAGAATCAGGTCAAAATTCAAATGTTCATGATTTTTCAAAAATAGCAGATCTACAAGCTCGCAGCGCGGCACTCAGTGCCGCGCTGTGAGCTTGTATATCTGCTATTTTTCAATAGTTAAAGCATAAAATAATGATACACTATAATGTGTACCCGTTCGAAGTCCTTTTTCCACCACTGGTGTTGTGACAGGGACAGGGACAGGGACAGGGGTGGACGGGGGGGGGACAGGGAGGGGGGGACAGGGAGGGATGGGAGGGGAGGGGAGGGAGTGGACGGGGATCTCTCTCTCTCCGTCAGTCAATTATATGTCTCAACAGACTTTTTGTGCTAATGAGCTGGACCCGCCATCGGCAGACTTCCCCTGTCGTCCAGAAAAAGATCACTTTCATTGCTTGCAGAACTAATTCGGGGGCACAAAAGTGGGAGCCTTCGCCGACCGCGGCCCCCTTTTACTGCTCCTTTTGTGGAGGGGCTTTAGAAGTGCGCTGAAGAGAAGGGCCCGGGCGCTCCACGGCCTCTTCATCGGCAGTCCATTGGCTACCATTACCATACATATCCATATGAAAAGTAGGGCTAAGGCCCCAACAGCTGTCCAGCTAAGAGCCTGCATGGCCATTCCCTCCTCTCTCCCTCTCTCCCTCTCTCTCTCTCTCTCTCCAGGGACGTGCTGGCCATTGGGAAAAGTACGGGACAACTCCCGAACGGCCGGTCCATTCCCGGCCGGTCCAGGCCGGCTATTAGGAAAAAATGTCAAATACAATGTCGGCCTTCGTTCCATTTTGGGGGCTGGGCGGCCAACAAAGTAAATCGTCACTGTCGGGCAGAAACCTTGTAGGCCTATCTCCAAGTTTCAAATTTGTAATTTTTTTCGCAAAGTAAAGCCCTGCTTCATCACACTAGGCCGTAGCACAAAAGTAGTGAAAACAGCAGATCTACAAGATCTACAAGCACACAACGCCTCGCGGTGTGTGCTTGTAGATCGGCTGTTTTCACTAGTTTAAATCATTTTTTAAATGATAATAACAAAACAAAAGGTTTTGGACATACAAGGTTTCCACTCGACAACAACAAAATATAACTCATGTAATTGGCCCACTGGCTTGTCACTTGTCATGATCTGAAATGGCACATCTTTGAGTAGCAGCAGCGCTATAGAGAGAGATCTCTCTCTATAGCGCGCAATGAGGGCCTCTCCAACTCTTTTTCCCGGGCTGAATCAGGGGCCCAGCACGTCCCTGCTCTCTCTCTCTCCCTCCAACGCTGACAGAAGCCTTTAGCCCTTTTCCTTTTGGGCAATAATAAACCAGACCATTTAAACAGGCTTTCAGCTAAAGCGAGAGAGACAGAGAGAGAGAGAAAGAAAAGAGATTGGTGCCATAATGCTACATTCACTGCTTCCCCCACGATGGTGGCCCTTATTGGCTTGCTACAGTTTCCCTGCTGGCTTCACTCACACACAAAAAAAAGGGTGGGGGGGGGGAAGAAGCCAAGGAAGGACACCCAGAATCAGGACAATGCGGATATCATCATATATACAGAATCCTTGAGCGTTAATCCCACTCCCAGAGAGTAGGAAAATGGACCTGGAAGGGTCCATAATAAGATGACAACAGTCATGGGAAACCGCCTGTTGCCTTTTGAGACTGAGAACATGTTAAGGCAGAATATGAACTGAATTATAGCGTATCATGGAGTTATAGCGTAAAACTGTGTAGCCTAGTAGAAGAGACAAAACTATTGTTAACTTTAAGTTGTGTTAAAGGTAGTCTAAGTGATATTTTATGGTTAAAATCCTTTTTGTTTTGTTAAAATGTAAAGCTATATATTCATTCTGATAGTAATCATCATTGCTATTGAGTTGCTATTCTTTCAGTAACAAGTCGCTCCAACTTATATCCAGATGTTTAATTAAAAGAATATACATTTTCAGTTCATTTCATCAGTTCATCATTTATCAGCTAAACCTTTAGTCTTCCAGTTAAAATGTTGTCCGCTAACTTCTTTTTGTCATCACCTCAAATTCCATGCGTTTATCCTGTATCCTGTATATGAGTTCTTTATTATTATGATATTATTTTAACAAAACAAAAGTATCACTGCGGATTTAAATGAACACTGATTTGACTGTGGAGGACGGGTGTGTGTGTGAGGGGGGGACGTCATTGTGCGCAGAAGGCAGCATGCGTGCGTGTGTGTGTGTGTGTGTGTGTGTGTGTGTGTGTGTGTGTGTGTGTGTGTGTGTGTGTGTGTGTGTGTGTGTGGAGTGGACTGTGTTTACATCAGAGACCGGGCTAGTGAAAAGGTGGAAATGTTCTTGACATTAGTAGATTTGTTTACTCCCGCCCAGGGCTTTCTGGAGGAGGACTTGAGGAGTGTATGGAGGATGGAACTGAGCAGTCCTCTTGTGTCGTCTTGTTTAAACGCTGGGCGGTGGGCAGGCACACAGGGGTTAAGTGACTCGCCCCAGGTCACACGGGAAGTCATTTACCCCGGGGTGGGTTTCTCCCACCTTTAAGCCCTCCAGCCCCCCGTTTATGCCTGAAGGCTTTCCTATACAGTGGGTGGAAAAAAGTACTACACATGTATAGCAATACCACAATATAAAAATACTCTGATACACGTAAAAGGCTTGTGTTCGAAATGTTACTTATCGTCACTGTCGGGCAGAAACCTCGTATCTCCAAGTTTCAAATGTGTATACTTTTTCACAAAGTAAAGCCCTGCTTCATCATACAAGGCCGTCGCACAAAGGTAGTGAAAACAGCAGATCTACAAGCACACAAGGCCTCGCACCGCGAGGCGTTGTGTGCTTGTAGATCGGCTGTTTAAATCATTTAAAAAAAGTTAAATACAAAACAAACTGTTTTGGACATACAAGGTTTTCACCTGACGACGACGTTATGTTCTCTGCATATAGTACTGTGTTTTAGCTGTCTTCAATGTTATATGAATTTTAGAAAAAGGATCTCAATTTAAAGAGGTTCATGTGCTTACTTGAGCTTATCCTTTTAGTTGACCTTGTACCAGTGAGCTGTGCTGTCATGAAACTGCACCTTTTCCTATGCAAACTTCTAATAAATTCTTCAATCAAAAACTTGAGTAAAAGTACAAAAGTAGTGGCATTAAAATCTACATAAGAACCAAAAATTAAAGCACTAAAATGTTTGAAAATAGCCCATGTATAAAATAGGGCTAAAGTGGTTCATGTGTGTTTTATAATATAATAATTTATATCTGCAAAGTAACTAACTAAAGTTTTCAAATAAATATAGTGGAGTAAAAGTACAACATTTGGATCCAAGATGTAGTGGATTTCGTATTGCTCTTATACAAAATTCTAAAAAAAAAAAAAAAATCTAAACCCGCCTTGTGCTGATTTCTCTTGTTTTTTTTTGGGGAACTGGCAGTGACAACAAACTGCAAGTGTCAGCAGAGGAGACGGTGAATTGGCACCGCAAACTGCAACACTATCACTTTCTGCACAGCATCATGTCCAATTCAGGAGTTAGAACTGACAAATAAAATTATAAAACAGTCTAAGTAGCAGACAGTTATTTAACCAATTTAGAACGGGTGCACATATTGTGTATCATTATTATGCTTTAACTATTGAAAAATAGCAGATATACAAGCTCACAGCGCGGCACCGAGTGCCGCGCTGCAAGCTTGTAGATCTGCTATTTTTGAAAAATCTTGAAAATTAGAATTTTGACCCGATTCTATGAGTGTCTTTTGAATCCTTCTAAGGTTTTTTGAAAAACCTATGTTTCTATGTCAGCAATCTGGCCAGCCATCGTCAAAGAAAAGGTCATTTTCACTTAACTGGAGCTCAGTTAGTCTGTTCTTGAGAGACTACTATGTCAGTGGTGCTCAAACTTTTTCATGTGAAGTACCCCCCAAAATGATATGTATTTGGCCACGGACCCCCATCTCAAAATATTTCGTTCCAGGGACCCCCCCCCCCCCCCCCCCAGAAGCAAAATTTGAGTTACAAACGTTCGCTTTGAAAATACATATATTCAAATATTTGCACACATTTTCACAACTTTTTCAAAAATAGCAGATCTACAAGCTCGCAGCGCGGCACTCGGTGCCGCGCTGTGAGCTTGTATATCTGCTATTTTTTAATAGTTAAAGCATCCAATAATTTTAGGCCCAAATGGGTTAAACGGCAATTGAAAAGCATCAGGAAGAGGACATGTTTGGATGAATACTCATCCAACCCAACAGTAAAGAACTACTTTACGCTCAGCTCAGCTCCGATTTATTTAACAATGAGAAACTAATTTGCAACGCAGATCAATTTAGCTGATGATGTCCTGATCAGGAGGATTTTCAAAACAGCGACCCTTAAATCGCTTAAATCTAGCTGATCTACAGGATCACAATGTGACACTTTTGACAATTTCTTTGAAAACATTTAAAACATTTTGCTTTACTTTATTTTCACCTTTTTTTATTTTCATCAGAATGGGGGTAATTATTTGAGCTCTTCGCACACCTATGGTGACTGACTGCACCTTTTCACCAGAGCAGAACATGATACACATCTTTGTAAGCACTAAGAACACAGTGAAGAAGTGTTATTTTAACTTGTGGTGAAAACCGGAACAATTTGGCAGGAAATGTTGAAAACCGTGACATTTTAGTGTTTTAGAGATATTTGTGGGGGAACCGGACACCCAGGACCATTTAAAATTTAGGCATTTAGCAGACGCTCTTAATCCAGAGCGATTTACAATAGCAAGGTAATACATCAACATTAATACATCAAATGGATAGAAATTGTAATCTACGAAAGTAGACCAAGAACCTATTCAGTAAAAACTTTATAGAAAAGGAGGAAAAAATCAAGGAAAAAAAAAAGCATTACATGTATGGCAAGTGCTACGGTAAGGGCTAAGGTGGAGTTTGAAGAGGTGAGTCTTCAGACCACGGCGGAAGCTAGGGAGTGAGTCTGCCGCTCTAAGTGCAACGGGGAATTTATTCCACAGTTTGGGGGCCAGGAGGGCAAAGAGTCTAGGACGAGTGGATCGTTGTCTAGGTTTTTTTAGCGAGGGTTCTGTCAGCATCCCTGTGTTAGCTGACCCGTAGGGTTCGATCAGGACTCCTGGTCCCTGTAGTCCTGATAACAGGGTTTTTAAATGTCTTTTTCTTTTTTCTTTCTCACACTACAGCTGCCGTGTTCCTGTCAGCTTGCCAAATAACTCGACGGTATGCAAATATCAGTCAAATGACTAACTACACAAAAGGCACCGAAAAAAAAGGTGACAGCCTGCGAACAGTCTGTTCTCCCTGAAATGGCATTTGTTTCAAAACATTGTGGCCTTTTTACATTTTTTTTGTTTTGTTGTATTCTCTGCATTTGCGGGTGAAAACGGATAGAAGATTGATCTAATGAAATCTGCATTATAGATCTGTAAGTTGTCGTCAACGTGTTATTGATCACACAAGTGGCCTGGCATGGGAGAGTAGGCTAATAGTATGGCCATGACGTTATCCTATCTGAACCTTATCCCTTTCTGGAGGTTTTCTCTTTCTTTTCTTCTCTCCCTTCCACTGAGTGGTTTTCTATGCTCCATGAGACCCCAGCCCCCCCCCCCCTCTCCCCCCCCCCCACAGAAGGAGGTAAAGGGGAGAAGAAGCCAGAATCCGGATCTAATGAATAAGAAAAGCTCCTGGTTAAAAGGAGGACTGGTTTGTCTCCTCATGGGTCGCTCTTTATTCAGCTTTTAGAAAGACGAGGGGGACCTGATTGATAAATCCCCTCCCCTGCCCCCCCACCCCCACATCGCCCCCCCCCCCCCCCCCCCCCTCTGTCCCACCGCCCTTGGCGCCCGTGACCCCGGAGTCACGGCGTACAATGCCCCCCACCTTAAGTTTCTAAATCTCCGTTTGAAAAATAAGAAGGAGCGAATTTGTGGTCCATTGTGCCGGCGTTGACGTGCCTTTACTGGGCCCATTATTCGGGGCCTCGCATGCCCAGCGGGCTACCAGCAGCTAACTGCACCGAGGAGGGGGGGTTTATTTCCCAATTTACCCCCACTGCTAACCCCCCCCCCACCCCACCTCCCACACACACACACACACACACACGCACACACCTCGCGCACCATCATCGGCAGCGGCCAAAAAACCCTGCACACTGCCGTAATGGCACTTGTTGCGCGCTCTTCAAAAAGATCAGCGCCCACACCCTAGATGTGGGCGCGAAAGGGCCTTTCTGTGTGAAGTTTGCATGTTCTCCCCGTGTCTCCTAGGGTTGATACCCTCACAAAAACATGCAGTAATCCTGGTCTCTATAATGCCTCCCCTGGCCAGCCGGGACGCCTGATGGGAGGGGAAAGGAACAGGTTGGAATAACGTGTTCCTTCCACGCGCTACGTCCAAACCGGGGAAATCGCCACTGTCGGGTGAAAAGAAGCAACTTGGACTCCTCATGCATAGAAGGAAGCATGAGGTCAGTCTCCCCAGGCGCGGCAGAGGGAGAGCAGAGCCCAGGATTACATAGGCAATTGGCACTGGGTGAAAATGGGTTACAAAATCGCGCGACAAAAATTATAAAAGAGAGAGAGAAAAAAATATATAAAAAACCTCGCAACCGGCGGAAGTTTTCTTTTCAGTCGACACCTCGCCTCGGGGTCCCCTCTCTCTTACCTACGGCTCCTCCCCATTTCCAGCGGCTCTCAGTTTAGCCGCGGTTTGTTTTGTTTGTTGTCTCTCTCTCCACGTAAGATCCAAAATTCATTAAAAACGGGGCGGGCGGGTGGGTGAGAGATGGAGCGGGGCGGGGGGTGGGGGTGTATAAAGCGGGGGGAGGGATTAGGATGACTTCTTGAACGCCTCCGACACTCCCCCCCCCAAGCCCCCCCCCCAAAAAAAACTTACCCCACAAACCCCCTTTTCTCGCCGCAATTAAACAAAGTAGGCCTGTGATTAGCGCTGCAGCGCGGGGAGCCCAGGAAAAGAGACACCCTTGAATCCCAATGCAGGGACCTGACTGAGCATTACTGCCTGACAATGAATGGTCCGGTTTATTGCTGAGGCCTGCTTACGCTCCTCAACGCAGAGCCATGGGAACCCCAGTCAGGTGGAAACTCACTCTCTCAGGCACGTGCACACATAGACGTCAAAGAAGGGGGCTCGAGCCCCTGCCCTTTTATCTGTCTGTCAAAAAAGTGCCCTCTCCTCCAGACCATGCTTGAATGCAGTTTTTACTCTTGGTGAATGCAAATGCCCTCTTTCCATGCCATACCTGAAGGCAGCATTCAAGAGAATTGCCTCGTCCAAACTCTCCTGAACATGAACTTATGTTGAAAGAATTGCCCTCTATGTGTAGAAATCCATGCTGTTACGCCACATCTCCAGTATTGACTTGACTATAGCTCGGTGTGGCATCTAGCACCGGAAATAGCAGACCTCAAACCTCTGCTATTTTCGATACTTTCACGAAAAGGCCCTTTTTAGAAATGTCAGCCCCTGCCTCTCTAACATTCTCTGCACGTCCCTGCTCTCTCTCTGCATGCCCACCCCCACGACCCCCACCTCCTTGTTTTTTCTACTCTCTCTCTCTCTCTCTCTCTCTCTCTCTCCCCTCCGACCGCAGAAGACCCCTGGACCCCCCCCCCCCCCCAACACACACACACCCTGGTAACTGAGATGTTTAGGATATTAAGCTCCTCCCCAGGTTTTCTTGTTTTTTTTTCTTTTTCTGACCATGGCTTTGTTTTTTCTGGTGTGTGCATGAGCTGAGCTCACACTTGTTCAAAACAGTTCATGATTAGCTTCCTCCGTTTTCAGCCTCCACTCCCCTCCCCTCCTCTCCTCTCTCTCTCTCTCTCTCTCTCTCTCCCTCTCTCTCTCTCTCTCTCTCCCTCTCTCTCTCTTTTTCCTCTCCTCTCTTATTAGAAGCTGAGCGGCTGTTTAAGTTGGAGATCCTCTCCTCTCCTCTCCTCTCTCCCCCTCCCTCAGAGAGAGAAGCCCCAGGCAGTGCCTCTGTGTGTTCATCACACATAATGAAAACAATTTTACGCTGCAGAGCGGAGTATCGGCCAATTACGGACGTGACAGCCACCTGCAGACCAAATACACCCCCCCCACCCCCCCCTTACTGTCTCCCCCTACTCCATCCCAATGCACCGCATGCATGCACAGCCACACACGTTTTTTTAATACTATTCGTGTGAGGACGTCAACATTTTAGGATTTTTTTTTTTTAATTTATTCCCTGCAGACATTTCTAACCCTGAAGCCGGAAATAGCCAACGCAGTGTGGCTTGTAGATCTGCTATTTTCAGTGTGTGACAGCAGCATACAATATACATAATCACTCTCTGGCCAAAACCTCTTAACTCTATTTTTGAGGTTTTTGATTTTTTTTGGTATAAATCAGGGCTATTGAACACCCTTTACATCTCTGTGTTGGTTAAAATAATATTGAACCAATGGAAAGTAGTAAAAAGTGCTTGGGACAAAACCTTCTAACTCCACACTTTCTGCCAAACCAGCTATAACTCCACCCGATTGGCCCTCTCTTTTTTTATAAATATGTGCTATTGAACACCCTTTACGTCTGTGTGTTGGTTAAAATAATATTGAACCAATGAAAAGTAGTAAAAAGCCCTTCGGTCAAAACCTCCTAACTCCACTTGAGCTCATTTTCGCGAAAATGAACATTTTGGAGTTAGGAGGTTTCTGCCCAACATCAGAGATATACATATCAGTTATATCACGGTTTCCCAAACAGTGGGACAGGAGCCATTTGTGGGTCGCGGTCACATTTTTATGGGTTCCTTAATTAAAAAAAAACATTCCCAAAAAGCAGTCATTTAATGAATAAATAAGAGAGAAATCTAAGAAATTCCATAAATTAGAAAAGGAATCTTTAGGAAGTCTCGTCTGTTTATCAAAATATACCATATCGTCTCTGTGGGGTGCAGCAGATCGACAAGCTCAAAGTGTGTCGCTTCGAGCCGTGTTTTGAGCTAGTAGAACAGCTATTTTTGATGCTTTTCTGTGACGCTGTAGTATGATCAAAACAACAACAAGTAGGTCGGGAGTGGCTTGTTGTCGGTATCAGCCGGTAACACGCAGGAGTCTGTCCACGTTACAATGCGCTAGACCCCTGGGAGATGGACTGCTGAGGTGGAGCGCCACACCTACCATCAGCTCCCAGTACTTGCCGCACAGCTTGCCAAGCCGTGCTACTCATACGCTGAGTTGGCGGTGCCCGGAATCGGACCCATGACCTTGTGGTCCAAAGGTGAGAGCTCTACCGACTGAGCTACCCGGGCACAAATAATATGATCAAGTAGGACAAAACAGTTAAAATATGGAGATAAGAGGTTTCTGCCTGACGGTAGCGATGTACTTGTGGGGATGTTTGGCACTCTGCTAACAAATAGTGTTGATTTCATCGACTAAAATGTTCGTCGACTACCTTTTTTCACTGACAAAAACTAAATGAAAACTAAGCTATGATGACTAAAATTAAGACTGAATGTCCAATCTAAATATATTGACAATTTCGTCAACAAATAAAAACTAGACTAAAATGTTAAGGGAGGTAGAAATAAAAGACAAGTAATTGTATGTTTGGTTGCGCTCGGTTTGTCACGCTCTGAAAATAGCAGATCTGCAAGCTCACAAGTCACATAGGAAATGTTGGTTGGCAAGCACGCACGCGCACACACACAAACACACACACAGCTTCATGAATATGTGATGGCTTGATGCAGTTCTGAATGGCAGGGTGCAGCTATAGGCGGGGGGGGAGGGGGGGGCATCGGGGGTCTGTAATAAGCCTCCCAGCTGGAGGTGGTGTTGGGGTCCTGTCTCCCTGTGCCAGTCCATACAGGCATCTCTCCGGGAGCCCTGACCCCGAGGGTCCCGGGGCCCCCCTGTGGTGCCCGAGCCCCAGAGAGACCCCAGCAGCAGAGTGACAGGGGCGTGCAGACCGCAGAGCCCCGCCATGCCCCCCCCCCCAAATCTCTTGTTGGCCAATTTTACACATGAAGCCGGGCCCAAAAGCCAGAGTGGCAGGCCTAACAGAGGCCCGATTTAATTTGATAACCCGCTTATTGAATGGGATTTAAATGACTATTTCACATACAAATTATCTCCTCGCTTGGTTCGCCATGGGCCCTTTTTTTCTCTCTTCCCCCCGAAGAAGAGAAGTCGCTCCCCCGGGCCGAGTCCCCGGCCAGTCTCTCTCTCTCTCTCTCTCTCTCTCTCTCTCTCTCTCTCTGCATGCGTGGCGACAACACAGATGTCTGTGATCCTCACGGGGGTGAAACTGACGATTTGTTTTGGTTCCATATCCCGCCGGATAAACGTCCGCGCGATTTTCGCCGCTCGTCGCAAAACCTTGTAGCCGAGCTGTGGACACGCAGACGTGACGTGATGCAGAGAAACAAGAGGAACTTGATCCACGTCACCAAGAAATCTATACCAGAACTGTTCCTAAGGAAAACACATGAAAAAGAGGGGGAAAAAAAAGAAACTGTTTGTTGAACCAACTGAGAAAAATCCTGGTCATTTCAATTGCGCGAGTTTAAAATGAGACTTTTGTAAAGGATTGGATTTCTAAGTGAAAACACAGAATTTCTCTGTGTATGAATGAAAATGTGTGTTAGAAAAATGTGTCAACAGCAACACATCCCGCAGGACTCTCTGTGAAGCCTGATTTACTAAGGGGGTCTTTATACCAGGACGATTGGAAACGCTGCCGGTCTCGTTTTGGATTTATTACCCAAAAAACGTCGCGTTTACACCTTGTTGTTGGTTCGTTTTTCTGTGTTTATACTACAAGTTGACAACGCATGAATTCAAGCAAAATGTGTCATGTTCCCAGCCTACATAGGCCTATACTGTGTATTTACCCTTCAACTATAAAATATAGGCCTATATTGTTTTTAATGAGACATGCTTTGTAATTAGGCTATGCTCCCAAATCCATATTATTATCATCTGTTCGCATATTCAATGAGTCCCGCAAAAGGAGGTTTTTAGCGAGGTGAAGTGAAACACCAACAAAAGTCACCTGGAAGATGAAGGTCGGAACATTTATAGCCTATGGAGCATATTTCTGGACATTATCTACGGGGATGGGCTATATTAAGTGAGTTCTGTCTTCTAGCTGCAACACAGAAGTATAACGCACCATGCGAGGCAACTAACGGAGTAGGCTAGCCTACAGAGGCACATATGGGTATGGTAGTCTACCATACCTTGATTACAAGGGAAAATAATAAAATGTACTTCTTAAAATAAATTCATCATGCCTGTTGCTAAGTATTGGCAACATGACTGTCTTGCATGCGTGCCTTGCACGTGCAAGACCAGACAACAGTCATGTTGCCATACCTTAGCTCTTACTGAACTGACGCACTGCACTGGGATGCGGCGCAATGGAGGATGATGTGCCGTCGCCGTTGCAAAATAAACTAACGGAATAAATTAATGAACTGACGCCATACGCCACTGGCAGTCTGTTATTTCACTGGAAGTCACAATCATAGCCTTCCGTTATGGCTTTAAGTAAATTGCCTAGTTTGGAAGCAACATGCGTGCCTTAAGAGGAGGCTAGACGCACTGGAGAGAAAAAGCGACATGATTTCTTTGACTGGAGGAGAGGGAGCGAGGATATGGAGGAAGTTTTTGTGATGGTCTCTGACTGACTGGACAGTTATGTTTATTCTGTCTGTCTGTCTGTCTGTCTGTCTGTCTGTCTGTCTGTCTGTCTGTCTGTCAGCAAGACTCAGCATATTACAATAACTCACTCATTACCTGAAGTCCGCTGCGTCTGTGATGTGGCGCGGTGCATGAAGAATTAATCCAGTATTTTTTGGTGAGAAGTTGAAAAAGGGGGACGCAAAATAGTCATTAATCATAGCTTTGCTTAGAATGGAATACCATAGCCTAATGGTTTAATTTAACTTTGCGGAGAGGAGAGCTGTTGCAACTCCGACAGGCCAGCTAGGGTACCAGCCCAGGTGCGACGACTTGTGCGTAATTAGACATTTTTAAAAGGCTTTCATATAGACTACTCCTGACATTTTTCAAATGAGGTTTGTGCTAATAGATCACTGGGCTATTTTCTGGGTTTTAATTAGGCCTACAACAACACAAATAATAATAATACATTTTCGGTTAGTCTGACAGACTGACACTTATATGCAGCAGGGGAAGGGGAGCAGAGGAGGGGGTGCTATGACATCATCGCACTCTCCCTCACGGCCGAATTCCGATATTACACCGTTGCGAAACTGATGCGAAACCGCAGAAATGCACTTTCAGAGCCGAATTCGGAAAAGTATCGGTTAGGGTCATGAAACCGCGTCTCCGTGTGTCAAAATGGCCGAATCAATAGTAAAAACTATCGTCTACAAAAAAATCGACCTCATGTAATGACCCCCTAACTATGGCATACTTTGCAGTGATTGCAAGGCGGTGCTGTACAGAAAATAGCTGATCTACAAGCTCACAACTTGTCATGCCAACCCTGTGTTGCCAACTTGTGGATTAGCTGTTTTCGGTGTGTGCGACACCCCCGTGCGACTAAGCAGCCTATAATAACTCAGGCATAAAGCTGGTTGCACACTGCTGCGTTTTTCGTTGCGAAATGCGTTTTTCAGGGCAAGAAGAGGGAGAGAGATAGAGAGAGCAAGGGACCGAGTGGTGCGCGAAACGGGCGACAGTGTGCAAACGTGACTGACATAACGTGAGGTTGATTTTTTTATTTGCGTGCTCCGAAATTCACTCCGATATTCGGCCCGAAAAACGCAGCAGTGTGCAACCACCTTAAGAGTCCAGAGTGATTCAAGCTGTGTCCCTGATGCAGGGACGTGCTGGGCCCCTGATTCAGCCCGGGAAAAAGAGTTGTAGAGGCCCTCATTGCGCGCTATAGAGAGAGATCTCTAGCCGCGTTGTGTGCTTGTAGATCGGCTGTTTTCACTACTTTTGTGCAACAGCCTTGTATGATGAAGCAGTGTTTTGCTTTGCGAAAAAATGTATACATTTGAAACTTGGAGATACGAGGTTTCTGCCCGACAGTGACGATTTACTTGGTTGGCCGCCCACTGGCGCCCAGCCCCCAAAATGGAACGAAGGCCGACATTTTATTTTTATTTTTTTCCTAATGGCCGGCCTGGACCGGCCGGGAATGAACCGGCCGTTCGGGAGTTGTCCCGCTTTTCCCAATGGCCAGCACGTCCCTGCCCTGATGTGCTGTTCTGGGGATTCCAGACTTCTTCGAGATCAAGACCCAAATTACAAATGAATCACACAATCAAATTGAACATAAAATGCGTGAGGGGCCGTGTTTTGTTTTCTTCTTCTTTCTTTTGCTTTTTTGCCATTTTTTTTTATTCCAAAAGAAGAAACTTCATAATGTCATCATTAATGATTCCATGACAATCTTTTTGTTCAATGCAGGTTTGGCTTTATAGAAGTGTAGCTGCTTTTTTTTGTTGTTGTTTTGTTTAGTTTTTTTCTCCCAAAATAGGACCGTCATTTTTAGCATTTGGTATTTAGCTGAGTGGCCCCTGAGCCATCTTAAGTTGATTACCTTCAACCCAGAGTCAAGTCAAACAAAGGGTCAAACTCGTTCTCCTGCTATACCACCAAAATGTGGAACGCCTTACCGAAGGCCTTAAAGGAGTGTAGATTCCTAACATCCTTTAAAATCGCCCTGAGAAACCACTTACAGGAGGCAGCGGTTCGTAACTGGTAAAAACAAACCTAGCCCAGCCTTACCCTCCCCCTGACCCTTCTATTGTAAATATCTACTGTATATATTCTTTGCACTGTTATTTTTATTTCCCTTTCTTTTTGCTGACTATATCTACTGCATTGTGTTCTATCCGTCTGTCATTCAATGTTATATGAGACACTTTAATGGTTTCCTGTGCAAATAAGCCAAGTGCTTACTAGGATCTCCTTTTAGTTGACCTTGCACCAGTGAACTGTACCGTCATGAAACTGTACCTTTTCCTATGCAAACTTCTAATAAAGTCTTCAATCAATCAATCAGCCCTGTTCTAATCTAATGCGTGAGGGGGCCGTGATTCTTCCATTACAGTTTCCATTCATTTTGTACATATTTCTTTAATGCTTGTTTTATTTTAAATTGAAATATCCCTTCAATCCCCCAAACACTTTGAAAATAGCAGTGGTGAACTTCAGTTGTAGACTGACTATTTTCACCAAACCTTCGAGTATAATTATGAAAATGTCACTTTCATGTATTGGTTTGTGTATGTTGATGTCTGCCATGAGGCTATAAGGGCCCCGAGGGCCCGGCTGGCCCCAAAGGGCCCCATGTGACAGGACATGTGTTTAACCATAAAGCTCACGTTAGGACGAGGGAAGTGCTCTATTCCTCAAACTCTATCACACTTGTGGGGACAAAAAGGGACATTTGACCCTCACACAATATAGTACGGTTATACACACACACACACACACACACACACGCACGCACGCACGCACGCACGCACGCACACACACACACACACACAAGCACACGAACACACACGCACGCACACACGGAAGCGCATCGTCGTTGTCGGGTGAAAACCTCGTATCTCCATGTTTCAAATGTGTGCGTTCTTTCGCAAAGTAAAGCCCTGCTTCATCATACAAGGCCGTCGCACAAAAGTAGTGAAAACAGCAGATCTACAAGCACACATTGTGTGCTTGTAGATCGGCTGTTTTCACTAGTTTAAATCGTTTTTTTAAAATGATAAATGCCAAACGAACGGTTTTGGACACACAAGGTTTTCACCCGACAAAGACGGCATGATGAGCGCTGATCGGATGAAACGCGTCCGAGGGCACGGCGGTGAAAAATGGCCTCTCCGGAGGAGCTGATATTATGCAACGTTTTCCGTGGCCATCAATCCAATAAGATCATGAAGACTATATTCTCTCAGCGCCGCGGAGGGAAGAAGCAAGCGCAATAATGTAATAGACGAGCGGACGAAGGTGAAACAGGTATGAGTGCGTTGGAAAACAGCATGTCTAAGCACGAAAAATATCACGGGAGACGCGGCGACGGACGGAGAAAACGGGAGAGGGTACATACGAGATGAGGAGTAGTAAATTAATCTTCCGCCGGATATCTCCTCGCGAGCGGGAGGGAAAAAGTGCACCGGTCTTTATTTCTTGTAACAACTCAAGACAAATGACCGCGCTTCACTGCATTAGTCCCGATAAAGGGCATATGCAAGGGAAAGACAATGGCTCTCAATTTCTGATTTAATCAACCCGCCGGGCGTGATGTATTTCTGAAAATAATAGAATAGATTAATCAGGAATCGAGATGCGGGAAAGGGTGGGGGTGGGATGACGGTGGGGGTTGTGCAAGGACGAGGGTCCGATTTTTTGTTGCATTTGTATTTATTTATAGGTACGTATTGTGTCTTTCGGCTGGAAACCTCATGTTCAAAACTGTTAACTTTTCAGTAGTGTCCGACCGATATGGGATCGGATCATATCGTATGTCTCCCAGATAGAAAAAAATTAACAATTATTAAAATATCAGCACAACATGTGTGATGAAGGCTTGTAACAAGCCTGGCTTGTCCTCACAGTCATTATCCCACACACCCAAACAGGCAGTTAGACATACTATACATGTCTCTGTGTCACTCTCTTTTTCTCACACACCTTGACTGACGAGTAAAAAATAAAGTTAAGTCTTAAATAAAGTAATTGGTTTAAGAACGCAGCTGTCTATAGTACTGCTATCACAGTACCTTTGCATAATCTTATTGGGGCAAAAAATCTGCACAATCCACACAGAAAAAGGCCTGTTTTCATTATGCATACATATATCGGTTGCATATCGATTATCGGTGACTGCCCCCTCTCTCAAATCTTTTATCCTATCAGACTCAAAAAATACCTATCAGTTTTCAGTATTCAAAGAAAAAGAAAGCAAAAGTAGCAAATCCACAAGCTCGAAACCCTGCGTTTCTAGCTTGCGGATCTGATACTTTTGATGCTTTTGTGTGACGCAGTAGTATGATCTAGTGGGGCGCTAATTTACGGAAAAAAAGTTAGAATATATAGGTTTATGCCCAACAGCAACAATATATCTTTTGATGAAATATAGGTTACATAGCGTAACAAAGGGCTCTGGGCACCGGGCTATTAGACACCTGTGGACTATCAAAATAAATGAACGATGAACATAGGCTTAAAGTTCGCCATGGGTTTGGCTGGTGCGCAGCCTGCCAGCTATAGCCTAGTATCCTAGTCGGAACGGGCCGGCCAGCCCAGCGCCGATCTGGGGAGTCTCAATTTATTTCCCGTCTCCAGCTCATCCTTTACAAAAATGACGGTGTCTCTGTATCGATTTTACACTCTGAGATCAATCAGCTTTGCCCTGACTCCGGGAAAATTTATAGCAGCCCTCACTCCCCCCTCCCCTCACTCTGACCCAAAGCACCTCCCCCCACCCCCACCCCCAGCCCTCCCCTCCCCTCCCCTTCACTCACCGCACCACCCCACTCTTCCCAGTTGCCATTCACTGAGCTCTGCCCCCACCCCCCCCCCTCCACCCCCCTCACCACCAACAAACACTAACACACTTTTAGACGTGCACGCCAGGGTGTCGCACCAAATTCTGGGGCCCTGGGTGCAAGGATTCACTGTGGGCCCCCCATGAATGTTCTTCATGGGGGGGGGGGGGGGGGGCTGTTTAACTATTGAAAAATAGCAGATCTACAAGCTCAAAGCGCGGCACTCACTTGTAGATCTGCTATTTTTTTTAAATCGTGAAGACGTGAAGTCTTTGAATATTTTTTACCCGATTCTATTAGTGTCTTCTAAATCCTTCCAAGGTTTTTGAAAAACCTATGTTTCTATGTCAGTGGTGCTCAAACACTTTTTTCCAAAATTATATGTATTTGGCCACGGACCCCATCTCAAAATATTTAGTTCCAGGGACGCCCCCAGAAGCAAAATTTGAGTTACAAATGTTCACTTAAAAAAATACATATATTCTAGATTTTCACATAATTTTCACGAATTATCAAAAATAGCAGATCTACAAGCTCGCAGCGCGGCACTCGGTGCCGCGCTGTGAGCTTGTATATCTGCTATTTTTTTTGTTTCAATAGCTAAAGTATGATATAATTAAGGCTCCTCCACCTTGGGCCCTAGTAACTCAATCCCACTCCCCCCGCCCCCTTGTGACGCCCCTGCGCGCACGCTCACACACACACACACACAGTCAAACCATCCCCTGTGTTTCTGTCCGTCTATGTACAGCAGTGTTGACCGCAGTGAAAATAAGCTAATCTACAGGGGTGGGTTAGTGGGTGGGTGGGTTGGTCTCTTCCTCATTGACACAGTGTTTAGTCCTCCCACCCTGTCTCGCTCACCTCCGAGCAGAGACAATGAGCTCCGACCAAACACTGTGTGAGCCCCATCTACGCCCACCTCCTCACCACAGCTTGTATATATCTGCACGAGGTATTGTGGGATACATTATAGAAGGAGGCTACAGCTAATAAAGCTAATAAGTCTTCTTAACGTCCACTTAAGACTAAGTTGACGGGAGTCGCTCCCATACAGGGCGCTGTCCTACTCCGTTATCTTCGCACCACGTTGTGATGCGTAGTATAAGCTGGGGTGCCGTGATTTCCCCCCCCTCCAACAACATAATCATCAGGTGTTATATCGTCGTTGTCGGGTGGAATCCTCGTATCTCCAAGTTTCAGATTTGTACGTTCTTTTGCCGAGTTAAGCCCTGCTTCATCATACAAGGCCGTCGCACAAAAGTAGTGAAAACAGCAGATCTACAAGCACGGCGTTGTGTGCTTGTAGATCGGCTGTTTTCACTAGTTTAAATCATTTTTAAAATGATAAATGCAAAACGAACGGTTTTGGTTTTCACCCGACAGCGACGATATACTTGATTAAAGATTTTTTTTTCTACAAAAAAGCGTACAGAAAGTGTTAAAATTATGTTTTTATGTGGCCACACCCACCTGTTCATTAAGTACCCACAGGTGGGTGGTAGTCTCGCGTAGCCAGACAACTATTCCACAATCTCCGAATGCTATATAGAGTCTGGAACAACACCTCCTGAACGGCAAGTAATGGAAGCTGGCTTTTCCGTTCATGAAAATATATTTTAAAATGTCATTTCTGCTAAGCAGCAAGCTAAACATGCTTAGATGATTTTTATTTATATAATGATAAAACGAAACGGAAGTGTGGAGGAGGAGGCTTCACTTCCGCATTTAACCGGATACTCGTTCTTTTTACGTTATTCCAGACTGTATGACGGGAGCATTTCCAAATTGCGGAGTCAACAGTCTGGCCATGCAAGACTAGGTGGGTGGTGACCCAGCTGAAGTTAGCCACACCCAAAGATGTTGTTGGATGGTGAAAATGGGAGGGAATGATATTATGATGTCATTATATCAGTGTATTTCGACCAGGCCTTTTGACTCAGAGGCTTTCAGGATGTAACCAATACACATGGAAGACATAATTGCATATTATATCCCAACCCCACACCTGGGGGTCTAATAGAGTAATGTCAACTCCATAGACACATACAAAACAGAAAAAGCACAAAACTATTAATAGAGGGTATGCATGCATAAAGTGATTGGCGACTCGATGTGGCAACTCGAGTGGCGAAGTGAGATTAAAATTGGCCAGAACGTTTTTTTTGCCACTCAGTAGGAGTTCCCGCATAACTTCCGGGTATGATGATGACGACTTCACGCGCATACCCTCTATTGATCTGCTTTCTGATTTCTTTGCCAAATGTTTGCCCCATGGATTCTATGGGTTCTGGTCCTTATCGCACAGCAAACACAACCAGAATTTGTAACACAACTCTCATGATGACATCATCGCAAAGAACAAAAAAGAAGACGCTGTACAATACAAAAACAAAGCGACTGGTATAGCGCTGGTGAGCTTCCATGGATGCAAGCCCGATTTGTGACGCACTGATGCCAATGAAGATTTTCTCTGACCAATCAGTAATCCGTGTTTGCATGTCACTTCTTGACATCGCCCCAGCTCAGTCCACTTGTAACTTCAACGGGGGAGATTCCATGGAAAGTACCAAGTCACCAGGCATAGAGTTCTGGGGGCGCTTGGTACCAGGTACTTTGGCCTAATGGAAAACGGCAGGTAGAAAAAAAAGACGAGTAGAGATGAGGCGAGTTAATTAATTCAATTGAATTTCTTGTGTTATCCTTTTTATTCTCACTGTACCTACTACATTTCTGACAAATAAAGTATTCAATCAATCAATCAATCAATCAATCAATCAATCAATCAAAAAACCCTGGCGTGTCTGTAGATTATTATTTTTGTAATGTTTGTTTAGGCTATTCATACAAGCCTATTACTTGATTGTTTGATTATATTGCTGGAACATCTTAATTTCACTCTGTGGGATCAATAAAGGTATCACAACTGTACCTCTAAAAAATTAAAGATTTTCTATTATTTATTCCATTTGAGTCTTTCATATTCATACGTACTCCATAGGCCTAGTTCTGCCTGCATGTCTGACCACTGACCTAGATAAAGATCCCTGTTGGATAAGAGTAGAGTTTCTACTTTCCATGGTCTATTGACCGTAATTATGTGACTCCCACACAATCAGAACATCACTCAGCACAGCTGAAGCACCCTGGGAAGATCATCATCTCTTTACATTTAGAGACGAGACTCCTGTCGGGTCCTCGGGGGTGGCATGGGCATGGGCATGGCATGGCAGGGCTTTATTACGTGCCTGGCAGTGGGCACACGCGATACCAGCTGTACGGAGATGATGGCCGTGCTGTCGGACTGGCCCTGGCATGGAACTAAGCGTGCCAGCGAGAGTCAAATGTACCTGGCATGAGGCGCACACAGCCATTAGCCCTGGCCATTACCTTGCACTGGGGCCGGGCTGCTGGGTTAACCCGGGGTTAATTCTGTTGGACTCTGCTGTGCTGGAAGAGATGTGAGGCAGGCTGTCTGCACCTCCACGCGCTCAGCTCAGGAATACTAAGGCCTGTCCTCCTGTGTCCTGTCCTGTCCTCAGTGTCCTGTCCTGTCCTGTCCTGTCCTCAGTGTCCTGTCCTGTCCTGTCCTGTCCTGTCCTGTCCTGTCCTGTCCTGTCCTGTCCTGTCCTGTCCTGTCCTCTCCTCCTGTGTCCTGTCCTGTCATCAGTGTCCTGTCCTGTCATCAGTGTCCTGTCCTGTCCTCAGTGTCCTGTCCAGGCACGTGCACACATAAGACATCAAAGGGGGCTTGAGCCCCTGCCCTTTTATCCGTGTTTAAAAAACTGTCCTTTACTATGGTGAAAGAAATGCAAATGCCCTCTTTCCATGCCATACCTGAAGGCAGCATTCAATAGAATTGCCTTGTCAAAACTCTCCTGAACTTGAATGCAGCAGCTTATGTTGAAAGAGGTGCCCTCTCTGTGTAGAAATCCATGCCATTACGCCACATCTCCAGTAGACTTGGTTAGGTTTAGTTCAGTGTGGTTTCACACAGCGAAAATGGCAGACCTCCAAGCTCACAACGCGTCGCATGGGCTCTATGCCGACTCCCGGACACCGTGTCCGGCAAGGGTCTGTACTTGGTGTATAACGCAATGTACATAACAACAGTTTTTATTATATTTTGACACTTTCTTTGGCAATGTAAACACATTTTTTTCTCATGACCAATAAAGCTCCTTTGAATTGAATTGGTGTCCTCTTTTCTTCCCTCCACAGCAAATCTATTCACCGAATATCAAGAATATCAAGAAGGTTTTATGTGTCACTCACACATACAGGTAGGAGCAGCAAAACGACGGTAATGTTGTAAATATTGATTGTGTTACATTGTACACTTCCGTAGACCGGCTATTTGACTTTTATTGTCACAAAGTGTCAGGTGAGGACCCAGAGCAAGGCCGATGAAGTCCAGCAATACTTTAATAAACAAAAAGACAGGCTTACAAAGGCAGAGGCATGCAAACAACAGGGCAGACAGAGACTGAACACACAATGTACCAAAACAACAACTGTATGTCCAAAACCGTTTGTTTTGTATTTATCATTTTAAAAATGATTTAAACTAGTGAAAACAGACGATCTACAAGCACACAAAGCCTCGTGGTGCGAGGCGTTGTGTGTTGTAGATCTGCTGTTTTCACTACTTTTGTGTGACGGCCTTGTATGAAGCAGGGCTTTGCTTTGCGAAAAAATGTACAAATCTGAAACTTGGAGATACGAGGTGCCCGACAGTGACAATTTACTTTGTTGGCCGCCCAGACCCCAAAATGGAACAAAGGCCGACATTTTATTTGATTTTTTTTCCTAATGGCCGGCCTGGACCGGCCGGGAATGAACCGGCAGTTCCGGAGTTGTCCCGCTTTTCCCAATGGCCAGCACGTCCCTGTTTGTGACCCATTTCTAACCTCTTTCTCTAACCCTAACGAGACGACGGACTGACGTGAATCACTGTACCCTGAGTAGGGTTTTGTGTGTCTCGTTGTGGTTAACATCAGGAAGAGTCACGGTAAATAATTAACAAATTGTTGCCGTGCAACAACCTTCTCCTTCACAGGCGTCACTTGTCATTTGTCTCCAAACGTTCACCGCATCACAAAGAACAGCGTTCAACATGTGAATGTAGTCTAAGCAGTAGGTTCGCACACGCCATTAACGACGTGACAAAATATTTCTGTCTTTGACCGGTCCCTCGTGTGGAAGAGGGTTATTATGGGCTAATAACTGTCACACACACACTCACACACACACACACGCACGCATGCGCGCACACACACATGCACACACTGAAAGAGCATCTCTTTGACAGTCGTTTCTACAAAAACCTTCGCTCCAAACCATCATATCAAACAAATGACCCTTTATTTTCTCTCAGTGCAAAAAAAAAAGGCAAAAAAAGAATCCAGAAAGTTCATTTACAAAGGACTAGCTGTTGAAATCACAGCTCTAATGTAGTGTAGTGAGGAGAGCAGGGAGAGGAAAAAAAGGGGGTAATTGGTTTGGTAAAGATCGCTTTCCATCGCACCATAAAGCACTACACAATAGAAAAGGTCGCCAATTAAGCAATCATGAATACCAAGTACCATAGCTGATGAAAATAGGCCAGTGGTTTAAATAGATTTGCAAGCAATTTACCTTTTCACAATGTTGGCAATCTGATGCAATTTGCTTGCAATTTCGCGCCGCTTTCAGCAGCACTCCGGGCTGACACGGCGCGGTGGCAAATAGCAAAGAGGACGCGGCATAGAAAATGTAAAACTATCTTGGCCACATCGAGGTATGTCAGAACGGCGCTTCATCAGGAAAATTACAACAATTAGCATAAGTGCTCCAAAATCAACACTTTAACGCATTCAGAACGGGTACACATTATTGTTTATCATTATTTTATGCTTTAACTATTGTAAAATAGCAGATATACAAGCTCACAGCGCTGCGAGCTTGTAGATCTGCTATTTTTGAAAAGTCGTGAAAATTAGAATTTTGAACCCCATTCTATAAGTGTCTTTTGAATCCTTCTAAGGTTTTTTGAAAAACCCTATGTTTCTATGTCAGCAATCTGGCCAGCCATCGTCAAAGAAAAGGTCCTTTTCACTTAAATGGAGCTCAGTTAGTCTGTTCTTGAGAGACTACTATGTCAGTGGTTCTCAAACGTTTTCATGTGAAGGACCCCCCAAAATGATATGTATTTGACCACGGAGCCCCATCTCAAAATATCTAGTTCCAGGGACCACCCAGAAGCAAAATTCGAGTTACAAACGTTCGCTTTGAAAATACATATATTCAAAGATTTGCACACATTTTCACGACTTTTTCCAAAAATAGCAGATCTACGAGCTCGCAGCGCGGCACTCGGTGCCGCGCTGTGAGCTTGTATATCTGCTATTTTTCACTGGTTAAAGCATTCAATAATCCTAGGCCTAAATGGGTTTAAATGTCAGCACCAAAGGTTGGGCCAGGGATGAAGGCAGGGTGGTCACGCTGTCCCCCCCCCAGAATGGACCTGAGCAGCAATCACCCCTCCTGCCCGCCTGGCCGGTGATGGCCCCGCAATTGCTGTGACATTCTCTCACGCCTGTCATTCTCGGCCAGAGGCTGCGTTTCCCTCTCTCTCTCCTCTCCTCTCCTCTCCTCTCTGTCTTGATTTGCTTCCCCGCCGCAAGAATTGCCACAACCTCGCAGTCTGCTTACAAAGACATCTTTTTCTTTTTTTGAGTGTCATTTTCTTCTTTTCTCACCTCATCATCGTCATCTTTTTTTCTTTTTCGAAAACTACAGGAGGATTGAAATGTACAGCATGTTGTTACTGTATATTGGCTAGATGTAGTATGCATCTGCTCTGGGTAAAATGATTGATTGATTGATTGATTGATTGATTGATTGATTGATTGATTGATTGAGAGATTGAGAGATTGATTGAATACTTTATAACAGTTTGCAGAGACAGTACAGGGAAGTACAATACAATACAAGGTCTGCCAAAAGGATTCTACGAAGAAATTCAAAGAACAATTCATCAAAAATGTAATAAAATATTCTCTATTTCGCTTTCCTGCAAAACAATATATTTCCTTAAAGAAAACGGTTTCAGTTGTTTCGCGAGCGCTTTCAAAGCGGCCACGAGGACACGTCACACGTAAACAAAAGGCAATAAAGCACAGTAAAGATTTTCTATAACAGTTTACAATGATCCATAAATGACGTTAAACCCTGCCCTTTGGCCCTGACCCCTAGGACCTGACAGACACTTATAAACACTGCTGGACACCACTGTAGGGACCTGGAACTCTGAGAGTGTACACATGGAACCAAATGAACCCTTAGGCATCTGTGACTCTGAGAGTGTACAGGCCTACAATTGGAACCAATTAACCCTTACCGGTCTGTAACTCTTATACCTTCAACCTGCTTTCAATTACAATTTAGGCATTTAGCAGACGCTCTTAATCCAGAGCGATTTACATGACAACATAAGGCATGGGTATTCAACTGGCGGCCCGCAGGCCCCCGCGGAGACCTTCCTTGTGGCCCCCTGTAACAATAAAAAAAATAATAAGAATTCATGGCTAGTGAAAGTTATGGTTTTTGCAATATGAAACGTGAGCTTACAATAATGACAGTAATCCTTAATCATGTTTCATCATATTCAAGAGCTTTTGGAGAGAAATGAGACTCCAGTCACTTCAGTTTAGAGCACTGCAGAGTGGAGGTCTGCATGTGTCTGTGTGCCCCACGTTGAACATGATTTGAACACTAGTGTCCCTATTATATTCTGGGAGAAAATATAGTGTGATCTCTATCAGCTATTTTCAGCAAAGAGATACGGGGAAGGAGACAAAAGCAAGGGGGCCTAGATAGGCCCCTGGGCCAGTGGTTGTCAAACTTTGTCATGTCAAGGACCCCCAAATTGACACTTATCATCCCGCGGACCCCCCGTGTCAAAAGATACACCAGGGACCCCCATAAGAGAGGCACTAGCAGTGATTCTCAACCTTTTTAATTTCAAGGACCTCTCAGTTTGACATGCATTATGGGCTACGGACCCCCATTTAATGGCATTTCTATCTGAAACCCCAATTTATATAGCAAAAGCAATGTTAATTTAACTCTGAAAATGTACAAATACACTCTCTGAGTTACAGACCCATAAGGGTCCATTTGGTTTCTGACTATCATTTAGCTGGAACTCCCTCAAGGACCCCTGGGGTTCCCGGACACCAATTCAGAACCAATGCCCTAGGGGACACCGGTCAACAAACAGTGATTTTCCAGAGCTTCTGTCTCCCAGTAACATAGCCGTGTACGGAGGTTTCTTGATTGATTGATTGATTGATTGATTGATTGATTGATTGATTGTGCACTGTGCACTGGCAACATTTGACAGACAGGAGCTCCAACGAAATGTCATTTCCAGCAGCACCTTTAAGTTATTTCTAGAGTTAGAGCCACAAGTGCGTGACATCATCTTTACGTTCTACGAATCCAGGTACGCCTCTTGTCTCAAACTACTGGATGAAATGAAGGACAACCTTCTGCTGGACATGTGTCTGGCTCATGGCAGAACCCTGTACACGGGTCAGTGACGTGACGCCCCAAAAAATGTGTTTTTAAAAAAACTTTAAATTGCAGGCATAAAAGTTATTTACTTTTGTTCTACTCACTCTCAACCTTATGGAAATACATTTTGTTTTTAGATATTTTATTGGAATCAGACTTTATTCAGCAGTTTGTTGTACTTGTGCCTAAAATCGTCATATGGTGTGACATGAAAATAATTGTTCATAAAATGAAAATGGAGTACATCTTTCTTAAGTTACTCACTTTATCAAAGTCCTTTATCATAACTAACCAGTGATCCACTATAGTTTTTTGAAAATTAATTATATCTGTATATTTTTTTCATAATCGACACTCTGTGTGAGGCCCATGTTCATGATCTTACAACATATTTTAAATGTATTCTGTCAAAACTTTCTCTAAAATTACACAAATATTTGTGACTCTTCCTGATAATATTCTCTATGTAATCCATAAACATTTTTTTGGTTTAATCATTAATAAAGGTATGATTTCTCACTATTTGGAATGTCACACCAAATGATTTAGTGTCACACCGTATGATCATATCTTCATGTGTCAAAGCAAACTGTGTTTTAACCTTCCTATTAGTGAATACTGAACTTTACTGATTGATTAAACAATTACCCAGGATAACATGGCCTTAATATTTCTGAACAGGATATTATTGTAGGGCTTTAACATGGGATAAGAAAGAATTGTAGTAGTAGATGGATGATGAGGATGTGCACAGGAATGCTACGCACACCTAAGTCTTCTGCCGGCCCACGGCAGAAGGATCCTAAAGGGACAATAAGGCGCATAGCCACACTTGGAGCCAAGGCATTGAAGGCAACATTTTATTAACACCAATTAGTGGAAACAGAACTCAGCATTCAGGTAAATTGCTTTTTTCCGAAGTCTCCTGAACTTGAACACAGCATTTTGTGTTGAACAAATGTAATTAGGAATCATGACATTACACCACATCTCCACTAGCTAAAGAGTGCTGGGTTGCGCAACTCCGAAAATAGCTGATCTACAAGCTCTCGCAGCACAACGTGTTGAGAGCTTGTAGATCAGCTATTTTCGCTAGTTTTGTCTCGGGTCCTACCTTAACACTGTCCACTGTCCAGTCCAGTGAGTGAAAGTACAAAAGTATTAGATCAGATTAGATTATACATTTAGACTGTATTGTACATCAGCCAGTCGTATTTGGTGAGGGTAGCAAACCGGCTGCCTTGTTGCGGTTCTGCTATGCCACAGACAACCTCCTGCTCTTCGTAGAAAATGCAGTCTCGCCCCTTTGGCTCCTCTCTCCTTGCTGGGTCATTGTTTAGTTTCTCCCTGTACTTTCTCGTTCTCTCAGCACTTGTCATTTTCCAGCTGACAAAAGAAAATGGAATGTATAGTTTAAGACAAAGAGAAAATATTGTTTAGATTGAAACAATATGTTAAGGTTTCTGTGAAGGGGTTTCTGCTCTGTCTGATGAATTTGAAGTATCACTGAATGAAGCTAAATTACATTTTATGTAAAAATGTTTAAAACAAATGTTTAAATGTACAAAAGAAACATGGAACTTTGTTATTTGTTGTTATATCTGTAGTTAAATACAGTATAAATCATATGGTGTGACAGTCAAGTCATATGGTGTGACAAGCAGACATGTCACACCATATGATTAAGTGTCACACCATATTACTGTTTTCTCCATTTAGGTTTACCTTGAGGCTACTATGTACACATTAGCATGCTAACAGCATGCTAGCTATAACAAAGCAGCCTAGATCTACATGGAAATATGACCAAAACTTCAAATAACTTAAGCTTTTTTTAAAGAAAAGGTGTCACACCAAAAGACATCCAGAATGGTGAGTTTGTCAACGTTTCAACAAGATGGCATTTCATGAAAATGTTAAAATCATAACTCACCTCAGACACCTGTCTTGCAGTTGTGCTGGGAGTGCTGAATAGCCTTACAGAAGAAGGACCTCTCTAGCCAATTGGTGTCCAAATAATTGCCTGTTTAATTTTTCCAAACTAGTGTCACACCAAATGATTTTGGGTTGGGGGACAAAATGTTTTTGATCAGAAATGACTGAAAACATTATGCTTTGACTTTGAAAAGATATAGGCTCAAAATAGACATTTTTTTTTTAGCCTAAATTCATTTTCAAATGATTTTTAGCAATTCTTTTTCTTAGTTTTATTCAAGTTCCCACTTTGAGAAACAAGGTCAGGACAGTCACACCATATGAGTTTTGCCATGTTTGGTTGAAGATTCTGAAGAAATGAGGAATGAAATGTTTTAATCTTGAGTAAGTTCACATAAAGCTTAATGTCCTGCACAATATTCAGAAGGTTTTTGACAAATATATTTTTTATTTATACATGTTTGACACAGAGGACAGCGAAAACGTTACGTCACGTCACCCACCCACACACAGATCAGTACAGTGTAAATAGTCAGGGGATATTAATAAAACCTGGGAATACATTCCTTACCAAACACTTTCTTCACCAATATGTTCGTAAAGGTGTCTAAGGGTAACTTTGGGTCTCTTTCACTTACTATACTGTACACTATACTATAAAGGGAAAAATGACTCCCAAAAATCTGCTTTAAAGGGATAAGAAACCCCGCCTCTAATTTGTTTTATGGGATTTCAGAACATGAAAAGATTTCTAAAATGTAGGCGTGGTTATCTGCCGTTGTGGGGGAGGGGGCGGAGTAATGCGTCTTCTATCAAAGAGAGACAGACCGAAGCTGTCAGCAGTGGGCGCTTTTCCATTTCGGAAACATTTTTTAAAACCAGCCATTGGAGGTGTAAAAAGTATAAAGATTCGGCAACTCCATGTTCTGTAACCAATTAAAATGTGCAGGTATTTTACAAACAAGCTGTCAGAGCTTTTATTCATGGACACACTTTCTCCAGCTCTGGACCACGGAACCAGTGAAGAATGGACGCTAGGCTAGCGCTATAGCTATTTGCTGTGTAGTGTGTGTGTGTGTGTGTGTGTGTGTGTGTCTCGTGACAGTGCGCGCGCACACACAACGTCCACACACACGAAAACTAGCAGATCTACAAGCTCACAACGCGTCGCGAGGCGTCACTTTCGCGACGCGTTGTGAGCTTGTATATCTGCTATGTAGCTATCTAGCCTAGCTAACAGCCGTTGCAGCAGCAGCTTCTCATGTAAACACGTTGGTTTCGGCTCTACGGCTATTAGCTAGGCTACATACATACATAGCCGATATACAAGCTCGCGACGCGTTGTGAGCTTGTAGATCTGCTATTTTTCGTGTGTGGACGGTGTGTGTGTGCGTGCACTGTCACGACACGCACGCACGCGCGCGCGCGCGCGCGCACGCACACACACACACACACACACACACACACACACACACACACACACACACACACACACACACACACACACACACACACACACACACACACACACACACACACACACACACACACACACACACACACACAGGCTACACTACACAGAAAATAACACAGGCACCACACAGTGTAACTGTCTGTTGACAGAGCCTGCTCTTCTCTCTGGCTGAAACAAGCATACAGTGAAACCACGCCCCCCCTTGATACGACTCTGTAAAACAAACGTTAATATTAATTAGATATGCCTACGTCACATTACACAATAGAACAGTGATAGCTAATATTTAATGAGTGGCGCCAAAGATTTCTTTTCAACCTAGAAAGTGGAAGTACACAGAAATAGCTACAGAGACAGCAGAAAGCTCTGAATCCCCAAGCCTATGGGCAAATTGAACCATATCACTGCTCCCTATCACAAGTGACTCATTGATATAATATATATTTATAGAAAAAGTGATTTTGTGTTTCATGGACCTTTAAGTGGGATGTGAGGGGTCTAACTGGGTGTTTTTATTTTTTCTGAATCCATTGCAAGCATTTGTTTTGCACTAAAAATGTTCCTTGGGCTAGAAACGGACCCACAAAACAATGGTTTAGTGATGAGTCATCACTTTTCACAGTTTTGTGGGGTCCGTTTTTAGCCCAAGGAATGTTTTTCGCACAAATGCTTGTAATGGATTCAGAATAATTAAAAACACCCAGTTAGACCCCTCACATCCCACTTAAAGCAGAGTTTTTGGGAGTCATTTTTGCCTTTATAGTATAGTGTATCTATCTAGGTCGTCCTCAGACGAGCCCTCCATCGTTGTTTCCAGTCATCTCGGTTCTCCATACATCTGGCCAGCTCATTGGTGTTCTGTGTCCCTACGTCTTCCTTGAGTACGTCCACGTATGTTTTTGTGGGACGTCCTCGCGACCGGTGCCCATGTGTTGGCTCCCACAGTACCAATTTGCTGGCTGGAAGCTCCTGGTGTCTTTGGCAGTGTCCTGCTAGTCTCATTCTTCTGGTGGCAATTTTCTCGCTTACCCTTGGTATACCCTCATACAGGTTCTCGTTGGTAACATGTGCACTCCTGTTGATGTTGAGTACTGCACGCAACATTCTAGTGTAGCACCCATTTAGAGACTTCTGCAGGGTTGGCTTCAGGGTCCAGCATTCACTGCCATATAGGAGAACAGACTCCACTGTTGCGAAGAAGAAGCTGAGTTTGATTTGGCGGGGGAGGTTGGAGTTCCATACACTGTTCATGCCGTTCAGGGCCCTCCAAGCGAGTGCCTTCCTTACTTTAAGGTCTTTCTCAGTTGAGTCGACCCATGCGCCCAGGTACTTGAAGTCCTTGACTTCCTTCAACACAGCTCCTTCTGTTGTTGTCAGAGGTGAGTGATCAGGTAGGTTATAGGTGATAACCTCAGTTTTCTTAGCATTTAGCCTGAGACCAACTTTGGCACACTAAGTAAGTGAATGAGACCCGACGTTACCCTAGCTGTCAAAGATTCTCCTAGGGAATTTGAATTTCAAACTTTAGTTGTTAGATACATATCGGCGTTGTCGGGTGGAAACCTCGTATCTCCAAGTTTCAAATTTGTACGTTCTTTCCCAAAGTGAAGCCTTGCTTCATCGTACTACAGTAGTGAAAACAGAAGATCTACAAGCACACAACGCCTCGCGGTGTGAGGCGTTGTGTGCTTGTAGATCGGCTGTTTTCACTAGTTTAAATCATTTTTTTAAATGATAAATACAAAACGAACGGTTTTGGAGATACAAGGTTTCCACCCGACAACGACGATATGTTACTAGGCGCCATTACGAACACATTGGTGAAGAAATCGTTTGGTAAGGAATTTATTCCCAGCTTTGACAAGTATTCTGATAATATTCCCTGACTAAAAAGTGCATGGTCACAACTGTCTTGTATAAAAAGTAGCCGTCACCCAGTGGACATAATGTATCTTGTCACTACAGAGCTACAGTATCACAACAACGACAGTAAAACCATTCATTTCCCAGGCAGGCAGCGTTGGTTGGGTGTCTCCCCAGCCAGCCTTACTCAGGACATTTCTCACTGTGGTTTTGCCATCTGTGATAATAAGCACTCTGTTCTCCATTCCTCTCATCTGCTGAGTCAAGAAGACGCTATGCTCCTCTCCTCTCCTCTCCTCTCCTCTCCTCTCCTCTCCTCTCCTCTCCTCTCCTCTCCATTTGAACTTGTCAGACTACACTGCGCCAAAGGGGACAGACGTATATCGTCGATGTCGGTTGGAAAACTTGTATGTCCGAAACCGTTCGTTTTATATTTATCATTTAAAAAAATGATTTAAAATAGTGAAAATAGCAGATCTACAAGCACACAACGCCTCGCAGTGCGAGGCGTTGTGTGCTTGTAGATCTGCTATTTTCACTAGTTTTGTGCGACAGTCTTGTATGACGAAGCAGGGCTTTACTTTACGAGAACAAACGTACACATTTGAACTTGGAGATACGAGGTTTCTGCCTGACAGTGACGATATCTAGGATATAAAGTGCAGTGTCACGATGCTCCGCAGGTAAAGGCAGACGTGCAGGCGTACAGACAGCACTGGAGGAAGTCTCTGAGAGTTTTAGTGCTGTTTTACAGTAAAACGAAGTAGCAGGTAGTTTGCTTCGAGGGCTTCCTGTCCTGTCTCTCTTCATAGGAGTCAACCGGTGCTCTCTCACCAGCCATAAACCTTGTACCACTAAACTATGACGAATTATTTTGTTCTTGTTCATGCATTTGTTTTACTTTAAACCAATAAGGTCACTTAATTGCTGTTGTTTGGCACTGCATTGATATGTTGTTTGTGTTATGACGTGACACTTATTAACTGTTCTTGACACTTTATATATTTTTTAGGGTTTTACCTATCTATGTTTTTACCTACTGCTCTGTGTTGTTCTCCCGCTGTACACAACAGTACTTTTTTTCTTTTCATACTTCTCTGTACTTGTAACACATAGACTGACTTGTAGATCTATCTGTCTATAGTCTAAGAACATCTAAATCTAAAAGTTAAAACACACCAATCCTGGTGAGGGGGGAAAAAAGAGAAGGGGCCAGGAGTTAGAACAGCTATTTTTGAACATTTATTTGAAAAATCTTGAAAGTGTTGAATAACGTTCTTATTTTTTATTTTTTTTATGGACAAATACCATTACCGGTATGTATCTTCACAAAAATGGTCTTAAAAGTGTTTCAACTGGTCAGCCAAATGAGATATAGGCAAACATACTGATTTCATATCTGTTTTTGAGGTAATTGTTTATACCCCCGAATCATGAAGGCTAATTTGACCTTTAATAAGTCGTTGTGTCCAAAAACATAGTTACGTACATGCACTCTGGCTTTGTAGGGTAGCATATCGTCACTGTCGGGCAGAAACCTTGTATCTCCAAGTTTCAAATTTGTATGTTTTCTCGCTATAAGTAAAGCCCTGCTTCATCATACAAGGCTGTCGCACAAAAGTAGTGAAAACAGCAGATCTACAAGCAAACAACGTTGTGTGCTTGTAGAGCCGCTGTTCTCACTATTTTAAAGACATCATTAAAATGATGAATACAAAACAAACTGTTTTGGACATAGAAGGTTTCCACCGGACAACGACGATATATTAAGCTACAGTACATATTTAGAGGGCATTTGTAGAATCGGCCACAGATCTTATTTTATATTAAACTACTTAGTTAAATATAAAATAAATAAACATGATATAAGTTTCAGTCATCAGTGAAATGTAGCCATGGCTAAATGCTATGTGTTGCAGACCAGACTGTGTTACGTCTCACACCATCCCTGGTAAACACCTTATTGGCTATTATTGAGTACAACACTATCAGTCAAACACCACAGTGTCTTTGACCTTGGTAGATTTAATCAGAAACAATGGATTAAGCGTTTAAATAAATCAACATGCGGTAATGAGTGATTGTGGTAACAAATTGGCCCTGCAGCACTGGGCATGTCTGGTGGAGCCTATCATAAATACCATTAAACAACAAACGTGCTGGTCTCATTTTTCCTGTTATGTTAAAAACCAAATTGTTATTTCACTAAACAAATACTACAAGAAACTGCAAATCGTATGAGTGTCGATTAGCCTAATTCACGGCCCGCCCACCTACTTCCGTTTCTCAGTTTTCCCCGGGTGCTGACTTCAATTTAGAAGGGGAAACTATACTGGACTTAAAGCCAACAAATCATTATTTCTAACAGTAAAGTACATTATAGTGCATTGTGCCGTTTAGTATCTTGTGTTCTTGATCATGCTAGCCGTATTTTATACTTTACTATTCGGAAATTGCATTAAATTTGCGATTTCTGTGCCAACTCCATAGGCTATGGTAGGATTTACCCCTTCAAAACGGGACTTCAGCACCCGTGGGATGCTGAGTGGGCGGGTCGTGAATTAGGCTAATTGGGGAAATGCTGTCTTTCAGTCAAAGTCAAAACTATAGTGAAGGTTTTCAGACGAAGAAAATTAAAAATAAAAGACAAAACCAAAGTAAAAAAACATCCAGTCTCCAATAACAAGGCATTAATTATGTCATTGGGTGGTTCTCAAAGTGTGTGAGCTTGTAGATCTGCTATTTTTGGCAAAGAGATTCAGTGAAGATGGAAAAAGAGCTCGCCGAGTAACCCAAGTCCATTTGACTAAAGCCCTTTGCACACAGGCGCGTTTAACCGCACGGATAAAACGGACAATATCATTTTTTGAAAAGAAAGCAATGATTCTCTATGACCTCATGCACACCGGCTCCGAATTAGCCGTGCGACGAGTGGCTGCCGCCGTGCGTTTTTTTCTCGATCGAAACCAGTTCGATTCGTGCGTCTTGTCGCATGCGGTAAAAAACTCATCACTCCTTTTATGACTCCTTTTTGGATCCGCAGCGCCGATTCCGCACAGCCTTGCACACCAAATCCAATGCGTTTTATTCATGCCGCAAACGAAAAAAACGCAACTGTCCTGTGTGCAAGGGCTTAAGTCCAGAGGGTCTAAAGTGGTTTAACTGAACTGATAAATTCCAAATATTATCCAACATCACCCCTGGACTTGTGTCACACGGCACCCACTTTGAGAACCCCTGCATTAGTAGCCTTGTGTGGCCAGACTGTTGCCTCCCACTATTTGGGAATGCTGCTCCCGTCATACAGTCTGGGAGTTCTGATCATGAGTAAGCGATAAAGCGGAAGTGAAGCCTCCTGCCCACTTCCGTCAGTTTTACAGTATCCTAGATAGATAGATAGATAGATAGATAGATAGATAGATAGATAGATAGATAGATAGATAGATAGATAGATAGATAGATAGATAGATACCGGTAGATATTATCCAAGGGGGAAATCAGGCACCCAGAGGCAGCACAGCAAAGAAAAATTAAACGTAAGTAATGAAACCAAAAATATATGTATATAGGCCTATATATAATGTAATGTCGAGAACAGTCAAAACTACACAAATGTCACAACATACACAAATAGTAATACGGTACTTAAAGTAGCCTATTAGAATGGATTGCAATTTTTTTTTTAAATCCATTCATTCTTACATTGGGAACTACTTATCAATGCAGTGCCGAACAATAACTAATATCAATCAAAATCATCTAAGCATATTTAGCTTGCTGCTTAGCAGAAATGATATTCTAAAATATATATATGTGAACAGAAATTGCCAGCTTCTGTTACTTTTCAGTATTTCAGTAGGTGTAGTTCCATATCTATAGCATTTGGAGGTTGTGGAATAGTTGCCTGGCTCTACGCGAGCCTACTGCATTAGGTACTTGACTCAGGAGAACCATCCGTTTTGTGTCTCTTGAGGTAAACCTGTGTCTGTTAATTTGTCCGTTATGGATTTCATCTCATTCCATCCATCCTTTGCGGCCGCGGGCCCGCGTCGATAACTGGTAACAGTGTTGTCTGTCCCTCTCTCTCTCTCCGCAGTCTATTTAACCCATTTAGGCCTACGATTATTGACTGCTTTAACTATTGAAAAATAGCAGATATACAAGCTCACAGCGCGGCACCGAGTGCCGCGCTGCGAGCTTGTAGATCTGCTATTTTTGAAAAATCATGATTTTTTTTTTGCAAGTCTTTGAATATATCTACTTAAACCTAACATTTGTAACTTAATATTTGCTTCTGGGTGGTCCCTGGAACAACATATTTTGAGATGGGGGTCTGCGGCCGAATACATGTAATTTTGGGGGCCCTTGACAAGAAAAAGTTTGAGAACAGCATGATTTAGAAGGAAGGATTTGGAAGTCGGGTCAAAGATCGGGTCAAATATATTCAAAGACTTGCACTCATTTTCACGATTTTTCAAAAATAGCAGATCTACAAGCTCGCAGCGCGGCACTCGGTGCCGCGCTGTGAGCTTGTATATCTGCTATTTTTCAATAGTTAAAGCATAAAATAATGATTAAAGTGGTTCAAATCTAACGCGACTCTGGCACGTTCCAGGTATCTGAGAGTTAATATTTGCCCAAGTGCGGGCCTTATTAAAGCAAGATGAATTAGCCCCGTTGCGATGGATTTCCTTTCAGCGGGCGAGCAGAGGAGAACAAAGTGGTGAAGAGGGAGAAAGAGGGGGAGAGGGGAGGGGGGCAGCGTGGGGGGTGGGGGGGGGGGACATGCGGGCCGGGGGCCACCGGCTCAGGAGCGGCCCCCAGCGTTTGGAGAGTTAGCTCTGTGTGTTGTGGGTGTGTGTGTGTGTGTGTAGTGCGTGTGCGCGCGCGTGTGATGATGATGACGATGATGACGGGGGGCACAGATGGATGGAGGCCGGCTTGCAGCCATAGCTCCTTTGTACGGACCCTGCTCTCTAATTACAGCTGATGACTCTGTGTGTGTGTGTGTGTGTGTCTGTGTGTGTGTGTGTGTGTGTGTGTGTGTGTGTGTGTGTGTGTGTGTGTGTGCGCGCGAGCAAGCGTGCAAGAGAGAGAGTAAGGTTGGGGGTGGTGGTGGTGGAGGGGGGGATGGGGGGGGGTCCACAAGCAGGTGACGGGACGGGCGCACGGGGAACCTGTGGCAGCCTCTCTCGCGGCTCCCGGGCAGCCATCAGGCGCGGCGCGTAGCCGCGGCCCTGACAGCCAATTAGGAAACGACACGCATTTCTCCCGATGTAACAGATGTTGACTAATCAGCCCCGGCTGGGGGGGGGGGGGGGGGGGGGGGGGAGCGGCGCGGGCGCTGCTGCCAGCAACATTTCATGCACAATTTAACCATCTAAAAGGGATGAAATACTTAATGCGTTGTAAGGCCAGCACAGCTGTTTCCCCTCCTCTGAAAAATGTCCCAGTCAAAAAACACACACACAAAAAAAAAACGAGGGGGGGAGAAGGAAAAAAAGGGAGAGAGAGAGAGAGAGAGAGAGAGAGAGAGAGAGAGAGAGAGAGAGAGAGGGAGAGAGAGAGAGAGAGCGAAAGAGAGAGAGAGAGAGAGAGAAATCATGTTTTTGTATGTGACTCTAACCAAGTGTTTATAATGCCATAATAGTGGAGGGGACAACAAAAAATTGCCATCACACATCTGCCAAAGATTTCAGCTCTGCTGGTTACCGTAACATTGATAGAGGAACAAATAAAAAGGGGAAATAAATAAATAAATGCAGATCTGACTTTGTTGTCTGTTAACATTTTTGAACAGCTTTGCCTGCAGTGAAAAGGAACCCCTTGCCTGAACACAGGAGATAAACACAGTCATGTCCTGTCCTGTCCATTGAGGTCTATCTATATGGCCTCAATTCAATTCAAAGGAGCTTTATTGGCATTAGAGAACTTACGTTTACATTGCCAAAGCAAGGGTCAAAATATAATAAAAACTGTTGAAAATGGGGAACATATTACGGTATACAGTTGGAGGGAGTACAGCATTGTGTAAACAGAGCATATCGTCGTTGTCGGGTGAAAACCTTGTATGTCCAAACCGTTCGTTTTGCATTTTTCATTTTAAAAATGATTCAAACTAGTGAAAACAGCTGATCTACAAGCACACAACGCCTCGCACCGCGAGGCGTTGTGTGCTTGTAGATCTGCTGTTTTCACTACTTTTGTGTGACGGCCTTGTACGATGAAGCAGGGCTTTGCTTTGAAAAGAACATACAAATTTGAAACTGGGAGATACGAGGTTTCCACCTGACGATATGTCACATTATATGCAGGGTATAAGGCTTTTTGGGGCAAACAGCAGCAATCTTTTGCAGTCACTTTGGGACAAAAGTTTGCACACATTTTCAAGATTTTTCAAAAATAGCAGATACAAGTTATACAGCTTGTATATCTGCCATGTTTTATAGGCTAATATCGGGTGATCTCACAAGACATAAATAAGCTTCAGAATTTCCCACCTGTTTTGTCACTAAAATATTGATGGGATACAAGATAAACCCATTGTTACATTCTCACCACCTGCGTGGTAAAACCTGAACTACACTTCTACACATCTACAAGCTCATAGCCACGTGACACGTGATGAGCTTGTGTCAGCTATTTTCACTGTTTTCTTTAAAGAGGTGGTGCCATAGTTTTGTACTTGTTCTGTTTTGTATACGGAGTTAACCTCTAAATAGACCCCCAGGTGTGGTTACAATATGCAAATATGTCCTCCCTTTTTATTTTTGGTTACGGCACTTCCTGAAAGCTGAAAGACTCTTAGTCAAAAGGCCCAGTTGAAATACACTGATTTAATGACATCATAAAATCATCCCCTCCCCTTTTTACCTACAACAACACTGTGGGTGTTTTGAAAATAATCTTCCTCCAAGTATAAATCATAATACCTGATGATTATGTTATGTAGGTCATACGTGTTTTAAACTGTATTAGTTTACTAGTTCTTTCTGTATAGCACACTTAAATGATAAGTGGAGACATTGGGTTTAAAGCTATACTATGTAACTTTTTTAATAAAACAAATCTTAAAATTGTCCTAACTATTAAATCGCTAAAGTTTTAGAACACCCACTCTGTTAATTTCAGCCCCAAAAGCCTTTTCTTTATATGTGTTCTGACACATATAAACACTGAGCCCGTGTGGCCGTGACCGGGACTGTTTTTCCCGGCAAAATTACGTTATTGATGGATATGAATTATGATATATAATTGTATGATTTGTGTATGAGGCTCATATGACCATATACTGAACTTACAGTATAGGAGACCATATTTTGGTCGTATACTGCAAGTTCAGGCTAATGGATACAGGTCATGGCAACTTTGGCCAAAGTTGCCCTGACTACGAAATCATGTTTTGGTTATACTGTATGGCTAGTGGAAAACTACCAACACTCTATCTGTCTGTCTTCTTTTTATGATCTGGGAAGAAATGAATGAGTCCCACGACCTAACTGTCATGTACTGTACTCTTTATATACTGTATGTAACTTCCATCTAGGAAGAGAGAGAATTATCAGGCTGCCACTAGGGTGGTATGCTCACTGTATTGTCTTCCTTGTCTGACTCTCTTCAAATACAGCAATTTATTGATAGTCCTTTGGCTCGTCTCTGTCTTATTTTGATTATGGATTTATAGATCCATATTTATTTAACTTTATTAATAATGTATTCATCAGTCATATGCATCATTCCGTATACGTGTCTCCCAGATCATACACTACCGACCAATCACAGCGCAGATCATACACTGCCGGCCAATCACAGCGCATCTTGCCGCCTCTTCAGGAAGTAGCTTGCTTCAACAGCAGTGTTTACGCTGCATCTAGGAGTCTAGCCTGTTATTCCCCAACGCCTGGTCGCAGAGGGACACGAGAGACCTCTACGGATGCGTCTCGGCGAGGCGGACGTGGTGGTCTGAGGCCCAGTCCGCGGCGAAAAACGGCAGAAAAAAGCAGACGCGACCGCGGTTTGCTATACCGCTACTGACCACTAGTTGAGCAACTTACACAGCATAGCTTTAAATATATCGCTCTCATTTAGCATTATATATATTCTTTGCAGTCGGGTGGAAATCTCGTTATGTTCAAAACTGATACATTTCAGAATTATAATAAAAAATGGCAAAAGTAACAGATCTACAAATTCAAAACGTGTCAGTTCGTGCCATGTTTCGAGCTCGCAGATCCGCTACTTTTGATAGGCCTACTTTTAATAGGTCTACTGTCGAGTGACGCTGTAGTATGATAAAGTAGGGCGTTCATTTACGAAAGAAATAAAAACACCAAAAGTTAAAATACGGGTTCTGGGAGGTTTCTGCAAGACAGCAAAGCAACGCTATAGCACACACATTCAGCCTAATACAGCCACAAGGCGTTATATACACGCCCCGTTGTTGCAATCACATCATATAAGTCACACACGTGTAGCTCGCCGTCTCCGACGCGCTAAGATGGCGATTGTGACAGTAATGATACGTTGTATTGTTGCCTCGGCGGCAGATAAACAGCTTAGATGTCTCCCGCTGCTCCGCCGTCATATTATCTAGCGCTCCCCGTCCAGATCTGTCTCCCTCTCCCTTATCAGCTGCCTTACCGCTGCTATCTCCTCTCCTTTCGCCTTGCTGTCTTTTTATCTTTCATTTATAAATGATCTGATGCACCGCGCGACCACCAGGGCGTCTGAGGCCCCTGAAAGTTACGACAATCGCACACAAAGAAAATAAAAAAAGAGTAAATAAATAAATAAAATAGCCTCCCCCCTCCTCTCCTCTCCTCCCCCGTCACCCTCTCCCCTATAGGCTGATGAAATCTGAGCAGTTATCACCCTTACCATTACCTGTCGAGAGAGAGAGAGAGAGAGAGAGAGAGAGAGACCCCCGTTTCAATTTAAGGGTGCATCAATTTTCTGAAGAGGAAATCAAGGGCGAGGGGGGAAGAAAAGCGGAGCAGATAAAACATTGTAAAAAAAAATCGCCTGATTTTTTATCCCTTTAACCCTGATCCCTTTATCGGATGATGGTGTATTTGTGCATAAAAAAATAGCAGATCTACGATCTTGAAATGCGTTTGGATCTTGAAATTCTTCGTCTTGAAAACCAGACTAAAAGATATCCTTATATGGACTGGGGGAGATACTAGACTTTTTTCAGGCAATCAGGCTGCGGCAGTGACTGTTGTAGATCTGCTATTTCGGGCGCGCGACATCGTCCGGCCGACCGTATACGACCGGAGAATAAATTAGGGCAAAAACACACGCGACAAAGACCTGTTGTTCTGTAGCGTTTATTTATGACGCCGCCGCGGTCGAGGCTGAGGGAGTCATCAGAGCCACTGATACAGCTCTGATGGAGAGCCAGAGAGGCTTTCCTCTGCCTTGATGAAGTGCTGCTCTCACCACAGGACATTTCAAACAAGACATGAATTGAGGCAGAGAGAGAGAGAGAGACAGAGAGAGAGAGAGAGACAGAGAGAGAGAGAGAGAGAGAGAAAACATCTTGGGAGATAGAGCAAGCATGTATGCAGGTCCTGCATGAGCGGGCACTGATTCTGAGGGGGAAAGTGGTTTTCTAAACAAACAAGCAAGGTGCGTGAGTGCGTGTGCTAGTGCGTGCGTGCGTGTGTGTGTGTGCATGCGTGCGTGCGTGCGTGCGTGCGTGCGTCTTTTCTGAGCAGAAAGATTGGTGTTGTAATGTAATGTAGTGCAGAATGGGAGAGCCATGGCGTTTGGATGGCTTGTTATGATGTGGTGAGGAGGAGAGGACTCTCTCTCACTGCTCTGTCAAAGCAGCAGGCTGTCGCACTGAGGACTGTTCACAGAGATAAATGGTAAATGGTGCATTTATGTAGCGCCTTTATCCAAGGCGCTTTACATAGATTGTGCATTACATTCACCCATTCATACACCGGTGGCGGAGGAAACCATGCAAGGCACCAACCTGCTCACCGGGAGCAACTAGGGGTTCAGAGTCTTGCTCAAGGACTCTTCGACACTAACTCTGGGGGGGCTGGGATCGAACTGGGAACCCTTTGGGAACCCTCTGTGTTCTATAAGACGGCAACTCTACCCTGGGCTGTAATCAACAGGGTTCTGTTGCACTGTATTTATTTTGTCTGTCATTCATTGTTGTATGATATATAAAAAAAAAGGACCCAATTGAAACAAGCCCAAAAGCTTTCTTGATTATCCTTTTAGATGACCGTGTACCAGTGAACTGTGTGCACTGTGGACTGTTCACAGAGATGGCCTGAATGTTTCCTAATAGCTTGCACTGCTCAACTATTTCTGCATTTTCCAAGAGTTTCCAGATTTCCAGATTTCGAGTCAGTAGCCTACAGTGGAGAGAACCCCCCTCCATCGTTAAATATCTGTCGGGTGGAAACTGTTACCGTAGTTTTCAGGATTCAACTCCAAAAATGGCAAAAGTAGCAGATCTACAAGCTCGAAAGCCACGTATCGACCTTGTAGATCTGCTACTTTTAATGCTTTTCTGTGATGCTGTAGTGTAGTGTGTTCAAGTATATAGTTATGTTAATTAACAAAATAATCACAAATACCGGTAGTTAGAATATGGAGATAAGAGGTTTCTGCCTCTACAGCAGCAATATATTGATAAACAGTGAAATCCCACATTTTCTTTAGTTCATGAACTCATTGAGGACAGTCAAGGTTAGACTGCTCAAACCACCGTATGCTACCAGAAACATCTGGTTTTTCGTCGTTGTCGGGTGAAAATCTTGTATGTCCAAAACCGTTCGTTTTGAATTTATCATTTAAAAAATGATTTAAACTAGTGAAAACAGACGATATACGAGCACACAACGCCTCGCACCGCGAGGCGTTGTGTGCTTGTAGATCTGCTGTTTTCACTACTTTTTTGCAACGACCTTGTATGATTTGCAAAAGAACGTACAAATTTGGAGATACAAGATTTCCACCCGACAACGACGATATACTAGTGTTGTTGCTGCTCTTATACCACCAATATTACTGGGGTTGGTGTGGGCCAGACAGTAGCCCCCCGCGGGCCACAAATGGCCCGCGGGCCGCCTATTGGGGAACCCTGATCTACAGCATCTTGCAATGGGCCTGATGTACAAGATACACTACACCACCAAGATACCCATGTACCTGACAAAATACTTCCGAAACGTCAAGAATGTCCACAATTACAACACCAGTTATTGATGATATCCTATGCAGTACTGTGTTCTATCCGGCTGTCTTTCAATGTTATATAAGAGATACATAAAGTGGTTCCTGTGTAAATAAGCTGAAAAGCTTACTACAGTGATTTGTACTGTCATGAAACTGTACCTTTTCCTATGCAAACTTGTTCAATCAATCAATCAATCAATCAATCAATCAATCAATCAATCAAACAAACAAACAAACAAACAAACAAACAAACAAACAAACAAACAAACAAACAAACAGGAGATACAGCTTCCTGACCTGTAGGTCACATGGCTCAGTAGTCATCATGGTTTCCAAGACTACTTACTTACTTAGATTGTCCATTGTCGTTGTGTGCTTTTAAAACAGGGCTTAACTCTATAACTGCCAGAGTTAAAGCATTGTCTAGGCTCTCCTTACCAGCGATTTAGAGCATTTTCAATAACCTTTGAAAATCCACATACTTTTTTAAACAGAGGAGGTGACGTTGGGAAAACTCGTCTCTCTTCTTTCCACCGGAAGAAATAACTTGACGAGGCAATCAATATGCTGGACGACATTATATCCGCGATCATCCGGTCTTTAGTCAGAGACTGTACAAAAAAAGCTTGTTTTGAACAAAAGAACGCATCTAGATTCCGAGATGAATAGACTTTTCTAATTCCATTTACATGGAGGCAGACGGACCGCCTTGGGTATTGCCTTCTGGGTATTGTAGTCCAGATATCACTCACGGGTGCGGGGGAGCGCTCGCTATAAACCGGGAAAGCATCCGTGTAAATTAACTGTTGTTGGCTGTTCAAAAAATAGGTTATTTTTGATCATTTTTGGAAAATATCTCGAAAGTGTTAGAACTGCTGATTAGATGGATGATGGATAATTTTGGTAGTTAATATCAATCGTTTGAATTCAATAAATATACAGTATACTGTATATTGCCATGCCACCTCCACCCGGAAGTGCCATGTTCCCATGCTGACTGTAGGTCACTGCTAGTGGAAAGTTACCAGGACCCTACGTCTCTGTCTTGTTATGATCTGAGAACCTATGAACTTGTCCCACGCCCAACTGTCATGTACTCTTAATGTCTGACCACCATTTTGTCAGAAAGAGAGCTCCAACCATGAACGGATTGGATGTGTTTTCTGTTCTGTTCAACTTTAGTCTGTCTCTCTCAAAATATGGCCAATTCCATTTACACCTGGTTTCTCTCATGTCTTATTTCTTTGAAATAAGGGAATAAGAGTCTTTGAATTTTTCTATTAATGGAATCGGCCTCTCGGGTCTTAAATGGGTCAAGTGGTTATGGTGCGATAACGCTTCATAATGAGAGATCCAGAATTGCCGCCAGGAAATAAGATCAGGGCCCATAAATGGCCCATGTTATGAATCTGTACAAGTGTGTGCGTGTGTGTGTGTGCGTGCCTGTGCGTGTGTGTGTGTGAGTGGATGATCCATATCGCTGCCATATCGATGTCACCGCAACGATCTGACACGCCATCATAACCCATTACCAATGCTAATAATGTGGTGGCAGTTTGTGACAGGAGATAAGAGTCCGAGTTAAATGTTTCAATGTCCTTGTGTGTGTGTGTGTGTGTGTGTGTGTGTGTGTGTGTGTGTGTGTGTGTGTGTGTGTGTGTGTGTGTGTGTGTGTGCGTGCGTGCGTGCGTGCGTGCGTGCGCGCGCGTGCGGTCAGGTTAAGGGTTCCCATGGTGACAGTTAACAGCGGAGCCAGAGAGGGACAATAATTAGATTCATCTGGTCTTATTGACAGAGAAGACAGGCCCTCAGACGGATCAATAGACACACTGACCATATTGTTCCAAACACCGATAACTCCCCACCGTCCGACTTAACTGGATTAGTTACAGTTAGATAATTAAATGTAACCTTTTCACACAGCGAGAAGACCCGGGCACAGCGCGCCAATATGGATCTGGGGGAGAAAAAAGAAATTGAGCTACAAAATAAAATATCACACCGACATTTGTTTAGTGGAAGTTTAGAGCACATGGCACTTTTGTTTGTACGTGGATGAATATTATCATTTCTTGGTTTGCCAATGAGTAAATATGCTTATGTAATCATTTATATAATCTCAGTGGAATTATGTGAACTGAAGGCTGAAATCTTCAATCATTTTTGTTGTTTTGTTTTAACTGTGTAAGCCATGCTATTTGCCATTTTTAAAATGATTTAAACTAGGACACAAGGACACAACGCCTCGCACCGCGAGGCATTGTGTGCTTGTAAATCGGCTGTTTTCACTACTTTTGTGCGATGGCCATATGATGAAGCAGGGCTTTACTTTGCGAAAAGATTTACAAATTTGAAACTTGGAGATACGAGGTTTCTGCCCAACAGTGACAATATGTAAGTATAGGCTATTTGCAGAAATCAAAAGGCAAGAAACCACTCCATTCCCATTGTAAGGCAGAATCCACCCTTGTAGGTAGAATAAAAGTGCGGTGTGACCGTGCCCTAATGGTGGAATTCCATCGTATTGTGTTTTAACATGATCGTGTGCAGTGTTGTGAATGTTTGGACCCCGGGAAGAGTTATCCTCGCGTGGCCAGACAACATAGGCAGGGCAATTATTATTTTTGTTGCACTGGCAGATTCCTCTGATTCCAGGAAGAGTATAGCCTTCACTGTGGTGAGGACTAATGGGGATACATAGTTAAGCAATATTACACGAGAGGGTGTGTGTTATGGTGAATATCGGCACGCCTGTGTTGCTGCAGGAACGAGCTGAAGGCGAGTTCCGTAGGCAGCGCAGAAGTGCCGATAATCACGATAACACAACAACACAACCTCAAGTTGCAATTATACAACAGTTACCCAGTTAACTTCATTTCATTCGATAGAAATTCAAAAATTTTAATGCCACAATTAGCTACTACTGTATGTCCCTGAACTTTAAATGAAAACTGCTAGCATTGTTTTGGGAGAGGGAGCGCTTCAGCTCTTTCGCGACCAGACACAGCTGATATCTTTGCTTGTTGAGACCTGTGTGGTAGTGCTCATTATTCGCACGGGTAGAGAGCTATTTCAACCAATCAGATTGCTTCGTCGGAAATACCTGTTAAACAATAAACATGAACAAACCTGATGAGAATAGAGGTCTATTTTTGTGAAGGTTTAAGCTCTTCTGATAGTAATCATTGTTATAATAGAGCGTTTGTTCAGTAACTAACAGAGGTGTCCTTAGTAAACCGAAAATACATATTCAGGTGGGTCACCAATTTCATCCAATCAGGAGAAAGTACCCATTTATCAGCTTCAATTGTTCCAGTTCCAATTTTGTCTGCTCATTTCTGCTGTGTCATCACTTTTTTTCTTTTTCTTTTTTTTTGTCTTCTATCCTTTATGAGTTCTTTCTCCTGATTGGATACAGTTGGTATCCCGGCCTGTTTACTAAAGAGCTGCAGAGACAGGGAGACCCCTCTGTGACTAAACATACCTTGTATCATTGATCATTTTAACAAGAAAAATTCATCTCATGGTGAGATGAGTACATTCACAGAGAACAACTTAATGTTTTAGTTGGAACCATACTGATTTTTCTGAGCTTCTGCCACACATGAGGTTCCATTTGTGCACTCTCAGAGTTAAATGAACACTCTCAGAGTTAAATGAAGACTCAGGATTCTTACTGTGTAGCTACATTAAGGCCATGGCTACACGGAGCTGGATATTTCTGAAGCTAGACATTTTTTTGTGCTGTTGGGGCTTGCAGCCACACAAAGCTGGATATTTCGGCCGCGAAGCTGGATATTTTTTAAACCGGACAAATAAGTGGAGAGATTGAAAAATATACGATTCACTGGATCCGTGTAGACATGGAACCCAGATATCTCTGAAGACTTTACTGTGTGTGTGTGTGCTTGTTAGACCTATGTGAGGGACCAGAGTTGGTCGGCAAGAGAGAGACACAGTGAGACTTGTGTAGTTTTCATAAAATGTATTTTCCTTTCATTAAGGTGGACACATAGACAACTGCACAGCATGACAATACCTAACCAAATGAAACATGAGGGGAACATATATAGTGGTTGATCAGACCACTCTTGACACACAGGGGGAAAACCAAAAGAAAACATTTAAACACTACAAATCACTTCAACATAATCCAGTACAACATTAACTCATATTAAACAAAGCCATTACCTACAACTGAAATATTCAAATATATCTCTTCACCATTGTAGTAAATACTTGTAACTCATAATAACCCCTGCCCCTCCCCCTATGCACAGGGGACATGGTGCAGTCCAATTGCCCAGCTGATCTGAAGCAGCTGGTTCTAATGCCAGCCATTTTAACTTCAGTAACTGATAACTTAACAAAACACCACAACTTAAATGATTCCTGATAAGCACAGATGGCGTTGACAACAGAAACTTAATGGCCATATAAACCGTCCATAACTTTGTCACCAAACTTGCATTAAACAGAATATCAATTAACGGTTATGTGTCTTTGCTTGAAGTATGTAGCGTTGAAAATAATAAATATAACTTAAATGAACAACTCAAACACTTATGTCCACCATCCTTTGACACACTTTGTTGCTGCTGGTGATGGCCATCACATGTGGCCATCACAACCTAGATATCTTTGTCGTGTGGACCTAGATATTTTTCTATGTGGATATCTGAAAAACCGGTATATATGAAATATCCAGCTCTGTGTGGACCTAGATATTTTTCTATGTGGATATCTGAAAAACCTGGATATATGAAATATCCAGCTCCGTGTAGCCATGGCCTTACTGTCTCTCTCCAGGTCCTGATTGTGGCTGTTTGGTAAAACAAGTTGTTCTGTTGATTTCATCAGTTGATTGTTACACTCAAATCACCTGATTACCAAGACCCAAAGAAAAGAAAGAAAGAGAGAGAGAAAAAAAAAAGAAATGATAAAAATCATCAAGTTCTGCAAAGTGGACACTGATGGATAGTTTGTGTGTGGAATCATGGACATACTTTAAAATATCACTGGACACTGGGTAACCTTTTCAATAAATATATTATCTCTCTGGTATATTGTTCATGAAAACCAACTCACATGAGTCTTTTAACGCTTTTTTTATTTCCCCCCGATATTTGTCTGCAACCTGAAACTTGCACCAACTTTAAAATTAAAATACATTTCTGGCACCGGCAGAAATGTATTTTAATTTTAAAGTTAATACGTAACCTTTTCTGAAAGCATCTCTGTTGCTTTCCAAAACAACACGGTCCCTATAGGACCCTGCAGCGTTCGTTTTGGAGTTGGTATTTGTATTCTGTTTCAAACTGAATTCTGGGAATTGTGGTTTTAACAGAAATCACCCAGATGTGTCATTAAAAAAGACTACAAAAATAGACTGTATTTAATTTTAGACCTGGAAAGCCTATACGTTGTTATACCTTTAAAACAAGGAAAGCATCTGTTTCATTTCAGATGTTGCTACCGGTACTGTAGCAACATGAATTTCTTCAAAATGGTTTGAATAAAAGAAAAAACTTTTTTTTCTGAAAACATATGCTAAAATAAAGGTCCAAATGCATTAAAGTATAGAAAGGTTTCAATGTTTCCAGAGGTTTCTTGGCATGTTCCTTCTCCACTCGCCATCGTTCGTGTTTCACTTATAGACGGTGATGGGGGTATTTGTTTTAGTTGCTGTGCTGTATATATATACTGTATATATGTATTTCTCATGATATGTCATCCTCGAGCAAATTGCTGCAGCCCACCAGATGCTTTTTTTTTTGCGCATAGAATCGCCCACCTTCAATCATCGCGGCCATTATTGATAACACTCTCCGAGCCCCCGCCATTGACGTTTGACCCCGTTAGTATTTTTCTCCCTATTGAGAAGCACTGATAGCGTTTTGTTTGCCGTGTAACTGCCCCACTTACATCACTGCAGAAATAGTCCGGCATATTGATTGCCTCGGCCAGAGCTGCGGATATGTCCCCGCTATAGCCGTAATAATGATAGCCACCATCTTTTTAGCATTTAGCAAGGCCACCTGTTAAAGCCCATCGCCCACATCTCAGCCACTGTCAAGGATGTCAATACGTAACGGCGTCTGTCGGGTGGAAACCTCATATGTCCGAAACCGTTACTTTTCGGGCGTTTAAAATTCAAAAACAGCAAAAGTAGCAGATCGACAAGCTCAAAACGCGTCGCTTCGCGTCGTATTTCGAGCTTGTGGCTCTTCTCTTGTGTGACGCGGTAGCATGATCAAATATAGGGCGTTGATTTATGAAACATATACAAAAGAAATACGAACATGAGAGGTTTCTGCCCGACAGCTACAATATTTGTGTGGGTTTACGCTAATTATCGCGCGTCAAAGCGAAAGACACACGATAATTGATAGTCGTCAGCCGAGACACACGTATTGTGGTTATTATAATGATGCCGTGGACACGCTGCCAGTCATCCTCAGTGATAATTTGCTGTCTTAACCATAATCACTGAGCTCTGCAGCCGCACATGAAACTGTCACTGATGATTTTGCCAACTGGGATCCTCAGTCATCTTCCTACACGCGGTGATTGAGACGTTCTCACCTCCTATACTGTCAACTAGGCCTATAGCTGCATGCTCGCTGACAATCAGTGCAGTGGTGGACAGAACGACTCACTTAGGGGTACTGTCACCTAAAGCAGGGGTCTTCAACGTTTTCAGGCCAAGGACCCCTTAGTTGAGAGAGAGATGAAGCAGGGACCCCCACAACCTGTTCATAGATTCCATATAGTTTCATCGTTTCATCAGTGTATTTTGGATTCATGTCAATTTGGGTTTTCAGATATTTAACCACTTGAACTGTCAATACTTAATAAAATTGACCTTTCACTCTGTACTTAGTCTGCTCTTTTTCCCCTCTACACCAAAGCTCTTTGCCAAAAATAGCCGATCTACAAGCTCACAACGCCTCGCGCTGCGAGGCGTTGAGAGCTTGTAGATCTGCTATTTTTGGCTAAAGTTCTCAGAATATGGACGCTAGGGTTCAGGTGGTTAATATAAAAAAAGGAGAAAAAAGTTCCTATCACTCAAAGATTTGGAGGACCCCCTGTAGTACCCCCTATTGAAGACCCCTGACCTAAAGGGCTTGAGGAGCAGATTACACTGTGACATGAGCTTCTCTGAAAACGGTCTGAAACAGTCTGAAGCTCATGTCACAGTGTAATCTGCCCCTCGGCCCCCCAACAACAGCTGACCAGTACAGTAAGTACAGTCAATTAATTTGATTGGCTTATAATTGCGCATTCCCACAATGACATCATAAACATATAAACTTTATTTTAAGATGACTTCTTAAAGTGACAGTACCACTTTAGGTGACAGTACCCCTTTAAAGGAGAATTTCGGCCTACAAGGCAATCTTACCTCTAAAAGTACTTATTTCTGTGTGGAGTGTGCATGTTCTCCCCGTGTCTCCTAGGGTAGATACCCTCACAAAAAACATGCAGGAATCCTGGTCTCTATAATGCCTCCCCCTGGCCAGCCGGGGCGTCTGATGGAAGGGAAAGGAACTGGTTGGAATAACGTGTTCCTTCTACGCGCTACGTCCCCTGTCAGGTGATAAGAAGTGGCCTGCATGAGCATGAGGTTGGCAGAGGGAGAGCAGAGCCCGGGATTACAGCTTAGGCAATTGTAACCTGGTGAAATTGGTTACAAAATCGTGGGAATAAAAATGTAAGGAGAAAAAAAAGTACTTATTTGGTCCCCCAAAAGATGACTTCTGTTGCAACGCTCCCGGAAGTATAGCGCGAGACACAAGATTTCAATGGGAGTTCAAAGTTCACAGCTTTACAACAAAAATGGCGGAGCTGGTTGGAAATACACAATGTATACTGAATCGAGGCATTTTCTGCCTCAGGCACGTAGGGAAAAAAATTACTTTCAAGGGAGACAAATACACAGATTAACAATTATTAACAATGTATCCGATCGCTCCTGTGCGAAGCCCTTATTTTCCACCACTGCTGACAACACTAAATTAAATAATTCACTGCTACCTGGGAACACGCGTTTTCAATACTAAACGGTGAAATAATCTTTCTTTAAAACCAAAGTGTTCTGTTAT